>NW_027480513.1:1337178-1671472 GCF_051401765.1 Calliopsis andreniformis | reverse complement strand
ATCCTCAACCATCTATCCTCAATCCTCGATCCTCAATCCTCAAGCCTCAATCCTCAATCCTCAAGCCTCAATCCTCAATATTCAATTGTCTATCCTCAATTCTCAAACCTCAATCCTCAACCCGCAGTCCTCAATCCTCAATCCTCAAACCTCAATCCTCATTCCTCAAACTTCAATTCTCAATATTCAATGCTCAATCCTCAACTCACAACACTCAACCCTCAACTATCAGTACACAATACTCAATGCTCAATCCTGAGTCCTCAATCTTCAATCCTTAATCCTCAACCTTCAATCCTCAATCCTCAGTCCTCAATCCTCAATCCTCAATCCTCAATCCTCAATTCTCAGCCCTTAATAGAAAATCCTCAGTTCTCAGTATTCTATACACAATCCTCAATCTTCAATCTTCAAATCTCACGTCCCAAACATCAGTCCGCAATACTCTACCCTCAACACTCTGTCCTCAATCTTCAATCTACAACCCTCAAACCTCAATCTTCTATCTTCAACCCTCGACCCTCAATTCTCAATTCTTCATCCTCAATCCGCAATCCTCAATCCTCATTTCTCAAACCTCAATCCTCAACCCTCAGTCCACAGTCCTCAATCCTCAATCGTCAGTCCTCAATCCTCAATCCTCAATCCTCAATCCTCAGTCATCAGTCCTCAATCCTCAATACTCAATCGTCAATCCTCAGTCCTCAATTCTCAATCTTCAATCCTCGTTCCTCAAACCTCAATCCTCAACCCTCAGTCCTCATCCTCAGTTCTCAATCCTCAATCCTCAAACCTCAATCTTCAATCCTCAATCCTCAATACTCAATCCTCAATCATCAATACTCAATCTTCAATCCTCATTCCTCAGTCCTCAATCCTCAATCCTCAATCATCAGTCATGAATACTCAATCTCCATAACTCAATCCTCAATCCTCAATCCTCAATCCTCAATCCTCAATCCTCATTCCTCAAACCTCAATCCTCAAGCCTCAGTCCTCATCCTCAATTCACAATTATCAATCCTCAATCCTCAATCCTCAATCTTCAATCCTGAATAATCAATCTCCAATCCTAGATCCTCAATCCCCAATCCTCAATCCTTAAGCCTCAATCTTCAATCCTCAATCCCCAGTCCTCAATCTTCAATTCTCAATGCTCAATCCTCAATCCTCAATCCTCAATCCTCTATCCTCCATCCTCAATTCTCAATTCTCAATCCTCAAACCTCAATCTTCAATCCTCAATACTCAATCCTCAATCCTCAATTCTCATCCATCAATCCTCAATTCTCAATACTCAATAGAATATCCTGAATTCTCAGTATTCAATACTCAGACCTCAATCCTCAACCCTCAGCCCTCATCCTCCATCCTCAATCCTCAATCCTTAAACCTCAGTCCTCAATCCTCAATCATCAAACCTCAAACCTCAATCCTCAACCGTCAGTCCTCGTCCTCAATTCTCAACCCTCAATCCTCAATTCTCAATTCTCAATCCTCAATCCTCAAACGTCAATCTTCAATCCTCAATACTCAACCTTCAATCCTCAATCCTCAATCCCCAATCCTCAATCCTTAATCCTCAATCTTCAATCCTCAATCCTCAATACCCAATCTGCAATCCTCAGTCCTCAACCCTCAACGCTCAATCCTCATTCTTCAATCCTCAATAATCAATCCTCAATCTTCAACCCTCAATCCTCAATCCTCAATTCTCAATCCTCAATCCTCAGTCCTCAGTCCGCATACCTCAATCCTCAGCCCTCAGCTATCATCCTCAATCCTCAATCCTCAATCCTCAATCCTCAATCCTCAGTCATCAATCCTCAATCCTCAATACTCAATCGTCAATACTCAATCGTCAATCCTCAGTCCTCAATTCTCAATCCTGAATCCTAGTTCCTCAAACCTCAATCCTCAACCCTCAGTCCTCACCTCAATTCTCAATCCTCAATCCTCAAACCTCAATCTTCAATCCTCAATACTGAATCCTCAATCCTCAATACTCAACCATCAACCCTCAATTCTCAATACTCAATAGAATATCCTGAATTCTCAGTATTCAATACTCAAACCTCAATCCTCAACCCTCAGCCCTCATCCTCCATCCTCAATCCTCAATCCTCATTCCTCAATCCTCAGTCATCAATCCTCAATCTTCAATACTCAATCGTCAATCTTCAATCCTGAATACTCAATCTTCAATCCTCAATACTCAATCTTCAATCCTCAACACTCAATCCACAATCCACTATCCTCAATCCTCAATCCTCAATACTCAATCCTCAATCCTCAACCCTCAATTCCCAATCCTCAGTCTTCAACCCTCAATCCTCAATCCTCAAGCCTCACTCCTCAATCCTGAATACTCAATCTTCAATCCTCAATCCTCAATCCTCAGTCATCAATCCTCAATCCTCAATACTCAATCGTCAATCCTCAGTCCTCAATTCTCAATCTTCAAACCTCGTTCCTCAAACCTCAATCCTCAACCCTCAGACCTCATCCTCAATTCTCAATCCTCAATCCTCAAACCTCAATCGTCAATCTTCAATCCTGAATACTCAATCTTCAATCCTCATTCCTCAACCCTCAACCCTCAATCCTCATTCTTCAATCCTCAATAACCAATCCTCAATCTTCAACCCTCAATCCTCAATCCTCAATTCTCAATCCTCAATCCTCAGTCCTCAGTCCGCATACCTCAATCCTCAGCCCACAGCAATCATCCTCAATCCTCAATCCACAATCCTCAATACTCAATCGTCAATACTCAATCGTCAATCCTCAGTCCTCAATTCTCAATCCTCAATCCTCGTTCCTCAAACCTCAATCCTCAACCCTCAGTCCTCATCCTCAATTCGCAATCCTCAATCCTCAATCCTCAATCTTCAATCCTCAATCCTCAATCCTAAAGCCTCAATCCTCAATCCTGAATACTCAATCTTCAATCCTCAATCCTCAATCCTCAGTCATCAATCCTCAATCCTCAATACTCAATCGTCAATACTCAGTCCTCAATTCTCAATCTTCAATCCTCGTACCTCAAACCTCAATCCTCAACCCTCAGTCCTCATCCTCAATTCTCAATCCTCAATCCTCAAACCTCAATCGTCAATCCTCAATCCTCAATACTCAATCCTCAATCATCAATACTCAATCTTCAATCCTCAATCCTCAATCCTCAGTCCTCAATCCACAATCCTCAATCCTCAGACTTCAAACACCAATACTCAACCCTGAGTCCTCGTCCTCAATCCGCAACCCTCAATCCTCAATCCTCAATCTTCAGTCATCAATATTCAATCTTCAATCCTCAATCCTCAATCCTCAATCCTCAATACTCAATCCACAATCCTCAATTCTCAATCGTCAATGCTCAATACTCAATCGTCAATCCTCAATCCCCAATCCTCAATCTTCAATCCTCAAACCTCAATACCCAATCCTCAATCCTCAATCTTCAATCCTCAATACTCAATCTTCAATCCTCAGTCCTCAATCCTCAATCCTCAATCCTCAGTCCTCAAACCTCAATCCTGAATTCTCAACCCTGAATCCTCAATCTTCAGCCCTCAGTCCTCAACAATCAGTTGTCAATTCTCAATCCTCAATAGAATATCCTCAATTCACAGGTTTCAATGCTCAATACTCAACCTGCAATCTTCAAATCTGTACCCACAAACATCAATTCTCATCACTCAACCCTCAACACTCAGTCCCCAATCCTGAATATTCAATCCTCAATCCCCAATCCTCAATCCTCAATCCTCAATCTTCAATCCTCGATACTCAATATCCAATCCTCAATCCTCAATCCTCGGTCATCAATCCTCAATCGTCAATCTCCAATACTGAATACTCAATATTCAATCCTCAATCCTCAATCCTCAACCCTCAATCCTCAATCCTCAATCCTCATTCTTCAATCCCCAATACCCAATCCTCAATCTTCAATCCTCAATTCTCAATCCTCAATTCTCAACCCTCAATCCACAGTCCTCAGTCCTCAATCCTCAATCCTCAACCCTCAGTTCCCAATCCTCAATCTTCAATCCTCAATCCTCAATCCTCAAGCCTCAATCCTCAATCCTGAATACTCAATCTTCAATCCTCAATCCTCAATCCTCAGTCATCAATCCTCAATCCTCAATACTCAATCGTCAATCCTCAGTCCTCAATTCTCAATCTTCAATCCTCGTTCCTCAAACCTCAATCCTCAACCCTCAGTCCTCATCCTCAATTCTCAATCCTCAATCCTCAAACCTCAATCGTCAATCTTCAATCCTGAATACTCAATCTTCAATCCTCTTTCGTCAACCCTCAACCCTCAATCCTCATTCTTCAATCCTCAATAACCAATCCTCAATCTTCAACCCTCAATCCTCAATCCTCAATTCTCAATCCTCAATCCTTAGTCCTCAGTCCGCATACCTCAATCCTCAGCCCACAGCAATCATCCTCAATCCTCAATCCTCAATCCTCAATACTCAATCGTCAATACTCAATCGTCAATCCTCAGTCCTCAATTCTCAATCCTCAATCCTCGTTCCTCAAACCTCAATCCTCAACCCTCAGTCCTCATCCTCAATTCGCAATCCTCAATCCTCAATCCTCAATCTTCAATTGTCAATCCTCAATCCTCAAGCCTCAATCCTCAATCCTGAATACTCAATCTTCAATCCTCAATCCTCAATCCTCAGTCATCAATCCTCAATCCTCAATACTCAATCGTCAATCCTCAATACTCAATCTTCAATCCTCAATCCTCAATCCTCAGTCCTCAATCCTCAATCACCAGTCATGAATACTCAATCTTCATAACTCAATACTCAATCTTCATAACTCAATCCTCAATCCTCAATCTTCAATCCTGAATACTCAATCTTCAATCCTCAATACTCAATCTTCAATCCTCAACCCTCAATCCACATTCCACAATCCTCAATCCTCAATCATCAACCTTCAATCCTCAATCGTCAACCCTCAATACTCAATACTCAATCCTCAATCATCAATACTCAATCTTCAATCCTCAATCCTCAATCCTCAGTCCTCAATCCTCAATCACCAGTCATGAATACTCAATCTTCATAACTCAATCCTCAATCCTCAATCTTCAATCCTCAACACTCAATCCACAATCCACAATCCTCAATCCTCAATCCTCAATACTCAATCCTCAATCCTCAATATAATATCCACAATTCTCAGTTTTCAGTACTCAGTCCTCAATCTTCAATCGTCAGTCCTCAATCCTCAATCTTCAAACCTCAATCGTCAATCGTGAATCCTCAACCATCAATCCTCAATCCTCAATCCTCAATCCTCAATTCTCAGCCCTCAATAGAAAATCCTCAATTCTCAGTTTTCAATACTCAATCCTCAATCTACAATCTTCAAATCTCAGTTCCCAAACATCAATTCGCAACACTCTATCCTCAATACTCAGTCCTCGATCTTCAATCTTCAATCCTCGGCCCTCAATACTCAATCCTCAATCCTCATTCCGCAATCCTCAACCATCTATCCTCAGTCCTCGATCCTCAATCCTCAAGCCTCAATCCTCAATCCTCAAGCCTCAATCCTCAATATTCAATTGTCTATCCTCAATTCTCAAACCTCAATCCTCAACCCGCAGTCCTCAATCCTCAATCCTCAATCCTCAATCCTCATTCCTCAAACTTCAATTCTCAATATTCAATGCTCAATCCTCAACTCACAACACTCAACCCTCAACTATCAGTACACAGTACTCAATGCTCAATCCTGAGTCCTCAATCTTCAATCCTTAATCCTCAACCTTCAATCCTCAATCCTCAATCCTCAATCCTCAATCCTCAATCCTCAATCCTCAATTCTCAGCCCTCAATAGAAAATCCTCAGTTCTCAGTATTCTACACACAATCCTCAATCTTCAATCTTCAACTCTCACATCCCAAACATCAGTCCGCAATACTCTACCCTCAACACTCTGTCCTCAATCTTCAATCTACAATCCTCAAACCTCAATCTTCTATCTTCAACCCTCGACCCTCAATTCTCAATTCTTCATCCTCAATCCGCAATCCTCAATCCTCATTTCTCAAATCTCAATCCTCAACCCTCAGTCCACAGTCCTCAATCCTCAATCTTCAGTCCTCAATCCTCAATCCTCAATCCTCAATCCTCAGTCATCAATCCTCAATCCTCAATACTCAATCGTCAATCCTCAGTCCTCAATTCTCAATCTTCAATCCTCGTGCCTCAAACCTCAATCCTCAACCCTCAGTCCTCATCCTCAGTTCTCAATCCTCAATCCTCAAACCTCAATCTTCAATCCTCAATCCTCAATACTCAATCCTCAATCATCAATACTCAATCTTCAATCCTCAATCCTCAATCCTCAATCCTCAGTCCTCAATCACCAGTCATGAATACTCAATCTCCATAACTCAATCCTCAATCCTCAATCCTCAATCCTCAATCCTCAATCCTCATTCCTCAAACCTCAATCCTCAAGCCTCAGTCCTCATCCTCAATTCACAATTATCAATCCTCAATCCTCAATCCTCAATCTTCAATCCTGAATAATCAATCTCCAATCCTAGATCCTCAATCCCCAATCCTCAATCCTTAAGCCTCAATCTTCAATCCTCAATCCCCAGTCCTCAATCTTCAATTCTCAATGCTCAATCCTCAATCCTCAATCCTCAATCCTCTATCCTCCATCCTCAATTCTCAATTCTCAATCCTCAAACCTCAATCTTCAATCCTCAATACTCAATCCTCAATCCTCAATTCTCATCCATCAATCCTCAATTCTCAATACTCAATAGAATATCCTGAATTCTCAGTATTCAATACTCAGACCTCAATCCTCAACCCTCAGCCCTCATCCTCCATCCTCAATCCTCAATCCTTAAACCTCAGTCCTCAATCCTCAATCATCAAACCTCAAACCTCAATCCTCAACCGTCAGTCCTCGTCCTCAATCCTCAACCCTCAATCCTCAATTCTCAATTCTCAATCCTCAATCCTCAAACGTCAATCTTCAATCCTCAATACTCAACCTTCAATCCTCAATCCTCAATCCCCAATCCTCAATCCTTAATCCTCAATCTTCAATCCTCAATCCTCAATACCCAATCTGCAATCCTCAGTCCTCAACCCTCAACGCTCAATCCTCATTCTTCAATCCTCAATAATCAATCCTCAATCTTCAACCCTCAATCCTCAATCCTCAATTCTCAATCCTCAATCCTCAGTCCTCAGTCCGCATACCTCAATCCTCAGCCCTCAGCTATCATCCTCAATCCTCAATCCTCAATCCTCAATCCTCAATCCTCAGTCATCAATCCTCAATCCTCAATACTCAATCGTCAATACTCAATCGTCAATCCTCAGTCCTCAATTCTCAATCCTGAATCCTAGTTCCTCAAACCTCAATCCTCAACCCCCAGTCCTCACCTCAATTCTCAATCCTCAATCCTCAAACCTCAATCTTCAATCCTCAATACTGAATCCTCAATCCTCAATACTCAACCATCAACCCTCAATTCTCAATACTCAATAGAATATCCTGAATTCTCAGTATTCAATACTCAAACCTCAATCCTCAACCCTCAGCCCTCATCCTCCATCCTCAATCCTCAATCCTCATTCCTCAATCCTCAGTCATCAATCCTCAATCTTCAATACTCAATCGTCAATCTTCAATCCTGAATACTCAATCTTCAATCCTCAATACTCAATCTTCAATCCTCAACACTCAATCCACAATCCACTATCCTCAATCCTCAATCCTCAATACTCAATCCTCAATCCTCAACCCTCAATTCCCAATCCTCAGTCTTCAACCCTCAATCCTCAATCCTCAAGCCTCACTCCTCAATCCTGAATACTCAATCTTCAATCCTCAATCCTCAATCCTCAGTCATCAATCCTCAATCCTCAATACTCAATCGTCAATCCTCAGTCCTCAATTCTCAATCTTCAAACCTCGTTCCTCAAACCTCAATCCTCAACCCTCAGACCTCACCCTCAATTCTCAATCCTCAATCCTCAAACCTCAATCGTCAATCTTCAATCCTGAATACTCAATCTTCAATCCTCATTCCTCAACCCTCAACCCTCAATCCTCATTCTTCAATCCTCAATAACCAATCCTCAATCTTCAACCCTCAATCCTCAATCCTCAATTCTCAATCCTCAATCCTCAGTCCTCAGTCCGCATACCTCAATCCTCAGCCCACAGCAATCATCCTCAATCCTCAATCCACAATCCTCAATACTCAATCGTCAATACTCAATCGTCAATCCTCAGTCCTCAATTCTCAATCCTCAATCCTCGTTCCTCAAACCTCAATCCTCAACCCTCAGTCCTCATCCTCAATTCGCAATCCTCAATCCTCAATCCTCAATCTTCAATCCTCAATCCTCAATCCTAAAGCCTCAATCCTCAATCCTGAATACTCAATCTTCAATCCTCAATCCTCAATCCTCAGTCATCAATCCTCAATCCTCAATACTCAATCGTCAATACTCAGTCCTCAATTCTCAATCTTCAATCCTCGTACCTCAAACCTCAATCCTCAACCCTCAGTCCTCATCCTCAATTCTCAATCCTCAATCCTCAAACCTCAATCGTCAATCCTCAATCCTCAATACTCAATCCTCAATCATCAATACTCAATCTTCAATCCTCAATCCTCAATCCTCAGTCCTCAATCCACAATCCTCAATCCTCAGACTTCAAACACCAATACTCAACCCTGAGTCCTCGTCCTCAATCCGCAACCCTCAATCCTCAATCCTCAATCTTCAATCATCAATATTCAATCTTCAATCCTCAATCCTCAATCCTCAATCCTCAATACTCAATCCACAATCCTCAATTCTCAATCGTCAATGCTCAATACTCAATCGTCAATCCTCAATCCCCAATCCTCAATCTTCAATCCTCAAACCTCAATACCCAATCCTCAATCCTCAATCTTCAATCCTCAATACTCAATCTTCAATCCTCAGTCCTCAATCCTCAATCCTCAATCCTCAGTCCTCAAACCTCAATCCTGAATTCTCAACCCTGAATCCTCAATCTTCAGCCTTCAGTCCTCAACAATCAGTTGTCAATTCTCAATCCTCAATAGAATATCCTCAATTCACAGGTTTCAATGCTCAATACTCAACCTGCAATCTTCAAATCTGTACCCACAAACATCAATTCTCATCACTCAACCCTCAACACTCAGTCCCCAATCCTGAATATTCAATCCTCAATCCCCAATCCTCAATCCTCAATCCTCAATCTTCAATCCTCGATACTCAATATCCAATCCTCAATCCTCAATCCTCGGTCATCAATCCTCAATCGTCAATCTCCAATACTGAATACTCAATATTCAATCCTCAATCCTCAATCCTCAACCCTCAATCCTCAATCCTCAATCCTCATTCTTCAATCCCCAATACCCAATCCTCAATCTTCAATCCTCAATTCTCAATCCTCAATTCTCAACCCTCAATCCACAGTCCTCAGTCCTCAATCCTCAATCCTCAACCCTCAGTTCCCAATCCTCAATCTACAATCCTCAATCCTCAATCCTCAAGCCTCAATCCTCAATCCTGAATACTCAATCTTCAATCCTCAATCCTCAATCCTCAGTCATCAATCATCAATCCTCAATACTCAATCGTCAATCCTCAGTCCTCAATTCTCAATCTTCAATACTCAATCCTCAATACTCAACCCTCAGTAATCAATCTTCAATCCTCAATCCTCAATCGTCAATCCCTAATCCTCAATCTTCAATCCTCAATCCCCAGTCCTCAATCTTCAATCCTCAATGCTCAATCCTCAATCCTCAATCCTCAATCCTCAGCCCTCAATCCTCAATCATCAAACCTCAAACCTCAATCCTCAACCGTCAGTCCTCGTCCTCAATCCTCGACCCTCAATCCTCAATTCCCAATTCTCAATCCTCAATCCTCAATCGTCAATCCTCAGTCATCAATACTCAATCTTCAATACTCAATCGTCAATCCGCAGTCCTCAATCCTCAATCCTCAATCCTCAATCCTCAATCATCAGTCATGAATACTCAATCTCCATAACTCAATCCTCAATCCTCAATCCTCAATCCTCAATCCTCAATCCTCATTCCTCAAACCTCAATCCTCAAGCCTCAGTCCTCATCCTCAATTCACAATTATCAATCCTCAAGCCTCAATCATCAATCCTCAATCTTCAATCCTGAATACTCAATCTTCAATCCTCAATACTCAATCTTCAATTCTCAAACCTCAATCCACAATCCACAATCCTCAATCCTCAATCATCAACCTTCAATCCTCAATACTCAATCTTCAATCCTCAATCCTCAATCCTGAATCGTCAATCCTCATTCTTCAACCCTCATACCCAATCCTCAATCCTCAATCCTCAATCCTCAGTCATCGATCCTCAATCTTCAATACTCAATCGTCAATCCGCAGTCCTCAATCCTCAATCCTCAATCCTCGTTCCTCATACATCAATCCTCAACCCTCAGCCGTCATCCTCAATCCTCAATCCTCAATCCCCAATTCTCAATATTCAATCCTCAATCCTCAATCCTCAGGCCTCAATCCTCAATCCTCAATCTTCAATCCTGAATACTCAATCTTCAATCCTCAATACTTAATCTTCAATCCTCAATCCTCAATCCACAATCCACAATCCTCAATCCTCAATCATCAACCTTCAATCCTCAATACTCAATCTTCAATCCTCAATCCTCAATCCTGAATCGTCAATCCTCATTCTTCAATCCTCATACCCAATCCTCAATCCTCAATTCTCAATCCTCAATCCTCAGTCCTCAGTCCGCATACCTCAATCCTCAGCCCTCAGCTATCATCCTCAATCCTCAATCCTCAATCCTCAATCCTCAATCCTCAGTCATCAATCCTCAATCCTCAATACTCAATCGTCAATACTCAATCGTCAATCCTCAGTCCTCAATTCTCAATCCTCAATCCTCGTTCCTCAAACCTCAATCCTCAACCCTCAGTCCTCACCTCAATTCTCAATCCTCAATCCTCAAACCTCAATCTTCAATCCTCAATACTGAATCCTCAATCCTCAATACTCAACCATCAACCCCCAATTCTCAATACTCAATAGAATATCCTGAATTCTCAGTATTCAATACTCAAACCTCAATCCTCAACCCTCAGCCCTCATCCTCCATCCTCAATCCTCAATCCTCAATCCTCAATCTTCAATCCTCAATACTCAATCTTCAATACTCAATCGTCAATCTTCAATCCTGAATACTCAATCTTCAATCCTCAATACTCAATCTTCAATCCTCAACACTCAATCCACAATCCACAATCCTCAATCCTCAATCCTCAATACTCAATCCTCAATCCTCAACCCTCAATTCCCAATCCTCAATCTTCAATCCTCAATCCTCAATCCTCAAGCCTCAATCCTCAATCCTGAATACTCAATCTTCAATCCTCAATCCTCAATCCTCAGTCATCAATCCTCAATCCTCAATACTCAATCGTCAATCCTCAGTCCTCAATTCTCAATCTTCAATCCTCGTTCCTCAAACCTCAATCCTCAACCCTCAGTCCTCATCCTCAATTCTCAATCCTCAATCCTCAAACCTCAATCGTCAATCTTCAATCCTGAATACTCAATCTTCAATCCTCATTCCTCAACCCTCAACCCTCAATCCTCATTCTTCAATCCTCGATAACCAATCCTCAATCTTCAACCCTCAATCCTCAATCCTTAATTCTCAATCCTCAATCCTCAGTCCTCAGTCCGCATACCTCAATCCTCAGCCCACAGCAATCATCCTCAATCCTCAATCCTCAATCCTCAATACTCAATCGTCAATACTCAATCGTCAATCCACAGTCCTCAATTCTCAATCCTCAATCCTCGTTCCTCAAACCTCAATCCTCAACCCTCAGTCCTCATCCTCAATTCGCAATCCTCAATCCTCAATCCTCTATCTTTAATTGTCAATCCTCAATCCTCAAGCCTCAATCCTCAATCCTGAATACTCAATCTTCAATCCTCAATCCTCAATCCTCAGTCATCAATCCTCAATCCTCAATACTCAATCGTCAATCCTCAGTCCTCAATTCTCAATCTTCAATCCTCGTTCCTCAAACCTCAATCCTCAACCCTCAGTCCTCATCCTCAATTCTCAATCCTCAATCCTCAAACCTCAATCGTCAATCCTCAATCCTCAATACTCAATCCTCAATCATCAATACTCAATCTTCAATCCTCAATCCTCAATCCTCAGTCCTCAATCCTCAATCACAAGTCATGAATACTCAATCTTCATAACTCAATACTCAATCTTCATAACTCAATCCTCAATCCTCAACCTTCAATCCTGAATACTCAATCTTCAATCCTCAATACTCAATCTTCAATCCTCAACCCTCAATCCACATTCCACAATCCTCAATCCTCAATCACCAACCTTCAATCCTCAATCGTCAACCCTCAATACTCAATACTCAATCCTCAATCATCAATACTCAATCTTCAATCCTCAATCCTCAATCCTCAGTCCTCAATCCTCAATCACCAGTCATGAATACTCAATCTTCATAACTCAATCCTCAATCCTCAATCTTCAATCCTCAACACTCAATCCACAATCCACAATCCTCAATCCTCAATCCTCAATACCCAATCCTCAATCCTCAATATAATATCCACAATCCTCAGTTTTCAGTACTCAGTCCTCAATCTTCAATCGTCAGTCCTCAATCCTCAATCTTCAAACCTCAATCGTCAATCGTGAATCCTCAACCATCAATCCTCAATCCTCAATCCTCAATCCTCAATTCTCAGCCCTCAATAGAAAATCCTCAATTCTCAGTTTTCAATACTCTATCCTCAATCTACAATCTTCAAATCTCAGTTCCCAAACATCAATTCGCAACACTCTATCCTCAATACTCAGTCCTCGATCTTCAATCTTCAATCCTCGGCCCTCAATACTCAATCCTCAATCCTCATTCCGCAATCCTCAACCATCTATCCTCGATCCTCAATCCTCAATCCTCAAGCCTCAATCCTCAGTCCTCAAGCCTCAATCCTCAATATTCAATTGTCTATCTTCAATTCTCAAACCTCAATCCTCAACCCGCAGTCCTCAATCCTCAATCCTCAATCCTCAATCCTCATTCCTCAAACTTCAATTCTCAATATTCAATGCTCAATCCTCAACTCACAACACTCAAACGTCAACTATCAGTACACAATACTCAATGCTCAATCCTGAGTCCTCAACATTCAATCCTTAATCCTCAACCTTCAATCCTCAATCCTCAATCCTCAATCCTCAATCCTCAATCCTCAATCCTCAATCCTCAATTCTCAGCCCTCAATAGAAAATCCTCAGTTCTCAGTATTCTATACACAATCCTCAACCATCAATCTTCAAATCTCACGTCCCAAACATCAGTTCGCAATACTCTACCCTCAACACTCTGTCCTCAATCTTCAATCTACAATCCTCAAACCTCAATCTTCTATCTTCAACCCTGGACCCTCAATACTCAACTCTTAATCCTCAATACGCAATCCTCAATCCGCATTTCTCAAACCTCAATCCTCGACCCTCAGTCCACAGTCCTCAATACTCAATCTTCAGTCCTCAATCCTCAATCCTCAATCCTCAATCCTTAGTCATCAATCCTCAATCCTCAATACTCAATCGTCAATCCTCAGTCCTCAATTCTCAATCTTCAATCCTCGTTAGTCAAACCTCAATCCTCAACCCTCAGTCCTCATCCTCAATTCTCAATCCTCAATCCTCAAACCTCAATCTTCAATCCTCAATCCTCAATACTCAATCCTCAATCATCAATACTCAATCTTCAATCCTCAATCCTCAATCCTCAATCCTCAATCCTCAATCATCAAACCTCAAACCTCAATCCTCAACCGTCAGTCCTCGTCCTCGATCGTCAACCCTCAATCCTCAATTCTCAATACTCAATCCTCAATCCTCAATCGTCAATCTTCAATCCTCAATAATCAATCTCCAATCCTAGATCCTCAATCCCCAATCCCCAATCCCTAATACTCAATCATCAATCCTTAATCCCCAGTCCTCAATCTTCAGTCCTCAATGCTCAATCCTCAATCCTCAATCCTCAATCCTCAAACCTCAATCTTCAGTCCTCAATGCTCAATCCTCAATCCTCAATACTCAACCATCAATCCTCAATTCTCAATACTCCATAGAATATCCTGAATTCTCAGTATTCAATACTCAAACCTCAATCCTCAACCCTCAGCCCTCATCCTCCTTCCTCAATCCTCAATCCTCAAACCTCAATCCTCAATCTTCAATCCTAAATACTCAATCTTCTATCTTCAATCCTCAATCCTCAATCCTCAATCCTCAATCCTCAATCCTCAGTCATCAATCCTCAATCTTCAATACTCAATCGTCAATCCGCAGTCCTCAATCCTCAATCCTCAATCCTCGTTCCTCGTACATCAATCCTCAACCCTCAGCCGTCATCCTCAATCCTCAATCCTCAATCCCCAATACTCAATATTCAATCCTCAGTCCTCAATCCTCAAGCCTCAATCCTCAATCCTCAATCTTCAATCCTGAATACTCAATCTTCAATCCTCAATACTCAATCTTCAATTCTCAACCCTCAATCCACAATCCACAATCCTCAATCCTCAATCATCAACCTTCAATCCTCAATACTCAATCTTCAATCCTCAATCCTCAATCCTGAATCGTCAATCCTCATTCTTCAACCCTCATACCCAATCCTCAATCCTCAATCCTCAATCCTCAGTCATCGATCCTCAATCTTCAATACTCAATCGTCAATCCGCAGTCCTCAATCCTCAATCCTCAATCCTCGTTCCTCATACATCAATCCTCAACCCTCAGCCGTCATCCTCAATCCTCAATCCTCAATCCCCAATTCTCAATATTCAATCCTCAATCCTCAATCCTCAGGCCTCAGTCCTCAATCCTCAATCTTCAATCCTGAATACTCAATCTTCAATCCTCAATACTTAATCTTCAATCCTCAATCCTCAATCCACAATCCACAATCCTCAATCCTCAATCATCAACCTTCAATCCTCAATACTCAATCTTCAATCCTCAATCCTCAATCCTGAATCGTCAATCCTCATTCTTCAATCCTCATACCCAATCCTCAATCCTCAATCCTCAATCCTCAGTCATCAATCCTCAATCTTCAATACTCAATCGTCAATCCGCAGTCCACAATCCTCAATCCTCAGTCCTGAATACTCTATCTTCAATCCTCAATCCTCAATTCTCAGCCCTCAATAGAAAATCCTCAGTTCTCAGTATTCTATACACAATCCTCAATCTTCAATCTTCAAATCTCACGTCCCAAACATCAGTCCGCAATACTCTACCCTCAACACTCTGTCCTCAATCTTCAATCTACAATCCTCAAACCTCAATCTTCTATGTTCAACCCTCGACCCTCAATTCTCAATTCTTCATCCTCAATCCGCAATCCTCAATCCTCATTTCTCAAACCTCAATCCTCAACCCTCAGTCCACAGTCCTCAATCCTCAATCTTCAGTCCTCAATCCTCAATTCTCAATCCTCAATCCTCAGTCATCAGTCCTCAATCCTCAATACTCAATCGTCAATCCCCAGTCCTCAATTCTCAATCTTCAATCCTCATTCCTCAAACCTCAATCCTCAACCCTCAGTCCTCATCCTCAGTTCTCAATCCTCAATCCTCAAACCTCAATCTTCAATCCTCAATCCTCAATACTCAATCCTCAATCATCAATACTCAATCTTCAATCCTCAATCCTCAATCCTCAATCCTCAATCCTCAATCATCAGTCATGAATACTCAATCTCCATAACTCAATCCTCAATCCTCAATCCTCAATCCTCAATCCTCAATCCTCATTCCTCAAACCTCAATCCTCAAGCCTCAGTCCTCATCCTCAATTCACAATTATCAATCCTCAATCCTCAATCCTCAATCTTCAATCCTGAATAATCAATCTCCAATCCTAGATCCTCAATCCCCAATCCTCAATCCTTAATCCTCTATCTTCAATCCTCAATCCCCAGTCCTCAATCTTCAATTCTCAATGCTCAATCCTCAATCCTCAATCCTCAATCCTCTATCCTCCATCCTCAATTCTCAATTCTCAATCCTCAAACCTCAATCTTCAATCCTCAATGCTCAATCCTCAATCCTCAATTCTCATCCATCAATCCTCAATTCTCAATACTCAATAGAATATCCTGAATTCTCAGTATTCAATACTCAGACCTCAATCCTCAACCCTCAGCCCTCATCCTCCATCCTCAATCCTCAATCCTTAAACCTCAGTCCTCAATCCTCAATCATCAAACCTCAAACCTCAATCCTCAACCGTCAGTCCTCGTCCTCAATCCTCAACCCTCAATCCTCAATTCTCAATTCTCAATCCTCAATCCTCAAACGTCAATCTTCAATCCTCAATACTCAACCTTCAATTCTCAATCCTCAATCCCCAATCCTCAATCCTTAATCCTCAATCTTCAATCCTCAATCCTCAATACCCAATCTGCAATCCTCAGTCCTCAACCCTCAACCCTCAATCCTCATTCTTCAATCCTCAATAACCAATCCTCAATCTTCAACCCTCAATCCTCAATCCTCAATCCTCAATTCTCAAACCTCAATCCTCAGTCCTCAGTCCGCATACCTCAATCCTCAGCCCTCAGCTATCATCCTCAATCCTCAATCCTCAATCCTCAATCCTCAATCCTCAGTCATCAATCCTCAATCCTCAATACTCAATCGTCAATACTCAATCGTCAATCCTCAGTCCTCAATTCTCAATCCTCAATCCTAGTTCCTCAAACCTCAATCCTCAACCCTCAGTCCTCACCTCAATTCTCAATCCTCAATCCTCAAACCTCAATCTTCAATCCTCAATACTGAATCCTCAATCCTCAATACTCAACCATCAATTCCCAATCCTCAATCTTCAATCCTCAATCCTCAATCCTCAAGCCTCAATCCTCAATCCTGAATACTCAATCTTCAATCCTCAATCCTCAATCCTCAGTCATCAATCCTCAATCCTCAATACTCAATCGTCAATCCTCAGTCCTCAATTCTCAATCTTCAATCCTCGTTCCTCAAACCTCAATCCTCAACCCTCAGTCCTCATCCTCAATTCTCAATCCTCAATCCTCAAACCTCAATCGTCAATCTTCAATCCTGAATACTCAATCTTCAATCCTCATCCCTCAACCCTCAACCCTCAATCCTCATTCTTCAATCCTCAATAACCAATCCTCAATCTTCAACCCTCAATCCTCAATCCTCAATTCTCAATCCACAATTCTCAATCCTCAGACTTCAAGCACCAATACTCAACCCTCAGTCCTCGTCCTCAATCCGCAAACCTCAATCCTCAATCCTCAATCTTCAATCATTAATATTCAATCTTCAATCCTCAATCCTCAATCCTCAATCCTCAACTCTCAACCCTCAATGTTCAATCCTCAATACCCAATCCTCAGTCTTCAATCCTCAATCCCCAATCCTCAATCCTCAATCCTCAATTCTCAGTCCTCAATCCTCAATCTTCAATCCTCAATACTCAATCTTCAATCCTCAATCCTCAATCCTCAATCTTCAATCCTCAATACTGAATCTTCTATCCTCAATCTCCAATCCTCAATGTTCAATCCGCAATACCCAATCCTCAACGCTCAACACTCAGTCCCCAATCCTCAATATTCAATCCTCAATCCTCAGTCCTCAATCCACAATCCTCAACGGTCAATGCTCAATACTCAATCTTCAATGCTCATTCCTCAATCCTCAATCCTCAATTCTCTATCCTCAATCGTCAACCTTCAATCCTCAATCCTCAATCTTCAATCCTCATAACTGAATCTTCAATGCTCAATCCTCAATGCTCAATCCTCAATCCTCAATCCTCAATCACCTATCCTCAACACCCAATCCTCAACCTTCAATCCTCTATGTTCAATCCGCAATACCCAATCCTCAACCTTCAGCCCTCAACCCTCAATCCTCAATCCCCAATCCTCAATCATCAATCCTCAATCCTCAATATTCAATCCTCAATACCCAATCTGCAATCCTCAGTCCTCAGTCCTCACTCCTCAATCCTCATTCTTCAATCCTCAATACCGAATCCTCAATCTTCAATCCTCAATCCTCAGTCCTCAATTCTCAATCCTCAATCCTCAATCCTCAGACTTCAAACACCAATACTGAACCCTCAGTCCTCGTCCTCAATCCACAACCCTCAATCCTCGATCCTCAATCTTCAATCATTAATATTCAATCTTCAATCTTCAATCCTCAATCCTCAATCCTCAACCCTCAATCCTAAACGTTCAATCCTCAATACCCAATCCTCAGTCTTCCATCCTCAATCCTCAATACTCAATCCTCAATCCTCAATACTCCGTCCTCAATCCTCAATCTTCAATCCTCTATACTCAATCTTCAATCCTCAATCCTCAATCCTTAATCCTCAATCTTCAATCCTCAATACTGAATCTTCAATCCTCAATCCTCAATCCTCAATCCTCAATCCTCATTCTTCAATCCTCAACACCCAATCCTCAATCTTCAATTCTCAATGTTCAATCCGCAATACCCAATCCTCAATCTTCAATCCTCAACCCTCAATCCTCAATCCTCAATCCGCAATCCTCAATCTTCAATCCTCAATCCTTAAACCTCAGTCCTCAATCCTCAATCATCAAACCTCAAACCTCAATCCTCAACCGTCAGTCCTCGTCCTCAATCCTCAACCCTCAATCCTCAATTCTCAATTCTCAATCCTCAATCCTCAAACGTCAATCTTCAATCCTCAATACTCAACCTTCAATCCTCAATCCTCAATCCCCAATCCTCAATCCTTAATCCTCAATCTTCAATCCTCAATCCTCAATACCCAATCTGCAATCCTCAGTCCTCAACCCTCAACCCTCAATCCTCATTCTTCAATCCTCAATAACCAATCCTCAATCTTCAACCCTCAATCCTCAATCCTCAATTCTCAAACCTCAATCCTCAGTCCTCAGTCCGCATACCTCAATCCTCAGCCCTCAGCTATCATCCTCAATCCTCAATCCTCAATCCTCAATCCTCAGTCCTCAGTCATCAATCCTCAATCCTCAATACTCAATCGTCAATACTCAATCGTCAATCCTCAGTCCTCAATTCTCAATCCTCAATCCTAGTTCCTCAAACCTCAATCCTCAACCCTCAGTCCTCACCTCAATTCTCAATCCTCAATCCTCAAACCTCAATCTTCAATCCTCAATACTGAATCCTCAATCCTCAATACTCAACCATCAACCCTCAATTCTCAATACTCAATAGAATATCCTGAATTCTCAGTTTCAATACTCAAACCTCAATCCTCAACCCTCAGCCCTCATCCTCCATCCTCAATCCTCAATCCTCATTCCTCAATCCTCAGTCATCAATCCTCAATCTTCAATACTCAATCGTCAATCTTCAATCCTGAGTACTCAATCTTCAATCCTCAATACTCAATCTTCAATCCACAACACTCAATCCACAATCCACTATCCTCAATCCTCAATCCTCAATACTCAATCCTCAATCCTCAACCCTCAATTCCTAATCCTCAATCTTCAATCCTCAATCCTCAATCCACAAGCCTCAATCCTCAATCCTGAATACTCAATCTTCAATCCTCAATCCTCAATCCTCAGTCATCAATCCTCAATCCTCAATACTCAATCGTCAATCCTCAGTCCTCAATTCTCAATCTTCAATCCTCGTTCCTCAAACCTCAATCCTCAACCCTCAGTCCTCATCCTCAATTCTCAATCCTCAATCCTCAAACCTCAATCGTCAATCTTCAATCCTGAATACTCAATCTTCAATCCTCATTCCTCAACCCTCAACCCTCAATCCTCATTCTTCAATCCTCAATAACCAATCCTCAATCTTCAACCCTCAATCCTCAATCCTCAATTCTCAATCCACAATTCTCAATCCTCAGACTTCAAGCACCAATACTCAACCCTCAGTCCTCGTCCTCAATCCGCAAACCTCAATACTCAATCCTCAATCTTCAATCATTAATATTCAATCTTCAATCCTCAATCCTCAATCCTCAATCCTCAACTCTCAACCCTCAATGTGCAATCCTCAATACCCAATCCTCAGTCTTCAATCCTCAATCCCCAATCCTCAATCCTCAATCCTCAATTCTCAGTCCTCAATCCTCAATCTTCAATCCTCAATACTCAATCTTCAATCCTCAGTCCTCAATCCTCAATCTTCAATCCTCAATACTGAATCTTCTATCCTCAATCTCCAATCCTCAATGTTCAATCCGCAATACCCAATCCTCAACCCTCAACACTCAGTCCCCAATCCTCAATATTCAATCCTCAATCCTCAGTCCTCAATCCACAATCCTCAACGGTCAATGCTCAATACTCAATCTTCAATGCTCATTCCTCAATCCTCAATCCTCAATTCTCTATCCTCAATCGTCAACCTTCAATCCTCAATCCTCAATCTTCAATCCTCAATACTGAATCTTCAATGCTCAATCCTCAATCCTCAATCCTCAATCCTCAATCCTCAATCACCTATCCTCAACACCCAATCCTCAACCTTCAATCCTCTATGTTCAATCCGCAATACCCAATCCTCAATCTTCAGCCCTCAACCCTCAATCCTCAATCCCCAATCCTCAATCATCAATCCTCAATCCTCAATATTCAATCCTCAATACCCAATCTGCAATCCTCAGTCCTCAGTCCTCACTCCTCAATCCTCATTCTTCAATCCTCAATACCGAATCCTCAATCTTCAATCCTCAATCCTCAGTCCTCAATTCTCAATCCTCAATCCTCAGTCCTCAGACCTCAATCCTGAATTCTCAACCCTGAATCCTCAATCTTCAGCCCTCAGTCCTCAACAATCAGCTGTCAATTCTCAATCCTCAATAGAATATCCTCAATTCACAGGTTTCAACGCTCAATACTCAACCTGCAATCTACAAATCTGTACCCACAAACATCAATTCACATCACTCAACCCTCAACACTCAGTCCCCAATCCTGAATATTCAATCCTCAATCCCCAATCCTCAATCCTCAATCCTCAATCTTCAATCCTCGATACTCAATATCCAATCCTCAATCCTCAATCCTCGGTCATCAATCCTCAATCGTCAATCTCCAATACTGAATACTCAATATTCAATCCTCAATCCTCAATCCTCAACCCTCAATCCTCAATCCTCAATCCTCATTCTTCAATCCCCAATACCCAATCCTCAATCTTCAATCCTCAATTCTCAATCCTCAATTCTCAACCCTCAATCCACAGTCCTCAGTCCTCAATCCTCAATCCTCAAACCTCAGCCCTCATCCTCAATCATCAATCCTCAATCCTCAATCCTCAACCTTCAATCCTCTATATTCAATCTTCAATCCTCAATCCTCAGTACTCAAACCTCAATCCTCAATCCTCAACCCTCAGTGATCAATCCTCAATCTTCAATACTGAATCGTCAATCCTCAGTCCTCGATCCTCAACCCTCAATCCTCGCTCCTCAAACCTAAATCCTCAACCCTCAGTCCTCACACTCAATTCTCAATTCTCAATACTCAATCCTTAATCCTCAATCTTCAATCCTCAACAATCAATCACCAATCCTAGATCCTCAATCCCCAATCTTCAATCCTTAATCCTGTATCACCAATCCTCAATCCCGAGTCCTCAATCTTCAATCCACAATGCTCAATCCTCAATCCTCAATCCTCAGTCCTCAATCTTCAATCCTCAATACTCAGTCCTCAATCCTTAATCTTCAATCCTCA
The DNA here is from genome assembly GCF_051401765.1 of Calliopsis andreniformis. NCBI lineage: Eukaryota > Metazoa > Arthropoda > Insecta > Hymenoptera > Andrenidae > Calliopsis > Calliopsis andreniformis. The sequence goes on along the minus strand of NW_027480513.1, from coordinate 1,649,575 downwards.
ATACTCAATCTGCAATCCTCAATCGTCAATCCTCAATCCTCAATCTTCAATCCTTAATACTGAATCTTCAATCCTCAATCCTCAATCCTCAATCCTCAATCCTCAATCCTCATCCTTCTATACTCAACACCCAATCCTCTATCTTCAATCCTCTATGTTCAATCCGCAATACCCAATCCACAATCTTCAACCCGCAACCCTCAATCCTCAATCCTCAATCCTCAGTCTTCAACCTTCAATCCTCAATAGTCAATCTTCAATCCTCAATCCTCAATAATCAATCCTCTATCCACATTCTTCAATCCTCAACACCCAATCCTCAATCTTCAATCCTCAATCCTCAGTCCTCAATTCTCAATCCTCAATCCTCAATCCTCAGACCTCAAACATCAATACTCAACCCTCAGTCCTCGTCCTCAATCCACAACCCTCAATCCTCGATCCTCAAACTTCAATCATCAATATTCAATCTTCAATCCTCAATCCTCAATCCTCAATACTCAATCCACAATCCTCAATTCTCAATCGTCAATGCTCAATACTCAATCGTCTATCCTCAATCCCCAATCCTCAATCTTCAATCCTCAATCCTCAATCCTCAATCCTCAATCCTCAATCCTCAATCTTCAATCCTCAATACTCAAACTGCAATCCTCAACACTCAAACTGCAATCCTCAATCCTCAGTCCTCACTCCTCAATTCTCATTCTTCAATCCTCAATACCGAATCCTCAATCTTCAATCCTCAATCCACAATCCTCAATTCTCAATCCACAATCCTCAATCCTCAGACTTCAAACACCAATACTCAACCCTCAGTCCTCCTCCTCAATCCGCAACCCTCAATCCTCAATCCTCAATCTTCAATCATTAATATTCAATCTTCAATCCTCAATCCTCAATCCTCAATCCTCAACTCTCAACCCTCAATGTTCAATCCTCAATACCCAATCCTCAGTCTTCAATCCTCAATCCCCAATCCTCAATCCTCAATCCTCAATTCTCAGTCCTCAATCCTCAATCTTCAATCCTCAATACTCAATCTTCAATCCTCAATCCTCAATCCTCAATCTTCAATCCTCAATACTGAATCTTCTATCCTCAATCTCCAATCCTCAATGTTCAATCCGCAATACCCAATCCTCAACCCTCAACACTCAGTCCCCAATCCTCAATATTCAATCCTCAATCCTCAGTCCTCAATCCACAATCCTCAACGGTCAATGCTCAATACTCAATCTTCAACGCTCATTCCTCAATCCTCAATCCTCAATTCTCAATCCTCAATCGTCAACCTTCAATCCTCAATACTCAATCTTCATTCCTCAATCCTCAATGTTCAATCCTCAATACCCAATCTTCAGTCTTCAATCCTCAATCCTCGATCCTCAATCCTCAATCCTCAATACTCAGTCCTCAATTCTCAGGCTTCAATCCTCAATACACAATCTTCAATCCTCAATCCTCAATCCTCAATCCTCAATGTTCAATCCTCAATACTGAATCTTCAATGCTCAATCCTCAATCCTCAATCCTCAATCCTCAATCCTCAATCACCTATCCTCAACACCCAGTCCTCAACCTTCAATCCTCTATGTTCAATCCGCAATACCCAATCCTCAATCTTCAACCCTCAACCCTCAATCCTCAATCCTCAATCCTCAATCCTCAATCCTCAATATTCAATCCTCAATACTCAATCTGCAATCCTCAGTCCTCGGTCCTCACTCCTCAATCCTCATTCTTCAATCCTCAATACCGAATCCTCAATCTTCAATCCTCAATCCTCAGTCCTCAATTCTCAATCCTCAATCCTCAATCCTCAGACTTCAAACACCAATACTGAACCCTCAGTCCTCGTACTCAATCCACAACCCTCAATACTCGATCCTCAATCTTCAATCATTAATATTCAATCTTCAATCTTCAATCCTCAATCCTCAATCCTCAATCCTCAACCCTCAATCCTCAACGTTCAATCCTCAATCCCCAATCCTCAGTCTACCATCCTCAATCCTCAATACTCAATCCTCAATCCTCAATACTCAGTCCTCAATCCTCAATCTTCAATCCTCAGTCCTCAAACCTCAATCCTGAATCCTCAATCCTGAATCCTCAATCTTGAGCCCTCAGTCCTCTACAATCAGTTGTCAATCCTCAATCCTCAATAGAATATCATCAATTCACAGTTTTCATTACTCAATACTCAATCTGCAATCTTCAAATCTCTATCCACAAACATCAATTCTCATCACTCAACCCTCAACACTCAGTCCCCAGTCCTCAATATTCAATTCAGAATCCTCAATCCTCAATCCACAATCCTCAACGTTCAATCCTCAATACTCAATCTTCAATGCTCATTCCTCAATCCTCAATCCTCAATTCTCAATCCTCAATCGTCAATCGTCAATCCTCAATACTCAAGCTTCAATCCTCGATCCTCAATCCTCGGTCCTCAATCCCCAATCGTCAATCTCGAATCCTGAATACTCAATCTTCAATACTCAATCCTCAATCCTCAATCCTCAATCCTCACTCCTCATTCTTCAATCCTCAATACCCAATCCTCAATCTTCAATCCTCAATCCTCAATCCTCAATTCTCAATCCTCAATCCTCAGTCCTCAGTCCTCAAATCTCAATCCTCAACCCACAGCCCTCATCCTCAATCCTAAATCCTCAATCCTCAATCCTCAATCTTCAACCCTCAATACTCAATCTTCAATCCTCAATCCTCAGTCCACAATCTGCAATCCTCAATGCACAATCCTCAATCCTCAATCCTCAGTCCTCAATCCTCAATCCTCAACCCTCAAACCTCAATCCTCAACCGTCAGTCCTCGTCCTCGAACCTCAAACCCCAATCCTCAATCCTCAATCTTCAATCATCAATACTCTATCTTCAATCCTCAATCCGCAATCCTCAATCCTCAATCCTCAATCCTCAATATTCAACGCACAACCCTCAGCCATCAATCCTCAATCCTCAATCCTCAATCCTCAATCCTCAATCCTCAATCTTCAATCCTCAATACTCAAACTGCAATCCTCAACACTCAAACTGCAATCCTCAATCCTCAGTCCTCACTCCTCAATTCTCATTCTTCAATCCTCAATACCCAATCCTCAGTCTTCAATCTCCAATCCTCAATGTTCAATCCGCAATACCCAATCCTCAACCCTCAACACTCAGTCCCCAATCCTCAATATTCAATCCTCAATCCTCAGTCCTCAATCCACAATCCTCAGCGGTCAATGCTCAATACTCAATCTTCAACGCTCATTCCTCAATCCTCAATCCTCAATTCTCAATCCTCAATCGTCAACCTTCAATCCTCAATACTCAATCTTCAATCCTCAATCCTCAATGTTCAATCCTCAATACCCAATCTTCAGTCTTCAATCCTCAATCCTCGATCCTCAATCCTCAATCCTCAATACTCAGTCCTCAATTCTCAGGCTTCAATCCTCAATACACAATCTTCAATCCTCAATCCTCAATCCTCAATCCTCAATGTTCAATCCTCAATACTGAATCTTCAATGCTCAATCCTCAATCCTCAATCCTCTATCCTCAATCCTCAATCACATATCCTCAACACCCAATCCTCAACCTTCAATCCTCTATGTTCAATCCGCAATACCCAATCCTCAATCTTCAACCCTCAACCCTCAATCCTCAATCCTCAATCCTCAATCCTCAATCCTCAATATTCAATCCTCAATACTCAATCTGCAATCCTCAGTCCTCGGTCCTCACTCCTCAATCCTCATTCTTCAATCCTCAATACCGAATCCTCAATCTTCAATCCTCAATCCTCAGTCCTCAATTCTCAATCCTCAATCCTCAATCCTCAGACTTCAAACACCAATACTGAACCCTCAGTCCTCGTCCTCAATCCACAACCCTCAATACTCGATCCTCAATCTTCAATCATTAATATTCAATCTTCAATCTTCAATCCTCAATCCTCAATCCTCAACCCTCAATCCTCAACGTTCAATCCTCAATCCTCAATCCCCAATCCTCAGTCTACCATCCTCAATCCTCAATACTCAATCCTCAATCCTCAATACTCAGTCCTCAATCCTCAATCTTCAATGCTCAGACCTCAAACCTCAATCCTGAATCCTCAATCCTGAATCCTCAATCTTGAGCCCTCAGTCCTCTACAATCAGTTGTCAATCCTCAATCCTCAATAGAATATCATCAATTCACAGCTTTCATTACTCAATACTCAATCTGCAATCTTCAAATCTCTATCCACAAACATCAATTCTCATCACTCAACCCTCAACACTCAGTCCCCAGTCCTCAATATTCAATTCAGAATCCTCAATCCTCAATCCACAATCCTAAACGTTCAATCCTCAATACTCAATCTTCAATGCTCATTCCTCAATCCTCAATCCTCAATTCTCAATCCTCAATCGTCAATCGTCAATCCTCAATACTCAAGCTTCAATCCTCGATCCTCAATCCTCGGTCCTCAATCCTCAATCGTCAATCTCGAATCCTGAATACTCAGTCTTCAATACTCAATCCTCAATCCTCAATCCTCAATCCTCACTCCTCAACCCTCAATCCTCAATCCTCAGTCCTCAATCCTCAATCACCAGTCATGAATACTCAATCTTCATAACTCAATACTCAATCTTCATAACTCAATCCTCAATCCTCAACCTTCAATCCTGAATACTCAATCTTCAATCCTCAATACTCAATCTTCAATCCTCAACCCTCAATCCACATTCCACAATCCTCAATCCTCAATCACCAACCTTCAATCCTCAATCGTCAACCCTCAATACTCAATACTCAATCCTCAATCATCAATACTCAATCTTCAATCCTCAATCCTCAATCCTCAGTCCTCAATCCTCAATCACCAGTCATGAATACTCAATCTTCATAACTCAATCCTCAATCCTCAATCTTCAATCCTCAACACTCAATCCACAATCCACAATCCTCAATCCTCAATCCTCAATACCCAATCCTCAATCCTCAATATAATATCCACAATCCTCAGTTTTCAGTACTCAGTCCTCAATCTTCAATCGTCAGTCCTCAATCCTCAATCTTCAAACCTCAATCGTCAATCGTGAATCCTCAACCATCAATCCTCAATCCTCAATCCTCAATCCTCAATTCTCAGCCCTCAATAGAAAATCCTCAATTCTCAGTTTTCAATACTCTATCCTCAATCTACAATCTTCAAATCTCAGTTCCCAAACATCAATTCGCAACACTCTATCCTCAATACTCAGTCCTCGATCTTCAATCTTCAATCCTCGGCCCTCAATACTCAATCCTCAATCCTCATTCCGCAATCCTCAACCATCTATCCTCGATCCTCAATCCTCAATCCTCAAGCCTCAATCCTCAGTCCTCAAGCCTCAATCCTCAATATTCAATTGTCTATCTTCAATTCTCAAACCTCAATCCTCAACCCGCAGTCCTCAATCCTCAATCCTCAATCCTCAATCCTCATTCCTCAAACTTCAATTCTCAATATTCAATGCTCAATCCTCAACTCACAACACTCAAACCTCAACTATCAGTACACAATACTCAATGCTCAATCCTGAGTCCTCAACATTCAATCCTTAATCCTCAACCTTCAATCCTCAATCCTCAATCCTCAATCCTCAATCCTCAATCCTCAATCCTCAATTCTCAGCCCTCAATAGAAAATCCTCAGTTCTCAGTATTCTATACACAATCCTCAACCATCAATCTTCAAATCTCACGTCCCAAACATCAGTTCGCAATACTCTACCCTCAACACTCTGTTCTCAATCTTCAATCTACAATCCTCAAACCTCAATCTTCTATCTTCAACCCTGGACCCTCAATTCTCAACTCTTAATCCTCAATACGCAATCCTCAATCCGCATTTCTCAAACCTCAATCCTCAACCCTCAGTCCACAGTCCTCAATACTCAATCTTCAGTCCTCAATCCTCAATCCTCAATCCTCAATCCTTAGTCATCAATCCTCAATCCTCAATACTCAATCGTCAATCCTCAGTCCTCAATTCTCAATCTTCAATCCTCGTTAGTCAAACCTCAATCCTCAACCCTCAGTCCTGATCCTCAATTCTCAATCCTCAATCCTCAAACCTCAATCTTCAATCCTCAATCCTCAATACTCAATCCTCAATCATCAATACTCAATCTTCAATCCTCAATCCTCAATCCTCAATCCTCAATCCTCAATCATCAAACCTCAAACCTCAATCCTCAACCGTCAGTCCTCGTCCTCCATCGTCAACCCTCAATCCTCAATTCTCAATTCTCAATCCTCAATCCTCAATCGTCAATCTTCAATCCTCAATAATCAATCTCCAATCCTAGATCCTCAATCCCCAATCCCCAATCCCTAATTCTCAATCTTCAATCCTTAATCCCCAGTCCTCAATCTTCAGTCCTCAATGCTCAATCCTCAATCCTCAATCCTCAATCCTCAAACCTCAATCTTCAATCCTCAATGCTCAATCCTCAATCCTCAATACTCAACCATCAATCCTCAATTCTCAATACTCCATAGAATATCCTGAATTCTCAGTATTCAATACTCAAACCTCAATCCTCAACCCTCAGCCCTCATCCTCCTTCCTCAATCCTCAATCCTCAAACCTCAATCCTCAATCTTCAATCCTAAATACTCAATCTTCTATCTTCAATCCTCAATCCTCAATCCTCAATCCTCAATCCTCAATCCTCAGTCATCAATCCTCAATCTTCAATACTCAATCGTCAATCCGCAGTCCTCAATCCTCAATCCTCAATCCTCGTTCCTCATACATCAATCCTCAACCCTCAGCCGTCATCCTCAATCCTCAATCCTCAATCCCCAATCCTCAATATTCAATCCTCAGTCCTCAATCCTCAAGCCTCAATCCTCAATCCTCAATCTTCAATCCTGAATACTCAATCTTCAATCCTCAATACTCAATCTTCAATTCTCAACCCTCAATCCACAATCCACAATCCTCAATCCTCAATCATCAACCTTCAATCCTCAATACTCAATCTTCAATCCTCAATCCTCAATCCTGAATCGTCAATCCTCATTCTTCAACCCTCATACCCAATCCTCAATCCTCAATCCTCAATCCTCAGTCATCGATCCTCAATCTTCAATACTCAATCGTCAATCCGCAGTCCTCAATCCTCAATCCTCAATCCTCGTTCCTCATACATCAATCCTCAACCCTCAGCCGTCATCCTCAATCCTCAATCCTCAATCCCCAATTCTCAATATTCAATCCTCAATCCTCAATCCTCAGGCCTCAATCCTCAATCCTCAATCTTCAATCCTGAATACTCAATCTTCAATCCTCAATACTTAATCTTCAATCCTCAATCCTCAATCCACAATCCACAATCCTCAATCCTCAATCATCAACCTTCAATCCTCAATACTCAATCTTCAATCCTCAATCCTCAATCCTGAATCGTCAATCCTCATTCTTCAATCCTCATACCCAATCCTCAATCCTCAATCCTCAATCCTCAGTCATCAATCCTCAATCTTCAATACTCAATCGTCAATCCGCAGTCCACAATCCTCAATCCTCAGCCCTCGTTCCTCATACATCAATCCTCAACCCTCAGCCGTCATCCTCAGTCCTCAATCCTCGTTCCTCAACGCTTAATCCTCAATCCTCAATCCTCAATAGTCAATCTCCAATCCTAGATCCTCAATCCCCAATCCTCAATCCTTAACCCTCAATCTTCAATCCTCAATCCTCAATTCTCAATCCTCTATACTCAATCCTCAATCCTCAATCCTGAATCCCCAATCCTCAATCTTCAATCCTCAATCCTCAATCCTCAATCCTCAAGCCTCAATCCTCAATCCTCAATCTTCAATCCTGAATACTCAATCTTCAATCCTCAATACTCAATCTTCAATCCTCAACCCTCAATCCACAATCCACAGTCCTCAATCCTCAATCATCAAAGTTCAATCCTCAATACTCAATCTTCAATCCTCAATCCTCAATCCTGAATCGTCAATCCTCATTCTTCAATCCTCATACCCAATCCTCAATCCTCAATCCTCAATCCTCAGTCATCAATCCTCAATATTCAATACTCAATCGTCAATCCTCAGTCCTCAATTCTCAATCCTCAATCCTCGTTCCTCAAACCTCAATCCTCAACCCTCAGTCCTCATCCTCAATTCTCAATTCTCAATCCTCAAACCTCAATCTTCAATCCTCAATACTCAATCTTCGATTCTCAATCCTCAATCCTCAATCCACAATGCCCGACCCTCAATCTTCAATCCTCAATCCTCAATCATCAGTCCTCTATCCTCAATCCTCAATGCTCAATCTTCAATCCTCAATCCTCAATACTCAACCCTCAGTAATCAATCTTCAATCCTCAATCCTCAATCGTCAATCCCTAATCCTCAATCTTCAATCCTCAATCCCCAGTCCTCAATCTTCAATCCTCAATGCTCAATCCTCAATCCTCAATCCTCAATCCTCAATAGTCAATCTCCAATCCTAGAACCTCAATCCCCAATCCTCAATTCTTAACCCTCAATCTTCAATCCTCAATCCTCAATTCTCAATCCTCAATACTCAATCCTCAATCCTCATTCCGCAATCCTCAACCATCTATCCTCAATCCTCGATCCTCAATCCTCGTTCCTCATACATCAATCCTCAACCCTCAGCCGTCATCCTCAATCCTCAATCCTCAATCCCCAATTCTCAATATTCAATCCTCAATCCTCAATCCTCAGGCCTCAATCCTCAATCCTCAATCTTCAATCCTGAATACTCAATCTTCAATCCTCAATACTTAATCTTCAATCCTCAATCCTCAATCCACAATCCACAATCCTCAATCCTCAATCATCAACCTTCAATCCTCAATACTCAATCTTCAATCCTCAATCCTCAATCCTGAATCGTCAATCCTCATTCTTCAATCCTCATACCCAATCCTCAATCCTCAATCCTCAATCCTCAGTCATCAATCCTCAATCTTCAATACTCAATCGTCAATCCGCAGTCCACAATCCTCAATCCTCAGCCCTCGTTCCTCATACATCAATCCTCAACCCTCAGCCGTCATCCTCAGTCCTCAATCCTCGTTCCTCAACGCTTAATCCTCAATCCTCAATCCTCAATAGTCAATCTCCAATCCTAGATCCTCAATCCCCAATCCTCAATCCTTAACCCTCAATCTTCAATCCTCAATCCTCAATTCTCAATCCTCTATACTCAATCCTCAATCCTCAATCCTGAATCCCCAATCCTCAATCTTCAATCCTCAATCCTCAATCCTCAATCCTCAAGCCTCAATCCTCAATCCTCAATCTTCAATCCTGAATACTCAATCTTCAATCCTCAATACTCAATCTTCAATCCTCAACCCTCAATCCACAATCCACAGTCCTCAATCCTCAATCATCAAAGTTCAATCCTCAATACTCAATCTTCAATCCTCAATCCTCAATCCTGAATCGTCAATCCTCATTCTTCAATCCTCATACCCAATCCTCAATCCTCAATCCTCAGTCCTCAGTCATCAATCCTCAATATTCAATACTCAATCGTCAATCCTCAGTCCTCAATTCTCAATCCTCAATCCTCGTTCCTCAAACCTCAATCCTCAACCCTCAGTCCTCATCCTCAATTCTCAATTCTCAATCCTCAAACCTCAATCTTCAATCCTCAATACTCAATCTTCGATTCTCAATCCTCAATCCTCAATCCACAATGCCCGACCCTCAATCTTCAATCCTCAATCCTCAATCATCAGTCCTCTATCCTCAATCCTCAATGCTCAATCTTCAATCCTCAATCCTCAATACTCAACCCTCAGTAATCAATCTTCAATCCTCAATCCTCAATCGTCAATCCCTAATCCTCAATCTTCAATCCTCAATCCCCAGTCCTCAATCTTCAATCCTCAATGCTCAATCCTCAATCCTCAATCCTCAATCCTCAATAGTCAATCTCCAATCCTAGAACCTCAATCCCCAATCCTCAATTCTTAACCCTCAATCTTCAATCCTCAATCCTCAATTCTCAATCCTCAATACTCAATCCTCAATCCTCATTCCGCAATCCTCAACCATCTATCCTCAATCCTCGATCCTCAATCCTCAAGCCTCAATCCTCAATCCTCAAGCCTCAATCCTCAATATTCAATTGTCTATCCTCAATTCTCAAACCTCTATCCTCAACCCGCAGTCCTCAATCCTCAATCCTCAATCCTCAATCCTCATTCCTCAAACTTCAATTCTCAATATTCAATGCTCAATCCTCAACTCACAACACTCAACCCTCAACTATCAGTACACAATACTCATTGCTCAATCCTGAGTCCTCAATCTTCAATCCTTAATCCTCAACCTTCAATCCTCAATCCTCAATCCTCAATCCTCAATCCTCAATCCTCAATTCTCAGCCCTCAATAGAAAATCCTCAGTTCTCAGTATTCTATACACAATCCTCCATCTTCAATCTTCAAATCTCACGTCCCAAACATCAGTCCGCAATACTCTACCCTCAACACTCTGTCCTCAATCTTCAATCTACAATCCTCAAACCTCAATCTTCTATGTTCAACCCTCGACCCTCAATTCTCAATTCTTCATCCTCAATCCGCAATCCTCAATCCTCATTTCTCAAACCTCAATCCTCAACCCTCAGTCCACAGTCCTCAATCCTCAATCTTCAGTCCTCAATCCTCAATCCTCAATCCTCAATCCTCAGTCATCAGTCCTCAATCCTCAATACTCAATCGTCAATCCTCAGTCCTCAATTCTCAATCTTCAATCCTCATTCCTCAAACCTCAATCCTCAACCCTCAGTCCTCATCCTCAGTTCTCAATCCTCAATCCTCAAACCTCAATCTTCAATCCTCAATCCTCAATACTCAATCCTCAATCATCAATACTCAATCTTCAATCCTCAATCCTCAATCCTCAATCCTCAATCCTCAATCATCAGTCATGAATACTCAATCTCCATAACTCAATCCTCAATCCTCAATCCTCAATCCTCAATCCTCAATCCTCAATCCTCATTCCTCAAACCTCAATCCTCAAGCCTCAGTCCTCATCCTCAATTCACAATTATCAATCCTCAATCCTCAATCCTCAATCTTCAATCCTGAATAATCAATCTCCAATCCTAGATCCTCAATCCCCAATCCTCAATCCTTAATCCTCAATCTTCAATCCTCAATCCCCAGTCCTCAATCTTCAATTCTCAATGCTCAATCCTCAATCCTCAATCCTCAATCCTCTATCCTCCATCCTCAATTCTCAATTCTCAATCCTCAAACCTCAATCTTCAATCCTCAATGCTCAATCCTCAATCCTCAATTCTCATCCATCAATCCTCAATTCTCAATACTCAATAGAATATCCTGAATTCTCAGTATTCAATACTCAGACCTCAATCCTCAACCCTCAGCCCTCATCCTCCATCCTCAATCCTCAATCCTTAAACCTCAGTCCTCAATCCTCAATCATCAAACCTCAAACCTCAATCCTCAACCGTCAGTCCTCGTCCTCAATCCTCAACCCTCAATCCTCAATTCTCAATTCTCAATCCTCAATCCTCAAACGTCAATCTTCAATCCTCAATACTCAACCTTCAATTCTCAATCCTCAATCCCCAATCCTCAATCCTTAATCCTCAATCTTCAATCCTCAATCCTCAATACCCAATCTGCAATCCTCAGTCCTCAACCCTCAACCCTCAATCCTCATTCTTCAATCCTCAATCACCAATCCTCAATCTTCAACCCTCAATCCTCAATCCTCAATCCTCAATTCTCAAACCTCAATCCTCAGTCCTCAGTCCGCATACCTCAATCCTCAGCCCTCAGCTATCATCCTCAATCCTCAATCCTCAATCCTCAATCCTCAATCCTCAGTCATCAATCCTCAATCCTCAATACTCAATCGTCAATACTCAATCGTCAATCCTCAGTCCTCAATTCTCAATCCTCAATCCTAGTTCCTCAAACCTCAATCCTCAACCCTCAGTCCTCACCTCAATTCTCAATCCTCAATCCTCAAACCTCAATCTTCAATCCTCAATACTGAATCCTCAATCCTCAATACTCAACCATCAACCCTCAATTCTCAATACTCAATAGAATATCCTGAATTCTCAGTATTCAATACTCAAACCTCAATCCTCAACCCTCAGCCCTCATCCTCCATCCTCAATCCTCAATCCTCATTCCTCAATCCTCAGTCATCAATCCTCAATCTTCAATACTCAATCGTCAATCTTCAATCCTGAATACTCAATCTTCAATCCTCAATACTCAATCTTCAATCCACAACACTCAATCCACAATCCACTATCCTCAATCCTCAATCCTCAATACTCAATCCTCAATCCTCAACCCTCAATTCCTAATCCTCAATCTTCAATCCTCAATCCTCAATCCACAAGCCTCAATCCTCAATCCTGAATACTCAATCTTCAATCCTCAATCCTCAATCCTCAGTCATCAATCCTCAATCCTCAATACTCAATCGTCAATCCTCAGTCCTCAATTCTCAATCTTCAATCCTCGTTCCTCAAACCTCAATCCTCAACCCTCAGTCCTCATCCTCAATTCTCAATCCTCAATCCTCAAACCTCAATCGTCAATCTTCAATCCTGAATACTCAATCTTCAATCCTCATTCCTCAACCCTCAACCCTCAATCCTCATTCTTCAATCCTCAATAACCAATCCTCAATCTTCAACCCTCAATCCTCAATCCTCAATTCTCAATCCACAATTCTCAATCCCCAGACTTCAAGCACCAATACTCAACCCTCAGTCCTCGTCCTCAATCCGCAAACCTCAATCCTCAATCCTCAATCTTCAATCATTAATATTCAATCTTCAATCCTCAATCCTCAATCCTCAATCCTCAACTCTCAACCCTCAATGTGCAATCCTCAATACCCAATCCTCAGTCTTCAATCCTCAATCCCCAATCCTCAATCCTCAATCCTCAATTCTCAGTCCTCAATCCTCAATCTTCAATCCTCAATACTCAATCTTCAATCCTCAATCCTCAATCCTCAATCTTCAATCCTCAATACTGAATCTTCTATCCTCAATCTCCAATCCTCAATGTTCAATCCGCAATACCCAATCCTCAACCCTCAACACTCAGTCCCCAATCCTCAATATTCAATCCTCAATCCTCAGTCCTCAATCCACAATCCTCAACGGTCAATGCTCAATACTCAATCTTCAATGCTCATTCCTCAATCCTCAATCCTCAATTCTCTATCCTCAATCGTCAACCTTCAATCCTCAATCCTCAATCTTCAATCCTCAATACTGAATCTTCAATGCTCAAACCTCAATCCTCAATCCTCAATCCTCAATCCTCAATCACCTATCCTCAACACCCAATCCTCAACCTTCTATCCTCTATGTTCAATCCGCAATACCCAATCCTCAATCTTCAGCCCTCAACCCTCAATCCTCAATCCCCAATCCTCAAACATCAATCCTCAATCCTCAATATTCAATCCTCAATACCCAATCTGCAATCCTCAGTCCTCAGTCCTCACTCCTCAATCCTCATTCTTCAATCCTCAATACCGAATCCTCAATCTTCAATCCTCAATCCTCAGTCCTCAATTCTCAATCCTCAATCCTCAGTCCTCAGACCTCAATCCTGAATTCTCAACCCTGAATCCTCAATCTTCAGCCCTCAGTCCTCAACAATCAGCTGTCAATTCTCAATCCTCAATAGAATATCCTCAATTCACAGGTTTCAACGCTCAATACTCAACCTGCAATCTACAAATCTGTACCCACAAACATCAATTCACATCACTCAACCCTCAACACTCAGTCCCCAATCCTGAATATTCAATCCTCAATCCCCAATCCTCAATCCTCAATCCTCAATCTTCAATCCTCGATACTCAATATCCAATCCTCAATCCTCAATCCTCGGTCATCAATCCTCAATCGTCAATCTCCAATACTGAATACTCAATATTCAATCCTCAATCCTCAATCTTCAATCCTCAATTCTCAATCCTCAATTCTCAACCCTCAATCCACAGTCCTCAGTCCTCAATCCTCAATCCTCAAACCTCAGGCCTCATCCTCAATCATCAATCCTCAATCCTCAATCCTCAACCTTCAATCCTCTATATTCAATCTTCAATCCTCAATCCTCAGTACTCAAACCTCAATCCTCAATCCTCAACCCTCAGTGATCAATCCTCAATCTTCAATACTGAATCGTCAATCCTCAGTCCTCGATCCTCAACCCTCAATCCTCGCTCCTCAAACCTAAATCCTCAACCCTCAGTCCTCACACTCAATTCTCAATTCTCAATACTCAATCCTTAATCCTCAATCTTCAATCCTCAACAATCAATCACCAATCCTAGATCCTCAATCCCCAATCTTCAATCCTTAATCCTGTATCACCAATCCTCAATCCCGAGTCCTCAATCTTCAATCCACAATGCTCAATCCTCAATCCTCAATCCTCAGTCCTCAATCTTCAATCCTCAATACTCAGTCCTCAATCCTTAATCTTCAATCCTCAATACTCAATCTGCAATCCTCAATCGTCAATCCTCAATCCTCAATCTTCAATCCTCAATACTGAATCTTCAATCCTCAATCCTCAATCCTCAATCCTCAATCCTCAATCCTCATCCTTCTATACTCAACACCCAATCCTCTATCTTCAATCCTCTATGTTCAATCCGCAATACCCAATCCACAATCTTTAACCCGCAACCCTCAATCCTCAATCCTCAATCCTCAGTCTTCAACCTTCAATCCTCAATAGTCAATCTTCAATCCTCAATCCTCAATAATCAATCCTCTATCCACATTCTTCAATCCTCAACACCCAATCCTCAAACTTCAATCCTCAATCCTCAGTCCTCAATTCTCAATCCTCAATCCTCAATCCTCAGACCTCAAACATCAATACTCAACCCTCAGTCCTCGTCCTCAATCCACAACCCTCAATCCTCGATCCTCAAACTTCAATCATCAATATTCAATCTTCAATCCTCAATCCTCAATCCTCAATACTCAATCCACAATCCTCAATTCTCAATCGTCAATGCTCAATACTCAATCGTCTATCCTCAATCCCCAATCCTCAATCTTCAATCCTCAATCCTCAATCCTCAATCCTCAATCCTCAATCCTCAATCTTCAATCCTCAATACTCAAACTGCAATCCTCAACACTCAAACTGCAATCCTCAATCCTCAGTCCTCACTCCTCAATTCTCATTCTTCAATCCTCAATACCGAATCCTCAATCTTCAATCCTCAATCCACAATCCTCAATTCTCAATCCACAATCCTCAATCCTCAGACTTCAAACACCAATACTCAACCCTCAGTCCTCCTCCTCAATCCGCAACCCTCAATCCTCAATCCTCAATCTTCAATCATTAATATTCAATCTTCAATCCTCAATCCTCAATCCTCAATCCTCAACTCTCAACCCTCAATGTTCAATCCTCAATACCCAATCCTCAGTCTTCAATCCTCAATCCCCAATCCTCAATCCTCAATCCTCAATTCTCAGTCCTCAATCCTCAATCTTCAATCCTCAATACTCAATCTTCAATCCTCAATCCTCAATCCTCAATCTTCAATCCTCAATACTGAATCTTCTATCCTCAATCTCCAATCCTCAATGTTCAATCCGCAATACCCAATCCTCAACCCTCAACACTCAGTCCCCAATCCTCAATATTCAATCCTCAATCCTCAGTCCTCAATCCACAATCCTCAACGGTCAATGCTCAATACTCAATCTTCAACGCTCATTCCTCAATCCTCAATCCTCAATTCTCAATCCTCAATCGTCAACCTTCAATCCTCAATACTCAATCTTCATTCCTCAATCCTCAATGTTCAATCCTCAATACCCAATCTTCAGTCTTCAATCCTCAATCCTCGATCCTCAATCCTCAATCCTCAATACTCAGTCCTGAATTCTCAGGCTTCAATCCTCAATACACAATCTTCAATCCTCAATCCTTAATCCTCAATCCTCAATGTTCAATCCTCAATACTGAATCTTCAATGCTCAATCCTCAATCCTCAATCCTCAATCCTCAATCCTCAATCACCTATCCTCAACACCCAATCCTCAACCTTCAATCCTCTATGTTCAATCCGCAATACCCAATCCTCAATCTTCAACCCTCAACCCTCAATCCTCAATCCTCAATCCTCAATCCTCAATCCTCAATATTCAATCCTCAATACTCAATCTGCAATCCTCAGTCCTCGGTCCTCACTCCTCAATCCTCATTCTTCAATCCTCAATACCGAATCCTCAATCTTCAATCCTCAATCCTCAGTCCTCAATTCTCAATCCTCAATCCTCAATCCTCAGACTTCAAACACCAATACTGAACCCTCAGTCCTCGTCCTCAATCCACAACCCTCAATACTCGATCCTCAATCTTCAATCATTAATATTCAATCTTCAATCTTCAATCCTCAATCCTCAATCCTCAACCCTCAATCCTCAACGTTCAATCCTCAATCCCCAATCCTCAGTCTACCATCCTCAATCCTCAATACTCAATCCTCAATCCTCAATACTCAGTCCTCAATCCTCAATCTTCAATCCTCAGTCCTCAAACCTCAATCCTGAATCCTCAATCCTGAATCCTCAATCTTGAGCCCTCAGTCCTCTACAATCAGTTGTCAATCCTCAATCCTCAATAGAATATCATCAATTCACAGTTTTCATTACTCAATACTCAATCTGCAATCTTCAAATCTCTATCCACAAACATCAATTCTCATCACTCAACCCTCAACACTCAGTCCCCAGTCCTCAATATTCAATTCAGAATCCTCAATCCTCAATCCACAATCCTCAACGTTCAATCCTCAATACTCAATCTTCAATGCTCATTCCTCAATCCTCAATCCTCAATTCTCAATCCTCAATCGTCAATCGTCAATCCTCAATACTCAAGCTTCAATCCTCGATCCTCAATCCTCGGTCCTCAATCCTCAATCGTCAATCTCGAATCCTGAATACTCAATCTTCAATACTCAATCCTCAATCCTCAATCCTCAATCCTCACTCCTCATTCTTCAATCCTCAATACCCAATCCTCAATCTTCAATCCTCAATCCTCAATCCTCAATTCTCAATCCTCAATCCTCAGTCCTCAGTCCTCAAATATCAATCCTCAACCCACAGCCCTCATCCTCAATCCTAAATCCTCAATCCTCAATCCTCAATCTTCAACCCTCAATACTCAATCTTCAATCCTCAATCCTCAGTCCACAATCTGCAATCCTCAATGCACAATCCTCAATCCTCAATCCTCAGTCCTCAATCCTCAATCCTCAACCCTCAAACCTCAATCCTCAACCGTCAGTCCTCGTCCTCGAACCTCAAACCCCAATCCTCAATCCTCAATCTTCAATCATCAATACTCTATCTTCAATCCTCAATCCGCAATCCTCAATCCTCAATCCTCAATCCTCAATATTCAACGCACAACCCTCAGCCATCAATCCTCAATCCTCAATCCTCAATCCTCAATCCTCAATCCTCAATCTTCAATCCTCAATACTCAAACTGCAATCCTCAACACTCAAACTGCAATCCTCAATCCTCAGTCCTCACTCCTCAATTCTCATTCTTCAATCCTCAATACCCAATCCTCAGTCTTCAATCTCCAATCCTCAATGTTCAATCCGCAATACCCAATCCTCAACCCTCAACACTCAGTCCCCAATCCTCAATATTCAATCCTCAATCCTCAGTCCTCAATCCACAATCCTCAACGGTCAATGCTCAATACTCAATCTTCAACGCTCATTCCTCAATCCTCAATCCTCAATTCTCAATCCTCAATCCTCAATCGTCAACCTTCAATCCTCAATACTCAATCTTCAATCCTCAATCCTCAATGTTCAATCCTCAATACCCAATCTTCAGTCTTCAATCCTCAATCCTCGATCCTCAATCCTCAATCCTCAATACTCAGTCCTCAATTCTCAGGCTTCAATCCTCAATACACAATCTTCAATCCTCAATCCTCAATCCTCAATCCTCAATGTTCAATCCTCAATACTGAATCTTCAATGCTCAATCCTCAATCCTCAATCCTCAATCCTCAATCCTCAATCACCTATCCTCAACACCCAATCCTCAACCTTCAATCCTCTATGTTCAATCCGCAATACCCAATCCTCAATCTTCAACCCTCAACCCTCAATCCTCAATCCTCAATCCTCAATCCTCAATCCTCAATATTCAATCCTCAATACTCAATCTGCAATCCTCAGTCCTCGGTCCTCACTCCTCAATCCTCATTCTTCAATCCTCAATACCGAATCCTCAATCTTCAATCCTCAATCCTCAGTCCTCAATTCTCAATCCCCAATCCTCAATCCTCAGACTTCAAACACCAATACTGAACCCTCAGTCCTCGTCCTCAATCCACAACCCTCAATACTCGATCCTCAATCTTCAATCATTAATATTCAATCTTCAATCTTCAATCCTCAATCCTCAATCCTCAACCCTCAATCCTCAACGTTCAATCCTCAATCCCCAATCCTCAGTCTACCATCCTCAATCCTCAATACTCAATCCTCAATCCTCAATACTCAGTCCTCAATCCTCAATCTTCAATCCTCAGTCCTCAAACCTCAATCCTGAATCCTCAATCCTGAATCCTCAATCTTGAGCCCTCAGTCCTCTACAATCAGTTGTCAATCCTCAATCCTCAATAGAATATCATCAATTCACAGTTTTCATTACTCAATACTCAATCTGCAATCTTCAAATCTCTATCCACAAACATCAATTCTCATCACTCAACCCTCAACACTCAGTCCCCAGTCCTCAATATTCAATTCAGAATCCTCAATCCTCAATCCACAATCCTCAACGTTCAATCCTCAATACTCAATCTTCAATGCTCATTCCTCAATCCTCAATCCTCAATTCTCAATCCTCAATCGTCAATCGTCAATCCTCAATACTCAAGCTTCAATCCTCGATCCTCAATCCTCGGTCCTCAATCCTCAATCGTCAATCTCGAATCCTGAATACTCAATCTTCAATACTCAATACTCAATCCTCAATCCTCAATCCTCACTCCTCATTCTTCAATCCTCAATACCCAATCCTCAATCTTCAATCCTCAATCCTCAATCCTCAATTCTCAATCCTCAATCCTCAGTCCTCAGTCCTCAAATATCAATCCTCAACCCACAGCCCTCATCCTCAATCCTAAATCCTCAATCCTCAATCCTCAATCTTCAACCCTCAATACTCAATCTTCAATCCTCAATCCTCAGTCCACAATCTGCAATCCTCAATGCACAATCCTCAATCCTCAATCCTCAGTCCTCAATCCTCAATCCTCAACCCTCAAACCTCAATCCTCAACCGTCAGTCCTCGTCCTCGAACCTCAAACCCCAATCCTCAATCCTCAATCTTCAATCATCAATACTCTATCTTCAATCCTCAATCCGCAATCCTCAATCCTCAATCCTCAATCCTCAATATTCAACGCACAACCCTCAGCCATCAATCCTCAATCCTCAATCCTCAATCCTCAATCCTCAATCCTCAATCTTCAATCCTCAATACTCAAACTGCAATCCTCAACACTCAAACTGCAATCCTCAATCCTCAGTCCTCACTCCTCAATTCTCATTCTTCAATCCTCAATACCCAATCCTCAGTCTTCAATCTCCAATCCTCAATGTTCAATCCGCAATACCCAATCCTCAACCCTCAACACTCAGTCCCCAATCCTCAATATTCAATCCTCAATCCTCAGTCCTCAATCCACAATCCTCAACGGTCAATGCTCAATACTCAATCTTCAACGCTCATTCCTCAATCCTCAATCCTCAATTCTCAATCCTCAATCCTCAATCGTCAACCTTCAATCCTCAATACTCAATCTTCAATCCTCAATCCTCAATGTTCAATCCTCAATACCCAATCTTCAGTCTTCAATCCTCAATCCTCGATCCTCAATCCTCAATCCTCAATACTCAGTCCTCAATTCTCAGGCTTCAATCCTCAATACACAATCTTCAATCCTCAATCCTCAATCCTCAATCCTCAATGTTCAATCCTCAATACTGAATCTTCAATGCTCAATCCTCAATCCTCAATCCTCAATCCTCAATCCTCAATCACCTATCCTCAACACCCAATCCTCAACCTTCAATCCTCTATGTTCAATCCGCAATACCCAATCCTCAATCTTCAACCCTCAACCCTCAATCCTCAATCCTCAATCCTCAATCCTCAATCCTCAATATTCAATCCTCAATACTCAATCTGCAATCCTCAGTCCTCGGTCCTCACTCCTCAATCCTCATTCTTCAATCCTCAATACCGAATCCTCAATCTTCAATCCTCAATCCTCAGTCCTCAATTCTCAATCCTCAATCCTCAATCCTCAGACTTCAAACACCAATACTGAACCCTCAGTCCTCGTCCTCAATCCACAACCCTCAATACTCGATCCTCAATCTTCAATCATTAATATTCAATCTTCAATCTTCAATCCTCAATCCTCAATCCTCAACCCTCAATCCTCAACGTTCAATCCTCAATCCCCAATCCTCAGTCTACCATCCTCAATCCTCAATACTCAATCCTCAATCCTCAATACTCAGTCCTCAATCCTCAATCTTCAATCCTCAGTCCTCAAACCTCAATCCTGAATCCTCAATCCTGAATCCTCAATCTTGAGCCCTCAGTCCTCTACAATCAGTTGTCAATCCTCAATCCTCAATAGAATATCATCAATTCACAGTTTTCATTACTCAATACTCAATCTGCAATCTTCAAATCTCTATCCACAAACATCAATTCTCATCACTCAACCCTCAACACTCAGTCCCCAGTCCTCAATATTCAATTCAGGATCCTCAATCCTCAATCCACAATCCTCAACGTTCAATCCTCAATACTCAATCTTCAATGCTCATTCCTCAATCCTCAATCCTCAATTCTCAATCCTCAATCGTCAATCGTCAATCCTCAATACTCAAGCTTCAATCCTCGATCCTCAATCCTCGGTCCTCAATCCTCAATCGTCAATCTCGAATCCTGAATACTCAATCTTCAATACTCAATCCTCAATCCTCAATCCTCAATCCTCACTCCTCATTCTTCAATCCTCAATACCCAATCCTCAATCTTCAATCCTCAATCCTCAATCCTCAATTCTCAATCCTCAATCCTCAGTCCTCAGTCCTCAAATATCAATCCTCAACCCACAGCCCTCATCCTCAATCCTAAATCCTCAATCCTCAATCCTCAATCTTCAACCCTCAATACTCAATCTTCAATCCTCAATCCTCAGTCCACAATCTGCAATCCTCAATGCACAATCCTCAATCCTCAATCCTCAGTCCTCAATCCTCAATCCTCAACCCTCAAACCTCAATCCTCAACCGTCAGTCCTCGTCCTCGAACCTCAAACCCCAATCCTCAATCCTCAATCTTCAATCATCAATACTCTATCTTCAATCCTCAATCCGCAATCCTCAATCCTCAATCCTCAATCCTCAATATTCAACGCACAACCCTCAGCCATCAATCCTCAATCCTCAATCCTCAATCCTCAATCCTCAATCCTCAATCTTCAATCCTCAATACTCAAACTGCAATCCTCAACACTCAAACTGCAATCCTCAATCCTCAGTCCTCACTCCTCAATTCTCATTCTTCAATCCTCAATACCCAATCCTCAGTCTTCAATCTCCAATCCTCAATGTTCAATCCGCAATACCCAATCCTCAACCCTCAACACTCAGTCCCCAATCCTCAATATTCAATCCTCAATCCTCAGTCCTCAATCCACAATCCTCAACGGTCAATGCTCAATACTCAATCTTCAACGCTCATTCCTCAATCCTCAATCCTCAATTCTCAATCCTCAATCCTCAATCGTCAACCTTCAATCCTCAATACTCAATCTTCAATCCTCAATCCTCAATGTTCAATCCTCAATACCCAATCTTCAGTCTTCAATCCTCAATCCTCGATCCTCAATCCTCAATCCTCAATACTCAGTCCTCAATTCTCAGGCTTCAATCCTCAATACACAATCTTCAATCCTCAATCCTCAATCCTCAATCCTCAATGTTCAATCCTCAATACTGAATCTTCAATGCTCAATCCTCAATCCTCAATCCTCAATCCTCAATCCTCAATCACCTATCCTCAACACCCAATCCTCAACCTTCAATCCTCTATGTTCAATCCGCAATACCCAATCCTCAATCTTCAACCCTCAACCCTCAATCCTCAATCCTCAATCCTCAATCCTCAATCCTCAATATTCAATCCTCAATACTCAATCTGCAATCCTCAGTCCTCGGTCCTCACTCCTCAATCCTCATTCTTCAATCCTCAATACCGAATCCTCAATCTTCAATCCTCAATCCTCAGTCCTCAATTCTCAATCCTCAATCCTCAATCCTCAGACTTCAAACACCAATACTGAATCCTCAGTCCTCGTCCTCAATCCACAACCCTCAATACTCGATCCTCAATCTTCAATCATTAATATTCAATCTTCAATCTTCAATCCTCAATCCTCAATCCTCAACCCTCAATCCTCAACGTTCAATCCTCAATCCCCAATCCTCAGTCTACCATCCTCAATCCTCAATACTCAATCCTCAATCCTCAATACTCAGTCCTCAATCCTCAATCTTCAATCCTCAGTCCTCAAACCTCAATCCTGAATCCTCAATCCTGAATCCTCAATCTTGAGCCCTCAGTCCTCTACAATCAGTTGTCAATCCTCAATCCTCAATAGAATATCATCAATTCACAGCTTTCATTACTCAATACTCAATCTGCAATCTTCAAATCTCTATCCACAAACATCAATTCTCATCACTCAACCCTCAACACTCAGTCCCCAGTCCTCAATATTCAATTCAGAATCCTCAATCCTCAATCCACAATCCTCAACGTTCAATCCTCAATACTCAATCTTCAATGCTCATTCCTCAATCCTCAATCCTCAATTCTCAATCCTCAATCGTCAATCGTCAATCCTCAATACTCAAGCTTCAATCCTCGATCCTCAATCCTCGGTCCTCAATCCTCAATCGTCAATCTCGAATCCTGAATACTCAGTCTTCAATACTCAATCCTCAATCCTCAATCCTCAATCCTCATTCCTCATTCTTCAATCCTCAATACCCAATCCTCAATCTTCAATCCTCAATCCTCAATCCTCAATTCTCAATCCTCAATCCTCAGTCCTCAGTCCTCAAACCTCAATCCTCAACCCACAGCCCTCATCCTCAATCCTAAATCCTCAATCCTCAATCCTCAATCTTCAACCCTCAATACTCAATCTTCAATCCTCAATCCTCAGTCCACAATCTGCAATCCTCAATGCACAATCCTCAATCCTCAATCCTCAGTCCTCAATCCTCAATCCTCAATCCTCAAACCTCAATCCTCAACCGTCAGTCCTCGTCCTCAA
Source organism: Calliopsis andreniformis (assembly GCF_051401765.1). Lineage (NCBI taxonomy): Eukaryota > Metazoa > Arthropoda > Insecta > Hymenoptera > Andrenidae > Calliopsis > Calliopsis andreniformis. The sequence continues at coordinate 1,626,052 of NW_027480513.1, read as the reverse complement.
ACCTCAAACCCCAATCCTCAATCCTCAATCTTCAATCATCAATACTCTATCTTCAATACTCAATCGTCAATCTTCAATCCTGAATACTCAATCTTCAATCCTCAATACTCAATCTTCAATCCACAACACTCAATCCACAATCCACTATCCTCAATCCTCAATCCTCAATACTCAATCCTCAATCCTCAACCCTCAATTCTCAATCCTCAATCCTCAGTCCTCAGTCCTCAAATATCAATCCTCAACCCACAGCCCTCATCCTCAATCCTAAATCCTCAATCCTCAATCCTCAATCTTCAACCCTCAATACTCAATCTTCAATCCTCAATCCTCAGTCCACAATCTGCAATCCTCAATGCACAATCCTCAATCCTCAATCCTCAGTCCTCAATCCTCAATCCTCAACCCTCAAACCTCAATCCTCAACCGTCAGTCCTCGTCCTCGAACCTCAAACCCCAATCCTCAATCCTCAATCTTCAATCATCAATACTCTATCTTCAATCCTCAATCCGCAATCCTCAATCCTCAATCCTCAATCCTCAATATTCAACGCACAACCCTCAGCCATCAATCCTCAATCCTCAATCCTCAATCCTCAATCCTCAATCCTCAATCTTCAATCCTCAATACTCAAACTGCAATCCTCAACACTCAAACTGCAATCCTCAATCCTCAGTCCTCACTCCTCAATTCTCATTCTTCAATCCTCAATACCCAATCCTCAGTCTTCAATCTCCAATCCTCAATGTTCAATCCGCAATACCCAATCCTCAACCCTCAACACTCAGTCCCCAATCCTCAATATTCAATCCTCAATCCTCAGTCCTCAATCCACAATCCTCAACGGTCAATGCTCAATACTCAATCTTCAACGCTCATTCCTCAATCCTCAATCCTCAATTCTCAATCCTCAATCCTCAATCGTCAACCTTCAATCCTCAATACTCAATCTTCAATCCTCAATCCTCAATGTTCAATCCTCAATACCCAATCTTCAGTCTTCAATCCTCAATCCTCGATCCTCAATCCTCAATCCTCAATACTCAGTCCTCAATTCTCAGGCTTCAATCCTCAATACACAATCTTCAATCCTCAATCCTCAATCCTCAATCCTCAATGTTCAATCCTCAATACTGAATCTTCAATGCTCAATCCTCAATCCTCAATCCTCAATCCTCAATCCTCAATCACCTATCCTCAACACCCAATCCTCAACCTTCAATCCTCTATGTTCAATCCGCAATACCCAATCCTCAATCTTCAACCCTCAACCCTCAATCCTCAATCCTCAATCCTCAATCCTCAATCCTCAATATTCAATCCTCAATACTCAATCTGCAATCCTCAGTCCTCGGTCCTCACTCCTCAATCCTCATTCTTCAATCCTCAATACCGAATCCTCAATCTTCAATCCTCAATCCTCAGTCCTCAATTCTCAATCCCCAATCCTCAATCCTCAGACTTCAAACACCAATACTGAACCCTCAGTCCTCGTCCTCAATCCACAACCCTCAATACTCGATCCTCAATCTTCAATCATTAATATTCAATCTTCAATCTTCAATCCTCAATCCTCAATCCTCAACCCTCAATCCTCAACGTTCAATCCTCAATCCCCAATCCTCAGTCTACCATCCTCAATCCTCAATACTCAATCCTCAATCCTCAATACTCAGTCCTCAATCCTCAATCTTCAATCCTCAGTCCTCAAACCTCAATCCTGAATCCTCAATCCTGAATCCTCAATCTTGAGCCCTCAGTCCTCTACAATCAGTTGTCAATCCTCAATCCTCAATAGAATATCATCAATTCACAGTTTTCATTACTCAATACTCAATCTGCAATCTTCAAATCTCTATCCACAAACATCAATTCTCATCACTCAACCCTCAACACTCAGTCCCCAGTCCTCAATATTCAATTCAGAATCCTCAATCCTCAATCCACAATCCTCAACGTTCAATCCTCAATACTCAATCTTCAATGCTCATTCCTCAATCCTCAATCCTCAATTCTCAATCCTCAATCGTCAATCGTCAATCCTCAATACTCAAGCTTCAATCCTCGATCCTCAATCCTCGGTCCTCAATCCTCAATCGTCAATCTCGAATCCTGAATACTCAATCTTCAATACTCAATACTCAATCCTCAATCCTCAATCCTCACTCCTCATTCTTCAATCCTCAATACCCAATCCTCAATCTTCAATCCTCAATCCTCAATCCTCAATTCTCAATCCTCAATCCTCAGTCCTCAGTCCTCAAATATCAATCCTCAACCCACAGCCCTCATCCTCAATCCTAAATCCTCAATCCTCAATCCTCAATCTTCAACCCTCAATACTCAATCTTCAATCCTCAATCCTCAGTCCACAATCTGCAATCCTCAATGCACAATCCTCAATCCTCAATCCTCAGTCCTCAATCCTCAATCCTCAACCCTCAAACCTCAATCCTCAACCGTCAGTCCTCGTCCTCGAACCTCAAACCCCAATCCTCAATCCTCAATCTTCAATCATCAATACTCTATCTTCAATCCTCAATCCGCAATCCTCAATCCTCAATCCTCAATCCTCAATATTCAACGCACAACCCTCAGCCATCAATCCTCAATCCTCAATCCTCAATCCTCAATCCTCAATCCTCAATCTTCAATCCTCAATACTCAAACTGCAATCCTCAACACTCAAACTGCAATCCTCAATCCTCAGTCCTCACTCCTCAATTCTCATTCTTCAATCCTCAATACCCAATCCTCAGTCTTCAATCTCCAATCCTCAATGTTCAATCCGCAATACCCAATCCTCAACCCTCAACACTCAGTCCCCAATCCTCAATATTCAATCCTCAATCCTCAGTCCTCAATCCACAATCCTCAACGGTCAATGCTCAATACTCAATCTTCAACGCTCATTCCTCAATCCTCAATCCTCAATTCTCAATCCTCAATCCTCAATCGTCAACCTTCAATCCTCAATACTCAATCTTCAATCCTCAATCCTCAATGTTCAATCCTCAATACCCAATCTTCAGTCTTCAATCCTCAATCCTCGATCCTCAATCCTCAATCCTCAATACTCAGTCCTCAATTCTCAGGCTTCAATCCTCAATACACAATCTTCAATCCTCAATCCTCAATCCTCAATCCTCAATGTTCAATCCTCAATACTGAATCTTCAATGCTCAATCCTCAATCCTCAATCCTCAATCCTCAATCCTCAATCACCTATCCTCAACACCCAATCCTCAACCTTCAATCCTCTATGTTCAATCCGCAATACCCAATCCTCAATCTTCAACCCTCAACCCTCAATCCTCAATCCTCAATCCTCAATCCTCAATCCTCAATATTCAATCCTCAATACTCAATCTGCAATCCTCAGTCCTCGGTCCTCACTCCTCAATCCTCATTCTTCAATCCTCAATACCGAATCCTCAATCTTCAATCCTCAATCCTCAGTCCTCAATTCTCAATCCTCAATCCTCAATCCTCAGACTTCAAACACCAATACTGAACCCTCAGTCCTCGTCCTCAATCCACAACCCTCAATACTCGATCCTCAATCTTCAATCATTAATATTCAATCTTCAATCTTCAATCCTCAATCCTCAATCCTCAACCCTCAATCCTCAACGTTCAATCCTCAATCCCCAATCCTCAGTCTACCATCCTCAATCCTCAATACTCAATCCTCAATCCTCAATACTCAGTCCTCAATCCTCAATCTTCAATCCTCAGTCCTCAAACCTCAATCCTGAATCCTCAATCCTGAATCCTCAATCTTGAGCCCTCAGTCCTCTACAATCAGTTGTCAATCCTCAATCCTCAATAGAATATCATCAATTCACAGTTTTCATTACTCAATACTCAATCTGCAATCTTCAAATCTCTATCCACAAACATCAATTCTCATCACTCAACCCTCAACACTCAGTCCCCAGTCCTCAATATTCAATTCAGGATCCTCAATCCTCAATCCACAATCCTCAACGTTCAATCCTCAATACTCAATCTTCAATGCTCATTCCTCAATCCTCAATCCTCAATTCTCAATCCTCAATCGTCAATCGTCAATCCTCAATACTCAAGCTTCAATCCTCGATCCTCAATCCTCGGTCCTCAATCCTCAATCGTCAATCTCGAATCCTGAATACTCAATCTTCAATACTCAATCCTCAATCCTCAATCCTCAATCCTCACTCCTCATTCTTCAATCCTCAATACCCAATCCTCAATCTTCAATCCTCAATCCTCAATCCTCAATTCTCAATCCTCAATCCTCAGTCCTCAGTCCTCAAATATCAATCCTCAACCCACAGCCCTCATCCTCAATCCTAAATCCTCAATCCTCAATCCTCAATCTTCAACCCTCAATACTCAATCTTCAATCCTCAATCCTCAGTCCACAATCTGCAATCCTCAATGCACAATCCTCAATCCTCAATCCTCAGTCCTCAATCCTCAATCCTCAACCCTCAAACCTCAATCCTCAACCGTCAGTCCTCGTCCTCGAACCTCAAACCCCAATCCTCAATCCTCAATCTTCAATCATCAATACTCTATCTTCAATCCTCAATCCGCAATCCTCAATCCTCAATCCTCAATCCTCAATATTCAACGCACAACCCTCAGCCATCAATCCTCAATCCTCAATCCTCAATCCTCAATCCTCAATCCTCAATCTTCAATCCTCAATACTCAAACTGCAATCCTCAACACTCAAACTGCAATCCTCAATCCTCAGTCCTCACTCCTCAATTCTCATTCTTCAATCCTCAATACCCAATCCTCAGTCTTCAATCTCCAATCCTCAATGTTCAATCCGCAATACCCAATCCTCAACCCTCAACACTCAGTCCCCAATCCTCAATATTCAATCCTCAATCCTCAGTCCTCAATCCACAATCCTCAACGGTCAATGCTCAATACTCAATCTTCAACGCTCATTCCTCAATCCTCAATCCTCAATTCTCAATCCTCAATCCTCAATCGTCAACCTTCAATCCTCAATACTCAATCTTCAATCCTCAATCCTCAATGTTCAATCCTCAATACCCAATCTTCAGTCTTCAATCCTCAATCCTCGATCCTCAATCCTCAATCCTCAATACTCAGTCCTCAATTCTCAGGCTTCAATCCTCAATACACAATCTTCAATCCTCAATCCTCAATCCTCAATCCTCAATGTTCAATCCTCAATACTGAATCTTCAATGCTCAATCCTCAATCCTCAATCCTCAATCCTCAATCCTCAATCACCTATCCTCAACACCCAATCCTCAACCTTCAATCCTCTATGTTCAATCCGCAATACCCAATCCTCAATCTTCAACCCTCAACCCTCAATCCTCAATCCTCAATCCTCAATCCTCAATCCTCAATATTCAATCCTCAATACTCAATCTGCAATCCTCAGTCCTCGGTCCTCACTCCTCAATCCTCATTCTTCAATCCTCAATACCGAATCCTCAATCTTCAATCCTCAATCCTCAGTCCTCAATTCTCAATCCTCAATCCTCAATCCTCAGACTTCAAACACCAATACTGAATCCTCAGTCCTCGTCCTCAATCCACAACCCTCAATACTCGATCCTCAATCTTCAATCATTAATATTCAATCTTCAATCTTCAATCCTCAATCCTCAATCCTCAACCCTCAATCCTCAACGTTCAATCCTCAATCCCCAATCCTCAGTCTACCATCCTCAATCCTCAATACTCAATCCTCAATCCTCAATACTCAGTCCTCAATCCTCAATCTTCAATCCTCAGTCCTCAAACCTCAATCCTGAATCCTCAATCCTGAATCCTCAATCTTGAGCCCTCAGTCCTCTACAATCAGTTGTCAATCCTCAATCCTCAATAGAATATCATCAATTCACAGCTTTCATTACTCAATACTCAATCTGCAATCTTCAAATCTCTATCCACAAACATCAATTCTCATCACTCAACCCTCAACACTCAGTCCCCAGTCCTCAATATTCAATTCAGAATCCTCAATCCTCAATCCACAATCCTCAACGTTCAATCCTCAATACTCAATCTTCAATGCTCATTCCTCAATCCTCAATCCTCAATTCTCAATCCTCAATCGTCAATCGTCAATCCTCAATACTCAAGCTTCAATCCTCGATCCTCAATCCTCGGTCCTCAATCCTCAATCGTCAATCTCGAATCCTGAATACTCAGTCTTCAATACTCAATCCTCAATCCTCAATCCTCAATCCTCATTCCTCATTCTTCAATCCTCAATACCCAATCCTCAATCTTCAATCCTCAATCCTCAATCCTCAATTCTCAATCCTCAATCCTCAGTCCTCAGTCCTCAAACCTCAATCCTCAACCCACAGCCCTCATCCTCAATCCTAAATCCTCAATCCTCAATCCTCAATCTTCAACCCTCAATACTCAATCTTCAATCCTCAATCCTCAGTCCACAATCTGCAATCCTCAATGCACAATCCTCAATCCTCAATCCTCAGTCCTCAATCCTCAATCCTCAATCCTCAAACCTCAATCCTCAACCGTCAGTCCTCGTCCTCAAACCTCAAACCCCAATCCTCAATCCTCAATCTTCAATCATCAATACTCTATCTTCAATACTCAATCGTCAATCTTCAATCCTGAATACTCAATCTTCAATCCTCAATACTCAATCTTCAATCCACAACACTCAATCCACAATCCACTATCCTCAATCCTCAATCCTCAATACTCAATCCTCAATCCTCAACCCTCAATTCCTAATCCTCAATCTTCAATCCTCAATCCTCAATCCACAAGCCTCAATCCTCAATCCTGAATACTCAATCTTCAATCCTCAATCCTCAATCCTCAGTCATCAATCCTCAATCCTCAATACTCAATCGTCAATCCTCAGTCCTCAATTCTCAATCTTCAATCCTCGTTCCTCAATCCTCAATCCTCAACCCTCAGTCCTCATCCTCAATTCTCAATCCTCAATCCTCAAACCTCAATCGTCAATCTTCAATCCTGAATACTCAATCTTCAATCCTCATTCCTCAACCCTCAACCCTCAATCCTCATTCTTCAATCCTCAATAACCAATCCTCAATCTTCAACCCTCAATCCTCAGTCCTCAATTCTCAATCCACAATTCTCAATCCTCAGACTTCAAGCACCAATACTCAACCCTCAGTCCTCGTCCTCAATCCGCAAACCTCAATCCTCAATCCTCAATCTTCAATCATTAATATTCAATCTTCAATCCTCAATCCTCAATCCTCAATCCTCAACTCTCAACCCTCAATGTGCAATCCTCAATACCCAATCCTCAGTCTTCAATCCTCAATCCCCAATCCTCAATCCTCAATCCTCAATTCTCAGTCCTCAATCCTCAATCTTCAATCCTCAATACTCAATCTTCAATCCTCAATCCTCAATCCTCAATCTTCAATCCTCAATACTGAATCTTCTATCCTCAATCTCCAATCCTCAATGTTCAATCCGCAATACCCAATCCTCAACCCTCAACACTCAGTCCCCAATCCTCAATATTCAATCCTCAATCCTCAGTCCTCAATCCACAATCCTCAACGGTCAATGCTCAATACTCAATCTTCAATGCTCATTCCTCAATCCTCAATCCTCAATTCTCTATCCTCAATCGTCAACCTTCAATCCTCAATCCTCAATCTTCAATCCTCAATACTGAATCTTCAATGCTCAATCCTCAATCCTCAATCCTCAATCCTCAATCCTCAATCACCTATCCTCAACACCCAATCCTCAACCTTCAATCCTCTATGTTCAATCCGCAATACCCAATCCTCAATCTTCAGCCCTCAACCCTCAATCCTCAATCCCCAATCCTCAATCATCAATCCTCAATCCTCAATATTCAATCCTCAATACCCAATCTGCAATCCTCAGTCCTCAGTCCTCACTCCTCAATCCTCATTCTTCAATCCACAATACCGAATCCTCAATCTTCAATCCTCAATCCTCAGTCCTCAATTCTCAATCCTCAATCCTCAATCCTCAGACTTCAAACACCAATACTGAACCCTCAGTTCTCGTCCTCAATCCACAACCCTCAATCCTCGATCCTCAATATTCAATCATTAATATTCAATCTTCAATCTTCAATCCTCAATCCTCAATCCTCAACCCTCAATCCTAAACGTTCAATCCTCAATACCCAATCCTCAATCTTCAATCCTCTATCCTCAATCCTCAACCCTCAATCGCCAATCTCCAATCCTGAATACTCAATCTTCAATCCTCAGTCCTCAATCCCCAATCCTCAATCCTCAATCCTCATTCTTCAATCCTCAATACCCAATCCTCAATCTTCAATCCTCAATCCTCAATCCTCAATTCTCATTCCTCAATCCTCAATCTTCAATTCTCAATCTTCAATCCTCAATCCTCAATTCTCAATCCTCAATCCTCAATCCTCAATCCTCAGTCCTCAAACCTCAATCCTGAATCCCCGATACTGAATCCTCAATCTTCAGCCCTCAGTCCTCTACAATCAGTTGTCAATCCTCACTCCTCAATAGAATATCATTAGTTCACAGTTTTCATTACTCAATACTCAATCTGCAATCTTCAAATCTCTATCCACAAACATCAATTCTCATCACTCAACCCTCAACACTCAGTCCCCAATCGTCAATATTCAATCCTCAGTCCTCAAACCTCAATCCACAATCCTCAACGTTCAATCCTCAATACTCAATCTTCAATGATCATTCCTCAATCCTCAATCCTCAATTCTCAATCCTCGATCGTCAATCTTCAATCCTCAATACTCAATCCTCAATCCTCAATCCTCAATGTTCAACCATCAATACCCAATCCTCAGTCTTCAATCCTCAATCCTCAATCCTCAATGCTCAATACTCAATCGTCAATCCTCAGTCCTCAATCCCCAATCCTCAATCTTCAATCCTCAATCCTCAATCCTCAATCCTCAATCCTCAATCTTCAATCCTCAATACTCAATCTTCAATACTCAATCCTCAATCCTCAATCCTCAATCCTCAATCCTCAATCCTCAATCCTCAATCTTCAATCCTCAATACTCAAACTGCAATCCTCAATCCTCAGTCTTCACTCCTCAATTCTCATTCTTCAATCCTCAATACCGGATCCTCAATCTTCAATCCTCAATCCACAATCCTCAATTCTCAATCCACAATCCTCAATCCTCAGACTTCAAACACCAATACTCAACCCTGAGTCCTCGTCCTCAATCCGCAACCCTCAATCCTCAATCCTCAATCTTCAATCATCAATATTCAATCTTCAATCCTCAATCCTCAATCCTCAATCCTCAGTACTCAATCCATAATCCTCAATTCTCAATCGTCAATGCTCAATACTCAATCGTCAATCCTCAATCCCCAATCCTCAATCTTCAATCCTCAATCCTCAATCCCCAATACTCAATCCTCAATCTTCAATCCTCAATACTCAATCTTCAATCCTCAGTCCTCAATCCTCAATCCTCAATCCTCAGTCCTCAGACCTCAATCCTGAATTCTCAACCCTGAATCCTCAATCTTCAGCCCTCAGTCCTCAACAATCAGCTGTCAATTCTCAATCCTCAATAGAATATCCTCAATTCACAGGTTTCAACGCTCAATACTCAACCTGCAATCTTCAAATCTGTACCCACAAACATCAATTCACATCACTCAACCCTCAACACTCAGTCCCCAATCCTGAATATTCAATCCTCAATCCCCAATCCTCAATCCTCAATCCTCAATCTTCAATCCTCGATACTCAATATCCAATCCTCAATCCTCAATCCTCGGTCATCAATCCTCAATCGTCAATCTCCAATACTGAATACTCAATATTCAATCCTCAATCCTCAATCCTCAACCCTCAATCCTCAATCCTCAATCCTCATTCTTCAATCCCCAATACCCAATCCTCAATCTTCAATCCTCAATTCTCAATCCTCAATTCTCAACCCTCAATCCACAGTCCTCAGTCCTCAATCCTCAATCCTCAAACCTCAGCCCTCATCCTCAATCATCAATCCTCAATCCTCAATCCTCAACCTTCAATCCTCTATATTCAATCTTCAATCCTCAATCCTCAGTACTCAAACCTCAATCCTCAATCCTCAACCCTCAGTGATCAATCCTCAATCTTCAATACTGAATCGTCAATCCTCAGTCCTCGATCCTCAACCCTCAATCCTCGCTCCTCAAACCTAAATCCTCAACCCTCAGTCCTCACACTCAATTCTCAATTCTCAATACTCAATCCTTAATCCTCAATCTTCAATCCTCAACAATCAATCTCCAATCCTAGATCCTCAATCCCCAATCTTCAATCCTTAATCCTGTATCACCAATCCTCAATCCCGAGTCCTCAATCTTCAATCCACAATGCTCAATCCTCAATCCTCAATCCTCAGTCCTCAATCTTCAATCCTCAATACTCAGTCCTCAATCCTTAATCTTCAATCCTCAATACTCAATCTGCAATCCTCAATCGTCAATCCTCAATCCTCAATCTTCAATCCTCAATACTGAATCTTCAATCCTCAATCCTCAATCCTCAATCCTCAATCCTCAATCCTCATCCTTCTATACTCAACACCCAATCCTCTATCTTCAATCCTCTATGTTCAATCCGCAATACCCAATCCACAATCTTCAACCCGCAACCCTCAATCCTCAATCCTCAATCCTCAGTCTTCAACCTTCAATCCTCAATAGTCAATCTTCAATCCTCAACCCTCAATTATCAATCCTCTATCCACATTCTTCAATCCTCAACACCCAATCCTCAATCTTCAATCCTCAATCCTCAGTCCTCAATTCTCAATCCTCAATCCTCAATCCTCAGACCTCAAACATCAATACTCAACCCTCAGTCCTCGTCCTCAATCCACAACCCTCAATCCTCGATCCTCAAACTTCAATCATCAATATTCAATCTTCAATCCTCAATCCTCAATCCTCAATACTCAATCCACAATCCTCAATTCTCAATCGTTTATGCTCAATACTCAATCGTCTATCCTCAATCCCCAATCCTCAATCTTCAATCCTCAATCCTCAATCCTCAATCCTCAATCCTCAATCCTCAATCCTCAATCTTCAATCCTCAATACTCAAACTGCAATCCTCAATCCTCAGTCTTCACTCCTCAATTCTCATTCTTCAATCCTCAATACCGAATCCTCAATCTTCAATCCTCAATCCACAATCCTCAATTCTCAATCCACAATCCTCAATCCTCAGACTTCAAACACCAATACTCAACCCTCAGTCCTCCTCCTCAATCCGCAACCCTCAATCCTCAATCCTCAATCTTCAATCATTAATATTCAATCTTCAATCCTCAATCCTCAATCCTCAATCCTCAGTACTCAATCCATAATCCTCAATTCTCAATCGTCAATGCTCAATACTCAATCGTCAATCCTCAATCCCCAATCCTCAATCTTCAATCCTCAATCCTCAATCCCCAATACTCAATCCTCAATCTTCAATCCTCAATACTCAATCTTCAATCCTCAGTCCTCAATCCTCAATCCTCAATCCTCAGTCCTCAGACCTCAATCCTGAATTCTCAACCCTGAATCCTCAATCTTCAGCCCTCAGTCCTCAACAATCAGCTGTCAATTCTCAATCCTCAATAGAATATCCTCAATTCACAGGTTTCAACGCTCAATACTCAACCTGCAATCTTCAAATCTGTACCCACAAACATCAATTCACATCACTCAACCCTCAACACTCAGTCCCCAATCCTGAATATTCAATCCTCAATCCCCAATCCTCAATCCTCAATCCTCAATCTTCAATCCTCGATACTCAATATCCAATCCTCAATCCTCAATCCTCGGTCATCAATCCTCAATCGTCAATCTCCAATACTGAATACTCAATATTCAATCCTCAATCCTCAATCCTCAACCCTCAATCCTCAATCCTCAATCCTCATTCTTCAATCCCCAATACCCAATCCTCAATCTTCAATCCTCAATTCTCAATCCTCAATTCTCAACCCTCAATCCACAGTCCTCAGTCCTCAATCCTCAATCCTCAAACCTCAGCCCTCATCCTCAATCATCAATCCTCAATCCTCAATCCTCAACCTTCAATCCTCTATATTCAATCTTCAATCCTCAATCCTCAGTACTCAAACCTCAATCCTCAATCCTCAACCCTCAGTGATCAATCCTCAATCTTCAATACTGAATCGTCAATCCTCAGTCCTCGATCCTCAACCCTCAATCCTCGCTCCTCAAACCTAAATCCTCAACCCTCAGTCCTCACACTCAATTCTCAATTCTCAATACTCAATCCTTAATCCTCAATCTTCAATCCTCAACAATCAATCTCCAATCCTAGATCCTCAATCCCCAATCTTCAATCCTTAATCCTGTATCACCAATCCTCAATCCCGAGTCCTCAATCTTCAATCCACAATGCTCAATCCTCAATCCTCAGTCCTCAATCTTCAATCCTCAATACTCAGTCCTCAATCCTTAATCTTCAATCCTCAATACTCAATCTGCAATCCTCAATCGTCAATCCTCAATCCTCAATCTTCAATCCTCAATACTGAATCTTCAATCCTCAATCCTCAATCCTCAATCCTCAATCCTCAATCCTCATCCTTCTATACTCAACACCCAATCCTCTATCTTCAATCCTCTATGTTCAATCCGCAATACCCAATCCACAATCTTCAACCCGCAACCCTCAATCCTCAATCCTCAATCCTCAGTCTTCAACCTTCAATCCTCAATAGTCAATCTTCAATCCTCAACCCTCAATAATCAATCCTCTATCCACATTCTTCAATCCTCAACACCCAATCCTCAATCTTCAATCCTCAATCCTCAGTCCTCAATTCTCAATCCTCAATCCTCAATCCTCAGACCTCAAACATCAATACTCAACCCTCAGTCCTCGTCCTCAATCCACAACCCTCAATCCTCGATCCTCAAACTTCAATCATCAATATTCAATCTTCAATCCTCAATCCTCAATCCTCAATACTCAATCCACAATCCTCAATTCTCAATCGTCAATGCTCAATACTCAATCGTCTATGCTCAATCCCCAATCCTCAATCTTCAATCCTCAATCCTCAATCCTCAATCCTCAATCCTCAATCCTCAATCTTCAATCCTCAATACTCAAACTGCAATCCTCAACACTCAAACTGCAATCCTCAATCCTCAGTCCTCACTCCTCAATTCTCATTCTTCAATCCTCAATACCGAATCCTCAATCTTCAATCCTCAATCCACAATCCTCAATTCTCAATCCACAATCCTCAATCCTCAGACTTCAAACACCAATACTCAACCCTCAGTCCTCCTCCTCAATCCGCAACCCTCAATCCTCAATCCTCAATCTTCAATCATTAATATTCAATCTTCAATCCTCAATCCTCAATCCTCAATCCTCAACTCTCAACCCTCAATGTTCAATCCTCAATACCCAATCCTCAGTCTTCAATCCTCAATCCCCAATCCTCAATCCTCAATCCTCAATTCTCAGTCCTCAATCCTCAATCTTCAATCCTCAATACTCAATCTTCAATCCTCAATCCTCAATCCTCAATATTCAATCCTCAATACTGAATCTTCTATCCTCAATCTCCAATCCTCAATGTTCAATCCGCAATACCCAATCCTCAACCCTCAACACTCAGTCCCCAATCCTCAATATTCAATCCTCAATCCTCAGTCCTCAATCCACAATCCTCAACGGTCAATGCTCAATACTCAATCTTCAACGCTCATTCCTCAATCCTCAATCCTCAATTCTCAATCCTCAATCGTCAACCTTCAATCCTCAATACTCAATCTTCAATCCTCAATCCTCAATGTTCAATCCTCAATACCCAATCTTCAGTCTTCAATCCTCAATCCTCGATCCTCAATCCTCAATCCTCAATACTCAGTCCTCAATTCTCAGGCTTCAATCCTCAATACACAATCCTCAATCCTCAATCCTCAATCCTCAATCCTCAATGTTCAATCCTCAATACTGAATCTTCAATGCTCAATCCTCAATCCTCAATCCTCAATCCTCAATCCTCAATCACCTATCCTCAACACCCAATCCTCAACCTTCAATCCTCTATGTTCAATCCGCAATACCCAATCCTCAATCTTCAACCCTCAACCCTCAATCCTCAATCCTCAATCCTCAATCCTCAATCCTCAATATTCAATCCTCAATACTCAATCTGCAATCCTCAGTCCTCGGTACTCACTCCTCAATCCTCATTCTTCAATCCTCAATACCGAATCCTCAATCTTCAATCCTCAATCCTCAGTCCTCAATTCTCAATCCTCAATCCTCAATCCTCAGACTTCAAACACCAATACTGAACCCTCAGTCCTCGTCCTCAATCCACAACCCTCAAACCCCAATCCTCAATCCTCAATCTTCAATCCTCAATCCTCATTCTTCAATCCTAAATACCCAATCCTCAATCTTCAATCCTCAATCCTCAATACTCAATTCTCAATCCTCAATCCTTAATCCTCAGACCACAAACATCAATATTCAACCCCCAGTCCTCGTCCTCAATCCACAACCCTCAATCCTCAGTTCTCAATATTCAATAATCAATATTCAATCTTCAATCCTCAATCCTCAATCCTCAATCCTCAATCCTCAATCCTCAATCTTCAACCCTGAATCCTCAATCCTCAATACTCAATCCTCAATCCTCAATCCTCAATATTCAATCATCAATACTCAATCTTCAACCCTCAATCTTCAATCCTCAATACTCAATCTTCCATCCTCAATCCTCAATCCTCAATCCTCAATCCTCAATCCTCAATATTCAATCCTCAATACTCATTCTTCAATCATCATCCTCAATCCTCAATTCTCAGTCGTCAATCCTCAATCCTCAATCCTCATTCTTCAATCCTCAATACCCAATCCTCAATCTTCAATCCTCAAACATCAATCCTCAATTCTCAATCCTCAATCCTCAGTCCTCAGTCGTCGAACCTCAATACCCGACCCTTAGCACTCATCCTAAATCCTCAGTCCTCAATCCTCAATCCTCAAACCTAAATCCTCTACCGTCAGTCCTCGTCCTCAATCCTCAAACCTCAATCCTCAATCCTCAATATTCAATCATCAATACTCAATCTTCAATCCTCAATCCTCAATCCTCAATCCTCAATCCTCAATCCTCAATCCACAATCCTCAACCTTGAATACTCAATAATCAATCTCCAATCCTACATCCTCAATCCTCAATCCTCAATCCTCAATCCTCAATCCTCAATCCTCATTCTTCAATCCTCAATACCCAATCCTCAATCTTCAATCCTCAAACATCAATCCTCAATTCTCAATCCTCAATCCTCAGTCGTCAGTCGTCGAACCTCAATCCCCGACGCTTAGCACTCATCCTCAATCCTCTGTCCTCAATCCTCAATCCTCAAACCTAAATCCTCTACCGTCAGTCCTCGTCCTCAATCCTCAAACCTCAATCCTCTATCCTCAATATTCAATCTTCAATACTCAATCCTCAATCCTCAATCCTCAATCCTCAATCCTCGAACCTCAATCCTCAATCCTCAATATTCAATCATCAATACTCAATCTTCAATCCTCAATCCTCAATCCTCAATCCTCAATCCTCAATCCTCAATCCTCAATCCTCAATCCTCAATCCTCAATCCTCAATCCTCAATCCTCAATCCTCAATCCACAATCCTCAACCTTCAATACTCAATAATCAATCTCCAATCCTAGATCCTCAATCCTCAATCCTCAATCCTCATTCCTCAATCCTCAATACCCAATCCTCAGTCTTCAATCCTCAAACATCAATCGTCAATTCTCAATCCTCAATCCTCAGTTCTCAGTCGTCGAATCTCAATCCCCGATGCTTAGCACGCATCCTCAATCCTCAGTCCTCAATCCTCAATCCTCAAACCTAAATCCTCTACCATCAGTCCTCGTCCTCAATCCTCAAACCTCAATCCCCAATCCTCAATATTCAATCAGCAATACTCAATCTTCAATCCTCAATCCTCAATCCTCAATCCTCAATCCTCAATCCTCAATCCTCAATATTCAATCCTCAATACTCAATCTTCAATCATCAATCCTCAATCCTCAATTCTCAGTCGTCAATCCTCAGTCATCAATCCTCAATCTTCAATACTCAATCGTCAATCCTTAGTCCTCAATCCTCAATCCTCAATCCTCGTTCCTCAAACCTCAATCCTCAACCCTCAGTCTTCATCCTCAATCCTCAAACCTCAATCCTCGATCCTCAATATTCAATCATCAATACTCAATCTTCAATCCCCAATCCTCAAACCTCAATCCTCAATCCTCACTCTTCAATCCTAAATACCCAATCCTTAATCTTCAATCCTTAATCCTCAATACTCAATTCTCAATCCTCAATCCTTAATCCTCAGACCTCAAACATCAATATTCAACCCTCAGTCCTCGTCCTCAATCCACAACCCTCAATCCTCAGTCCTCAATATTCAATCATAAATATTCAATCTTCAATCCTCAATCCTCAATCCTCAATCTTCAATCCTCAATCCTCAATCTTCAACCCTGGATCCTCAATACTCAATACTCAATCCTCCATCTTCAATCATCAATACTCAATCTTCAATCCTCAATCCTCAATCGTCAATCCTCAATCCTCAATTTTCAATCCTCAACACTCAATCTTCAATCCTCAATTCTCAACCCTCAATCCTCAATCCTCATTCTTCATTCCTCAATAGCCAATCCTTAATCTACAATCCTCAATCCTCAATCCTCAATCCTAATTCCTCAATCCTCAATCCTCAATCCTCAATCTTCAATCCTCAAACATCTATCCTCAATTCTCAATCCTCAATCCTCAGTCCTCAGTCGTCGAACATCAATCCCCGACCCTTAGCACTCATCCTCAATCCTCATCCCTCAATCCTCAATCCTCAAACCTAAATCCTCTACCGTCAGTCCTCGTCCTCAATCCTCAAACCTCAATCCTCAATCCTCAATATTCAATCATCAATTCTCAATCTTCAATCCTCAATCCTCAATCCTCAATCCTCAATCCTCAATCCTCAATCCTCAATATTCAATCATCAATACTCAATCTTTAACCCTCAATCTTCAATCCTCAATACTCAATCTTCAATCCTCAATCCTCAATCCTCAATCCTCAATCCTCTATCCTCAATATTCAATCCTCAATACTCAATCTTCAATCCTCAATCCTCAATCCTCAATATTCAATCCTCAATACTCATTCTTCAATCATCAATACTCAATCTTCAACTCTCAATCTTCAATCCTCAATACTCAATCCTCAATCCTCAATATTCAACCCTCAGCCCCCATCCTCCATCCTCAATACTCAATCCTCAATCCCCAATCTTCAATCCTCAATTCTCAATCTTCGATCCTCGATCCTCAATCCTCAATATTCAATCCTCAATACTCAATCTTCAATCATCAATCCTCAATCCCCAATCCTCAGTCGTCAATCCTCAGTCATCAATCCTCAATCTTCAATACTCAATCGTCAATCCTTAGTCGTCAATCCTCAATCCTCAATCCTCAATCCTCATTCCTCAATTTTCAATCATCAATACTCAATCTTCAACCCTCAATCTTCAATCCTCAATACTCAATCTTCTATCCTGAATCCTCAACCCTCAATCCTCAATCCTCAATCCTCAGGCATCAATACTCAATCCAGAATATTCAATCCTCAATCCTTAACCCTCAATCCACAATCCTCAAGCTTCAATACTCAATACTGAATCTTCAATCCTCAATCCTCAATCCTCAATCCTCAATCCTCAATCCTCAATCTTCAATCCTCAATTCTCAATCTTCAATCCTCGATCCTCAATCCTCAATCCTCAATATTCAGTCATCAATACTCAATCTTCAACCCTCAATCTTCAATCCTCAATACTCAATCTTCAATCCTCAATCCTCAATCCTCAATCCTCAATCCTCAATCCTCAATCCTCAGGCATCAATACTCAATCTACAATATTCAATCCTCAGTCCTTAATCCTCAATCCACAATCCTCAACCTTCAATACTCAATACTCAATCTTCAATCCTCAATCCTCAATCCTCAATCCTCAATCCTCAATCCTCAATCCTCAGGCATCAATACTCAATCTTCAATGCTCAATCCTCAATCCTCAATCCTCAATCCTCATTCCCCAACCCTCAATCCTCATTCCTCAAACCTCAATCCTCAACCCTCAGTCCTCATCCTCAATTCTCAATTCTCAATCCTCAATCCTCAATCCTCAATCTTCAATCCTCAATAATCAATCTCCGATCCTAGGTCCTCAATCCCCAACCTTCAATCGTTAATCCTCAATCTTCAATCCTCAATCCCCAGTCATCAATCTTCAATCCTCAATGCTCAATCCTCAATCCTCAATCCTCAGTCCTCAATCCCCAATCCTTAATCCTCAAACCTCAATCCTCAACCGTCAGTCCTCGTCCTCAATCCTCAAACCTCAATCATCAATCCTCAATATTCAATCATCAAAACTCAATCTTCAATCCTCAATCCTCAAACCTCAATCCTCAATCCTCATTCTTCAATCCTAAATACCCAATCCTCAATTTCCAATCCTCAATCCTCAATCCTCAATTCTCAATCCTCAATCCTTAATCCTCAGACCTCAAACATCAATATTCAACCCTCAGTCCTCGTCCTCAATCCACAACCCTCAATCCTCAGTCCTCAATATTCAATCATCAATATTCAATCTTCAATCCTCAATCCTCAATCCTCAATCCTCAATCCTCAACCCTCAATCCTCAATTTTCAACCCTGAATCCTCAATCCTCAATACTCAATCCTCTATCTTCAATCCTCAATACTCAATCTTCAATCCTTAATCCTCAATCTGCAATCCCGAATCCCCAGTACTAAATCTTCAATCCTCAATGCTCAATCCTCAATCCTCAATCCTCAGTCCTCAGTCCTCAATCTTCAATCCTCAAACCTCAATCCTCAACCGTCAGTCCTCATTCTCCATCCTCAATCCTCAATCCTCAATCCTCAATCTTCAATCCCCAATACTCAATCTTCAATCCTCAATCCTCAATCCTCAATCCTCAATCCTCAATCCTCAATCCTCAGGTATCAATACTCAATCTTCAATACTCAATCCTCAATCCTCAATCCTCAATCCTCAATCCTCAATCCTCAATCCTCAACCATCAATCCTCATTCCTCAAACCTCAATCCTCAACCCTCAGTCGTCATCCTCAATTCTCAATTCTCAATCCTCAATCGTCAATCCTCAATCTTCAATCCTCAATAATCAATCTCCGATCCTAGATCCTCAATCCCCAATCTTCAATCGTTAATCCTCAATATTAAATCCTCAATCCCCAGTCATCAATCTTCAATCCTCAATGCTCAATCCTCAATCCTCAATCCTCAATCCTCAGTCCTCAATCCCCAATCCTCAATCCTCTAACCTCAATCCTCAACCGTCAGTCCTCGTCCTCAATCCTCAAACCTCAATCCTCAAACCTCAATATTCAATCGACAATACTCAATCATCAATCCTCAATCCTCAAACCTCAATCCTCAATCCTCATTCTTCAATCCTAAATACCCAATCCTCAATCTTCAATCCTCAATCCTCAATCCTCAATTCTCAATCCTCAATCCTTAATACTCAGACCTCAAACATCAATATTCAACCCTCAGCCCTCGTCCTCAATCCACAACGCTCAATCCTCAGTCCTCAATATTCAATCATCAATATTCAATCTTCAATCCTCAATCCTCAATCCTCAATCCTCGATCCTCAGTCCTCAATTTTCAATCCTGAATCCTCAATCCTCAATACTCAATCCTCAATCTTCAATCCTCAATACCCAATCTTCAATCCTCAATCCTCAATCCTCAATCCTCAATCCTCAATCTTCAATCCTCAACACTAATCTTCAATCCTCAATCCCCAATCCTCAATCCTCAATCCTCATTCTTCAATCCTCAATACCCAATCCTCAATCTTCAATCCTCAATCCTCAATCCTCAATCCTAATTCCTCAATCCTCATTCTTCAATCCTCAATACCCAATCCTCAATTTCAATCCTCAATCCTCAATCCTCATTTCTCAATCCTCAATCTTCAACCCTCAGCCCTCATCCTCCATCCTCAGTACTCAATCCTCTATCCTCAATCTTCAATCCTCAATACTCAATCTTCGATCCTCATTCCTCAATCCTCAATCCTCAATCCTCAATCTTCAATCGCCAATACTCAATCTGCAATCCCCAATACTCAAACCTCAATCCTCAATCCTCATTACTCAATCCTCAATACCCAATCCTCAATCCTCAATCCTCAATCCTCAATCCTCAATATTCAATCATCAATACTCAATCTTGAATACTCAATCTTCAATCCTCAATACTCAACCTTCAATCCTCAATCCTCAATCCTCAATCCTCAATCCTCAATCCTCAGGCATCAGTACTCAATCTACAATATTCAATCCACAATCCTCAATCCTCAATCCTCAGGCATCAAAACTCAATCTACAATATTCAATCCACAATCCTTAATCCTCAATCCACAATCCTCAACCTTCAATACTCAATACTCAATCTTCAATCCTCAATCCTCAACCCTCAATCCTCAATCCTCAATCCTCAATCCTCAATATTCAATCCTCAATACTCAACCTTCAATCATCAATCCTCAATCCTCAATACTCAGTCGTCAATCCTCAGTCATCAATCCTCAATCTTCAATACTCAATCGTCAATCCTTAGTCCTCAATCCTCAATCCTCGATCCTCGTTCCTCAAACCCTAATCCTCAACCCTCAGTCTTCATCCTCAATCCTCAAACCTCAATCCTCAATCCTCAATCTTCAACCCTGAATCCTCATTCCTCAATACTCAATCCTCAATCTTCAATCCTCAATACTCAATCTTCAATCCTCAATCCTCAATCCTCAATCCTCAATATTCAATCATCAATACTCAATCTTCAATCCTCAATCCTCAATCCTCAATTCTCAATCCTCAATCCTCAATCCTCAATCCTCAATCCTCAATCCTCAATCCTCAATCCTCAATCCTCAATCCTCAATCCTCAATCCTCAATCCGCAATATTCAATCCTCAATACTCAATCTTCAATCATCAATCCTCAATCCTCAATTCTCAGTCGTCAATCCTCAGTCATCAAACCTCAATCTTCAATACTCAATCGTCAATCCTTAGTCCTCAATCCTCAATCCTCAATCATCGTTCCTCAAACCTCAATCCTCAACCCTCAGTCTTCATCCTCAATCCTCAAACCTCAATCCTCAATCCTCAATATTCAATCATCAATACTCAATCTTCAATCCCCAATCCTCAAACCTCAATCCTCAATCCACATTCTTCAATCCTAAATACCCAATCCTTAATCTTCAATCCTCAATCCTCAATCCTCAATTCTCAATCCTCAATCCTTAATCCTCAGACCTCAAACATCAATATTCAACCCTCAGTCCTCGTCCTCAATCCACAACCCTCAATCCTCAGTCCTCAATATTCAATCATAAATATTCAATCTTCAATCCTCAATCCTCAATCCTCAATCCTCAATCCTCAATCCTCAGTCTTCAACCCTGAATCCTCAATCCTCAATCCTCAGTCTTCAACCCTGAATCCTCAATACTCAATCCTCAATCTTCAATCCTCAATACTCAATCTTCAATCCTCAATCCTCAATCGTCAATCCTCAATCCTCAATTTTCAATCCTCAACACTCAATCTTCAATCCTCAATCCTCAATCCTCAATCCTCAATCCTCATTCTTCAATCCTCAATACCCAATCCTCAATCTTCAGTCCTCAATCCTCAATCCTCAATCCTAATTCCTCAATCCTCATTCTTCAATCCTCAATACCCAATCATCAATTTCTATCCTCAATCCTCAATCCTCATTTCTCAATCCTCAACCCTCAACCCTCAGCCCTCATCCTCCATCCTCAGTACTCAATCCTCTATCCTCAATCTTCAATCCTCAATACTCAATCTTCAATCCTCATTCCTCAATCCTCAATCCTCAATCCTCAATCTTCAATCCTCAAACATCAATCCTCAATTCTCAATCCTCAATCCTCAGTCCTCAGTCGTCGAACCTCAATCCCCGACCCTTAGCACTCATCCTCAATCCTCGTTCCTCAATCCTCAATCCTCAAACCTAAATCCTCTACCGTCAGTCCTCGTCCTCTATCCTCAAACCTCAATCCTCAATCCTCAATATTCAATCATCAATACTCAATCCTCAATCCTCAGGCATCAATACTCAATCTACAATATTCAATCCTCAGTCCTTAATCCTCAATCCACAATCCTCAACCTTCAATACTCAATACTCAATCTTCAATCCTCAATCCTCAGTCCTCAATCCTCAATCCTCAATCCTCAATCCTCAGGCATCAATACTCAATCTTCAATGCTCAATCCTCAATCCTCAATCCTCAATCCTCATTCCCCAACCCTCAATCCTCATTCCTCAAACCTCAACCCTCAACCCTCAGTCCTCATACTCAATTCTCAATTCTCAATCCTCAATCCTCAATCCTCAATCTTCAATCCTTAATCCTCAGACCTCAAACATCAATATTCAACCCTCAGTCCTCGTCCTCAATCCACAACCCTCAATCCTCAGTCCTCAATATTCAATCATCAATGTTCAATCTTCAATCCTCAATCCTCAATCCTCAATCCTCAATCCTCAATCCTCAATCCTCAATTTTCAACCCTGAATCCTCAATCCTCAATACTCAATCCTCTATCTTCAATCCTCAATACTCAATCTTCAATCCTTAATCCTCAATCTGCAATCCCGAGTCCCCAGTACTAAATCTTCAATCCTCAATGCTCAATCCTCAATCCTCAATCCTCAGTCCTCAGTCCTCAATCTTCAATCCTCAAACCTCAATCCTCAACCGTCAGTCCTCATTCTCCATCCTCAATCCTCAATCCTCAATCCTCAATCTTCAATCCCCAATACTCAATCTTCAATCCTCAATCCTCAATCCTCAATCCTCAATCCTCAATCCTCAGGTATCAATACTCAATCTTCAATACTCAATCCTCAATCCTCAATCCTAATTCCTCTATCCTCATTCTTCAATCCTCAATACCCAATCCTCAATTTCAATCCTCAATCCTCAATCCTCATTTCTCAATCCTCAATCTTCAACCCTCAGCCCTCATCCTCCATCCTCAGTACTCAATCCTCTATCCTCAATCTTCAATCCTCAATACTCAATCTTCGATCCTCATTCCTCAATCCTCAATCCTCAATCCTCAATCTTCAATCGCCAATACTTAATCTGCAATCCCCAATACTCAAACCTCAATCCTCAATCCTCATTACTCAATCCTCAATACCCAATCCTCAATCCTCAATCCTCAATCCTCAATCCTCAATATTCAATCATCAATACTCAATCTTGAATACTCAATCTTCAATCCTCAATACTCAACTTTCAATCCTCAATCCTCAATCCTCAATCCTCAATCCTCAATCCTCAGGCATCAGTACTCAATCTACAATATTCAATCCACAATCCTCAATCCTCAATCCTCAGGCATCAAAACTCAATCTACAATATTCAATCCACAATCCTTAATCCTCAATCCACAATCCTCAACCTTCAATACTCAATACTCAATCTTCAATCCTCAATCCTCAACCCTCAATCCTCAATCCTCAATCCTCAATCCTCAATATTCAATCCTCAATACTCAATCTTCAATCATCAATCCTCAATCCTCAATTCTCAGTCGTCAATCCTCAGTCATCAATCCTCAATCTTCAATACTCAATCGTCAATCCTTAGTCCTCAATCCTCAATCCTCGATCCTCGTTCCTCAAACCTCAATCCTCAACCCTCAGTCTTCATCCTCAATCCTCAAACCTCAATCCTCAACCCTCAATATTCAATCATCAATACTCAATCTTCAATCCTCAATCCTCAAACCTCAATCCTCAATCCTCATTCTTCAATACTAAGCACCCAATCCTCAATCCTCAATCCTCAATCCTCAATCCTCAATCCTCAATCTTCAACCCTGAATCCTCATTCCTCAATACTCAATCCTCAATCTTCAATCCTCAATACTCAATCTTCAATCCTCAATCCTCAATCCTCAATCCTCAATATTCAATCATCAATACTCAATCTTCAATCCTCAATCCTCAATCCTCAATTCTCAATCCTCAATCCTCAATCCTCAATCCTCAATCCTCAATCCTCAATCCTCAATCCTCAATCCTCAATCCTCAATCCTCAATCCTCAATCCGCAATATTCAATCCTCAATACTCAATCTTCAATCATCAATCCTCAATCCTCAGTCATCAATCCTCAATCTTCAATACTCAATCGTCAATCCTTAGTCCTCAATCCTCAATCCTCAATCATCGTTCCTCAAACCTCAATCCTCAACCCTCAGTCTTCATCCTCAATCCTCAAACCTCAATCCTCAATCCTCAATATTCAATCATCAATACTCAATCTTCAATCCCCAATCCTCAAACCTCAATCCTCAATCCACATTCTTCAATCCTAAATACCCAATCCTTAATCTTCAATCCTCAATCCTCAATCCTCAATTCTCAATCCTCAATCCTTAATCCTCAGACCTCAAACATCAATATTCAACCCTCAGTCCTCGTCCTCAATCCACAACCCTCAATCCTCAGTCCTCAATATTCAATCATAAATATTCAATCTTCAATCCTCAATCCTCAATCCTCAATCCTCAATCCTCAATCCTCAGTCTTCAACCCTGAATCCTCAATCCTCAATCCTCAGTCTTCAACCCTGAATCCTCAATACTCAATCCTCAATCTTCAATCCTCAATACTCAATCTTCAATCCTCAATCCTCAATCGTCAATCCTCAATCCTCAATTTTCAATCCTCAACACTCAATCTTCAATCCTCAATCCTCAATCCTCAATCCTCAATCCTCATTCTTCAATCCTCAATACCCAATCCTCAATCTTCAGTCCTCAATCCTCAATCCTCAATCCTAATTCCTCAATCCTCATTCTTCAATCCTCAATACCCAATCCTCAATTTCTATCCTCAATCCTCAATCCTCATTTCTCAATCCTCAACCCTCAACCCTCAGCCCTCATCCTCCATCCTCAGTACTCAATCCTCTATCCTCAATCTTCAATCCTCAATACTCAATCTTCAATCCTCATTCCTCAATCCTCAATCCTCAATCCTCAATCTTCAATCCTCAAACATCAATCCTCAATTCTCAATCCTCAATCCTCAGTCCTCAGTCGTCGAACCTCAATCCCCGACCCTTAGCACTCATCCTCAATCCTCGTTCCTCAATCCTCAATCCTCAAACCTAAATCCTCTACCGTCAGTCCTCGTCCTCTATCCTCAAACCTCAATCCTCAATCCTCAATATTCAATCATCAATACCCAATCCTCAATCCTCAGGCATCAATACTCAATCTACAATATTCAATCCTCAGTCCTTAATCCTCAATCCACAATCCTCAACCTTCAATACTCAATACTCAATCTTCAATCCTCAATCCTCAGTCCTCAATCCTCAATCCTCAATCCTCAATCCTCAGGCATCAATACTCAATCTTCAATGCTCAATCCTCAATCCTCAATCCTCAATCCTCATTCCCCAACCCTCAATCCTCATTCCTCAAACCTCAACCCTCAACCCTCAGTCCTCATACTCAATTCTCAATTCTCAATCCTCAATCCTCAATCCTCAATCTTCAATCCTCAATAATCAATCTCCAATCCTCAATCCTCAATTCTCGATCCTCAATCCTCAGGCATCAATACTCAATCTTCAATACTCAACCCCCAATCCTCACTCCTCAATCCTCAATCCTCAAACCTCAATCCTCAATCCTCAATATTCAATCATCAATACTCAATCTTCAATCCGCAATCCTCAATCCTCAATCCTCAACCCTCAATCCTCATTCCTCAAACCTCAATGCTCAACCCTCAGTCCTCATACTCAATTCTCAATTCTCAATCCTCAATTCTCAATCCTCAATCTTCAGTCCTCAATAATCAATCTCCAATTCTTGATCCTCAATCCCCAATCTTCAATCCTTAATCCTCAATCTTCAATCCCCAATCCCCAGTACTCAATCTTCAATCCTCAATGCTCAATCCTCAATCCTCAATCCTCAGTCCTCAGACCTCAATCTTCAATCCTCAAACCTCAATCCTCAACCGTCAGTCCTCATTCTCCAACCTCAATCCTCAATCCTCAATCCTCAATCTTCAATCCCCAATACTCAATCTTCAATCCTCAATCCTCAATACTCAATCCTCAATCCTCAAGCCTCAGGCAACAATACTCAATCTTCAATACTCAATCCTCAATCCTCAATCCTCAATCCTCAATCCTCAATCCTCAACCATCAATCCTCATTCCTCAAACCTCAATCCTCAACCCTCAGTCCTCATCCTCAATTCTCAATTCTCAATCCTCAATCCTCAATCCTCAATCTTCAATCCTCAATAATCAATCTCCGATCCTAGGTCCTCAATCCCCAACCTTCAATCGTTAATCCTCAATCTTCAATCCTCAATCCCCAGTCATCAATCTTCAATCCTCAATGCTCAATCCTCAATCCTCAATCCTCAGTCCTCAATCCCCAATCCTTAATCCTCAAACCTCAATCCTCAACCGTCAGTCCTCGTCCTCAATCCTCAAACCTCAATCATCAATCCTCAATATTCAATCGACAATACTCAATCATCAATCCTCAATCCTCAAACCTCAATCCTCAATCCTCATTCTTCAATCCTAAATACCCAATCCTCAATCTTCAATCCTCAATCCTCAATCCTCAATCCTCAACCCTCAATCTTCAATCCTCAACACTAATCTTCAATCCTCAATCCCCAATCCTCAGTCCTCAATCCTCATTCTTCAATCCTCAATACCCAATCCTCAATCTTCAACCATCAATCCTCAATCCTCAATCCTAATTCCTCAATCCTCATTCTTCAATCCTCAATACCCAATCCTCAATTTCAATCCTCAATCCTCAATCCTCATTTCTCAATCCTCAATCTTCAACCCTCAGCATTCATCCTCCATCCTCAGTACTCAATCCTCTATCCTCAATCTTCAATCCTCAATACTCAATCTTCGATCCTCATTCCTCAATCCTCAATCCTCAATCCTCAATCTTCAATCGCCAATACTCAATCTGCAATCCCCAATACTCAAACCTCAATCCTCAATCCTCACTACTCAATCCTCAATACCCAATCCTCAATCCTCAATCCTCAATCCTCAATCCTCAATATTCAATCATCAATACTCAATCTTGAATACTCAATCTTCAATCCTCAATACTCAACCTTCAATCCTCAATCCTCAATCCTCAATCCTCAATCCTCAATCCTCAGGCATCAATACTCAATCTACAATATTCAATCCACAATCCTCAATCCTCAATCCTCAGGCATCAATACTCAATCTACAATATTCAATCCACAACCCTTAATCCTCAATCCACAATCCTCAACCTTCAATACTCAATACTCAATCTTCAATCCTCAGTCCTCAATCCTCAATCCTCAATCCTCAATCCTCAATCCTCAATATTCAATCCTCAATACTCAGTCTTCAATCATCAATCCTCAATCCTCAATTCTCAGTCGTCAATCCTCAGTCATCAATCCTCAATCTTCAATACTCAATCGTCAATCCTTAGTCCTCAATCCTCAATCCTCGATCCTCGTTCCTCAAACCTCAATCCTCAACCCTCAGTCTTCATCCTCAATCCTCAAACCTCATTCCTCAACCCTCAATATTCAATCATCAATACTCAATCTTCAATCCTCAATCCTCAAACCTCAATCCTCAATCCTCATTCTTCAACCCTGAATCCTCATTCCTCAATACTCAATCCTCAATCTTCAATCCTCAATACTCAATCTTCAATCCTCAATCCTCAATCCTCAATCCTCAATATTCAATCATCAATACTCAATCTTCAATCCTCAATCCTCAATCCTCAATTCTCAATCCTCAATCCTCAATCCTCAATCCTCAATCCTCAATCCTCAATCCTCAATCCTCAATCCTCAATCCTCAATCCTCAATCCTCAATCCGCAATATTCAATCCTCAATACTCAATCTTCAATCATCAATCCTCAATCCTCAATTCTCAGTCGTCAATCCTCAGTCATCAATCCTCAATCTTCAATACTCAATCGTCAATCCTTAGTCCTCAATCCGCAATCCTCAATCATCGTTCCTCAAACCTCAATCCTCAACCCTCAGTCTTCATCCTCAATCCTCAAACCTCAATCCTCAATCCTCAATATTCAATCATCAATACTCAATCTTCAATCCCCAATCCTCAAACCTCAATCCTCAATCCACATTCTTCAATCCTAAATACCCAATCCTTAATCTTCAATCCTCAATCCTCAATCCTCAATTCTCAATCCTCAATCCTTAATCCTCAGACCTCAAACATCAATATTCAACCCTCAGTCCTCGTCCTCAATCCACAACCCTCAATCCTCAGTCCTCAATATTCAATCATAAATATTCAATCTTCAATCCTCAATCCTCAATCCTCAATCCTCAATCCTCAATCCTCAGTCTTCAACCCTGAATCCTCAATCCTCAATCCTCAGTCTTCAACCCTGAATCCTCAATACTCAATCCTCAATCTTCAATCCTCAATACTCAATCTTCAATTCTCAATCCTCAATCGTCAATCCTCAATCCTCAATTTTCAATCCTCAACACTCAATCTTCAATCCTCAATCCTCAATCCTCAATCCTCAATCCTCGTTCTTCAATCCTCAATACCCAATCCTCAATCTTCAGTCCTCAATCCTCAATCCTCAATCCTAATTCCTCAATCCTCATTCTTCAATCCTCAATACCCAATCCTCAATTTCTATCCTCAATCCTCAATCCTCATTTCTCAATCCTCAACCCTCAACCCTCAGCCCTCATCCTCCATCCTCAGTACTCAATCCTCTATCCTCAATCTTCAATCCTCAATACTCAATCTTCAATCCCCATTCCTCAATCCTCAATCCTCAATCCTCAATCCTCAATCTTCAATCCTCAAACATCAATCCTCAATTCTCAATCCTCAATCCTCAGTCCTCAGTCGTCGAACCTCAATCCCCGACCCTTAGCACTCATCCTCAATCCTCGTTCCTCAATCCTCAATCCTCAAACCTAAATCCTCTACCGTCAGTCCTCGTCCTCTATCCTCAAACCTCAATCCTCAATCCTCAATATTCAATCATCAATACTCAATCCTCAATCTTCAATCCTCAATACCCAATCTTCAATCCTCAATCCTCAATCCTCAATCCTCAATCCTCAATCTTCAATCCTCAACACTAATCTTCAATCCTCAATCCCCAATCCTCAATCCTCAATCCTCATTCTTCAATCCTCAATACCCAATCCTCAATCTTCAATCCCCAATCCTCAATCCTCAATCCTAATTCCTCAATCCTCATTCTTCAATCCTCAATACCCAATCCTCAATCTTCAACCCTCAACCCTCAATCCTCAATCCTCATTTCTCAATCCTCAATCTTCAACCCTCAGCCCTCATCCTCCATCCTCAGTACTCAATCCTCTATCCTCAATCTTCAATCCTCAATACTCAATCTTCGATCCTCATTCCTCAATCCTCAATCCTCAATCCTCAATCTTCAATCGCCAATACTCAATCTGCAATCCCCAATACTCAAACCTCAATCCTCAATCCTCATTACTCAATCCTCAATACCCAATCCTCAATTCTCAATCCTCAATCCTCAATCCTCAATATTCAATCATCAATACTCAATCTTGAATCCTCAATCTTCAATCCTCAATACTCAACCTTCAATCCTCAATCCTCAATCCTCAATCCTCAATCCTCAATCCTCAGGCATCAATACTCAATCTACAATATTCAATCCACAATCCTCAATCCTCAATCCTCAGGCATCAATACTCAATCTACAATATTCAATCCACAATCCTTAATCCTCAATCCACAATCCTCAACCTTCAATACTCAATACTCAATCTTCAATCCTCAATCCTCAATCCTCAATCCTCAATCCTCAATTCCCAATCCTCAATATTCAATCGTCAATACTCAATCTTCAATCATCAATCCTCAATCCTCAATTCTCAGTCGTCAATCCTCAGTCATCAATCCTCAATCTTCAATACTCAATCGTCAATCCTTAGTCCTCAATCCTCAATCCTCGATCCTCGTTCCTCAAACCTCAATCCTCAACCCTCAGTCTTCATCCTCAATCCTCAAACCTCAATCCTCAACCCTCAATATTCAATCATCAATACTCAATCTTCAATCCTCAATCCTCAAACCTCAATCCTCAATCCTCATTCTTCAATACTAAACACCCAATCCTCAATCCTCAATCCTCAATCCTCAATCCTCAATCCTCAATCTTCAACCCTGAATCCTCAATCCTCAATACTCAATCCTCAATCTTCAATCCTCAATACTCAATCTTCAATCCTCAATCCTCAATCCTCAATCCTAAATGTTCAATCATCAATACTCAATCTTCAATCCTCAATCCTCAATCCTCAATTCTCAATCCTCAATCCTCAATCCTCAATCCTCAATCCGCAATCCTCAATCCTCAATCCTCAATCCTCAATCCTCAATCCTCAATCCTCAATCCTCAATCCTCAGTCTTCAACCCTGAATCCTCAATACTCAATCCTCAATCTTCAATCCTCAATACTCAATCTTCAATCCTCAATCCTCAATCGTCAATCCTCAATCCTCAATTTTCAATCCTCAACACTCAATCTTCAATCCTCAATCCCCAATCCTCAATCCTCAATCCTCATTCTTCAATCCTCAATACCCAATCCTCAATCTTCAGTCCTCAATCCTCAATCCTCAATCCTAATTCCTCAATCCTCATTCTTCAATCCTCAATCTTCAATGCTCAATACTCAATCTGCAATCCTCAATCCTCAAACCTCAATCCTCAATCCTCATTCCTCAATCCTCAATACCCAATCCTCAATCCTCAATTCTCAATCCTCTATCCTCAATATTCAATCATCAATACTCAATCTTCAATCCTCAATCTTTAATCCTCAATACTCAATCTTCAATCCTCAATCCTCAATCCTCAATCCTCAATCCTCTATCCTCAGGCATCAATACTCAATCTACAATGTTCAATCCTCAATCCTTAATCCTCAATCCACAATCCTCAACCTTCAATACTCAACATTCAATCTTCAATCCTCAATCCTCAATCCTCAATCCTCAATCCTCTATCCTCAATCCTCAATATTCAATCCTCAATACTCAATCTTCAATCATCTATCCTCAATCCTCAATTCTCAGTCGTCAATCCTCAGTCATCAATCCTCAATCTTCAATACTCAATCGTCAATCCTTAGTCCTCAATCCTCAATCCTCAATCCTCGTTCCTCAAACCTCAATCCTCAACCCTCAGTCTTCATCCTCAATCCTCAAACCTCAATCCTCAATCCTCAATATTCAAACATCAATACTCAATCTTCAATCCTCAATCCTCAATCCTCAATCCTCAATCCTCATTCTTCATTCCTCAATACCCAATCCTTAATCTTCAATCCTCAATCCTCAATCCTCAATCCTAATTCCTCAATCCTCATTCTTCAATCCTCAATACCCAATCCTCAATTTCAATCCTCAATCCTCAATCCTCATTTCTCAATCCTCAATCCTCAACCCTCAGCCCTCATCCTCCATCCTCAGTACTCAATCCTCTATCCTCAATCTTCAATCCTCAATACTCAATCTTCAATCCTCATTCCTCAATCCTCAATCCTCAAGCCTCAATCTTCAATCCTCAAACATCTATCCTCAATTCTCAATCCTCAATCCTCAGTCCTCAGTCGTCGAACATCAATCCCCGACCCTTAGCACTCATCCTCAATCCTCATCCCTCAATCCTCAATCCTCAAACCTAAATCCTCTACCGTCAGTCCTCGTCCTCAATCCTCAAACCTCAATCCTCAATCCTCAATATTCAATCATCAATTCTCAATCTTCAATCCTCAATCCTCAATCCTCAATCCTCAATCCTCAATCAGTCAATTCTCAATATTCAATCATCAATACTCAATCTTTAACCCTCAATCTTCAATCCTCAATACTCAATCTTCAATCCTCAATACTCAATCCTCAATCCTCAATCCTCTATCCTCAATATTCAATCCTCAATACTCAATCTTCAATCCTCAATCCTCAATCCTCAATATTCAATCCTCAATACTCAATCTTCAATCATCAATACTCAATCTTCAACCCTCAATCTTCAATCCTCAATACTCAATCCTCAATCCTCAATATTCAACCCTCAGCCCCCATCCTCCATCCTCAATACTCAATCCTCAATCCCCAATCTTCAATCCTCAATTCTCAATCTTCGATCCTCGATCCTCAATCCTCAATATTCAATCCTCAATACTCAATCTTCAATCATCAATCCTCAATCCCCAATTCTCAGTCGTCAATCCTCAGTCATCAATCCTCAATCTTCAATACTCAATCGTCAATCCTTAGTCCTCAATCCTCAATCCTCAATCCTCAATCCTCATTCCTCAATATTCAATCATCAATACTCAATCTTCAACCCTCAATCTTCAATCCTCAATACTCAATCCTCAATCCTCAATTTTCAACCCTGAATCCTCAATCCTCAATCCTCAGGCATCAATACTCAATCCAGAATATTCAATCCTCAATCCTTAACCCTCAATCCACAATCCTCAAGCTTCAATACTCAATACTGAATCTTCAATCCTCAATCCTCAATCCTCAATCCTCAATCCTCAATCCTCAATCTTCAATCCTCAATTCTCAATCTTCAATCCTCGATCCTCAATCCTCAATCCTCAATCTTCAATCCCCAATACTCAATCTTCAATCCTCAATCCTCAATCCTCAATCCTCAATCCTCAATCCTCAGGTATCAATACTCAATCTTCAATACTCAATCCTCAATCCTCAATCCTCAATCCTCAATCCTCAATCCTCAATCCTCAACCATCAATCCTCATTCCTCAAACCTCAATCCTCAACCCTCAGTCCTCATCCTCAATTCTCAATTCTCAATCCTCAATCGTCAATCCTCAATCTTCAATCCTCAATAATCAATCTCCGATCCTAGATCCACAATCCCCAATCTTCAATCGTTAATCCTCAATATTCAATCCTCAATCCCCAGTCATCAATCTTCAATCCTCAATGCTCAATCCTCAATCCTCAATCCTCAATCCTCAGTCCTCAATCCCCAATCGTCAATCCTCTAACCTCAATCCTCAACCGTCAGTCCTCGTCCTCAATCCTCAAACCTCAATCCTCAATCCTCAATATTCAATCGACAATACTCAATCATCAATCCTCAATCCTCAATCCTCAATCCTCAATCCTCAAGCCTCAGGCAACAATACTCAATCTTCAATACTCGATCCTCAATCCTCAATCCTCAATCCTCAATCCTCAACCATCAATCCTCATTCCTCAAACCTCAATCCTCAACCCTCAGTCCTCATCCTCAATTCTCAATTCTCAATCCTCAATCCTCAATCCTCAATCTTGAATCCTCAATAATCAATCTCCGATCCTAGGTCCTCAATCCCCAACCTTCAATCGTCAATCCTCAATTTTCAATCCTCAATCCCCAGTCATCAATCTTCAACCCTCAATCTTCAATCCTCAATACTCAATCCTCAATCCTCAATTTTCAACCCTGAATCCTCAATCCTCAATCCTCAATCCTCAGGCATCAATACTCAATCCAGAATATTCAATCCTCAATCCTTAACCCTCAATCCACAATCCTCAAGCTTCAATACTCAATACTGAATCTTCAATCCTCAATCCTCAATCCTCAATCCTCAATCCTCAATCCTCAATCTTCAACCCTCAATTCTCAATCTTCAATCCTCGATCCTCAATCCTCAATCCTCAATCTTCAATCCTCAATACTCAATCTTCAATCCTCAATCCTCAATCCTCAATCCTCAATCCTCAATCCTCAGGTATCAATACTCAATCTTCAATACTCAATCCTCAATCCTCAATCCTCAATCCTCAATCCTCAATCCTCAACCATCAATCCTCATTCCTCAAACCTCAATCCTCAACCCTCAGTCCTCATCCTCAATTCTCAATTCTCAATCCTCAATCGTCAATCCTCAATCTTCAATCCTCAATAATCAATCTCCGATCCTAGATCCACAATCCCCAATCTTCAATCGTTAATCCTCAATATTCAATCCTCAATCCCCAGTCATCAATCTTCAATCCTCAATGCTCAATCCTCAATCCTCAATCCTCAATCCTCAGTCCTCAATCCCCAATCCTCAATCCTCTAACCTCAATCCTCAACCGTCAGTCCGCGTCCTCAATCCTCAAACCTCAATCCTCAATCCTCAATATTCAATCGACAATACTCAATCATCAATCCTCAATCCTCAATACTCAATCCTCAATCCTCAAGCCTCAGGCAACAATACTCAATCTTCAATACTCGATCCTCAGTCCTTAATCCTCAATCCACAATCCTCAACCTTCAATACTCAATACTCAATCTTCAATCCTCAATCCTCAATCCTCAATCCTCAATCCTCAATCCTCAATCTTCAGTCCTCAATAATCAATCTCCAATTCTAGATCCTCAATCCCCAATCTTCAATCCTTAATCCTCAATCTTCAATCCCCAATCCCCAGTACTCAATCTTCAATCCTCAATGCTCAATCCTCAATCCTCAATCCTCAGTCCTCAATCCTCAATCCTCAATCCTCAATCCTCAACCCTCAGCCCTCATCCTCCATCCTCAATCCTCAATCCACAATCCTCGATCTTCAATCCTCAATTCTCAATCTTCAATCCTCGATCCTCAATCATCAATCCTCAATCCTCAATCCTCAGGCATCAATACTCAACCTTCAATGCTCAATCCTCAATCCTCAATCCTCAATCCTCATTCCCCAACCCTCAGTCCTCATTCCTCAAACCTCAATCCTCAACCCTCAGTCCTCATACTCAATTCTCAATTCTCAATCCTCAATCCTCAATCCTCAATCTTCAATCCTCAATAGTCAATCTCCAATCCTCAATCCTGAATCCTCGATCCTCAATCCTCAGGCATCAATACTCAATCTTCAATACTCCATCCTCAATCCTCAATCCTCAATCCTCAATCCTCAATCCTCAAACCTCAAACCTCAATCCTCAATCCTCAATATTCAATCATCAATACTCAATCATCGATCCTCAATCCTCAATCCTCAATCCTCAATCCTCAATCCTCAATCCTCAATCCTCAATCCTCAATCCTCAATCCTCAATCCACAATCCTCAGCCTTCAATACTCAATAATCAATTTCCAATCCTAGATCCTCAATCCTCAATCCTCAATCCTCAATCCTCAATCCTCATTCTTCAATCCTCAATATTCAATCATCAATACTCAATCTTCAATCCTCAATCCTCAATCCTCAATCCTCAATCCTCAAACCTCAATCCTCAATCCTCAATATTCAATCATCAATACTCAATCTTCGATCCTCAATCCTCAATCCTCAATCCTCAATCCTCAATCCTCAATCCTCAATCCTCAATCCTCAATCCTCAATCCACAATCCTCAGCCTTCAATACTCAATAATCAATTTCCAATCCTAGAACCTCAATCCTCAATCCTCAATCCTCAATCCTCAATCCTCATTCTTCAATCCTCAATATTCAATCATCAATACTCAATCTTCAATCCCCAATCTTCAATACTCAATACTCAATCTTCAATCCTCAATCCTCAATCCTCAATCCTCAATACTCAATCCTCAATCCTCAATATTCAATCCTCAATACTCAATCTTCAATCATCAACCCTCAATCCTCAATTCTCAGTCGTCAATCCTCAGTCATCAATCCTCAATCTTCAATACTCAATCGTCAATCATTAGTCCTCAATCCTCAATCCTCAATCCTCGTTCCTCAAACCTCAATCCTCAACCCTCAGTCTTCATCCTCCATACTCAAACCTCAATCCTCAACCCTCAATATTCAATCATCAATACTCAATCTTCAATCCTCAATCCTCAGACCTCAATCCTCAATCCTCATTCTTCAATCCTAAATACCCAATCCTCAATCTTCAATCCGCAATCCTCAATCCTCAATCCTCAATCCTCAATCCTCAATCTTCAA
Source organism: Calliopsis andreniformis (assembly GCF_051401765.1). Taxonomy (NCBI): domain Eukaryota; kingdom Metazoa; phylum Arthropoda; class Insecta; order Hymenoptera; family Andrenidae; genus Calliopsis; species Calliopsis andreniformis. The sequence continues at coordinate 1,589,784 of NW_027480513.1, read as the reverse complement.
CCCTGAATCCACAATCCTCAATACTCAATCCTCAATCTTCAATCCTCAATACTCAATGTTCAACCCTCAATCCTCAATCCTCAATCCTCAGTCCTCAATCTTCAATCCTCAACACTCAATCTTCAATCCTCAATCCTCAATCCTCAATCCTCAATCCTCATTCTTCAACCCTCAGTACCCAATCCTCAATCTTCAATCCTCAATCCTCAATCCTCAATCCTAATTCCTCAATCCTCATTCTTCAATCCTCAATACCCAATCCTCAATTTCAATCCTCAATCCTCAATCCTCATTTCTCAATCCTCAATCCTCAACCCTCAGCCCTCATCCTCCATCCTCAATCCTCAATCCACAATCCTCGATCTTCAATCCTCAATTCTCAATCTTCAAACCTCGATCCTCAATCATCAATCCTCAATCCTCAATCCTCAGGCATCAATACTCAACCTTCAATGCTCAATCCTCAATCCTCAATCCTCAATCCTCATTCCCCAACCCTCAGTCCTCATTCCTCAAACCTCAATCCTCAACCCTCAGTCCTCATACTCAATTCTCAATTCTCAATCCTCAATCCTCAATCCTCAATCCTCAATCCTCAATCCTCAATCCTCAACCCTCAGTCCTCAATCCTCGTTCCTCAAACCTCAATCCTCAACCCTCAGACTTCATCCTCAATCCTCAAACCTCAATCCTCAATCCTCAATATTCAATCATCAATACTCAATCTTCAATCCTCAATCCTCAATCCACAATCCTCAGCCTTCAATACTCAATAATCAATTTCCAATCCTAGATCCTCAATCCTCAATCCTCAATATTCAATCATCAATACTCAATCTTCAACCCTCAATCGTCAATCCTCAATACTCAATCTTCAATCCTCAATCCTCAATCCTCAATCCTCAATCCTCAATCCTCAATCCTCAATCCTCAATCCTCAGGCATCAATACTCAATCTACAATATTCAATCCTCAGTCCTTAATCCTCAATCCACAATCCTCAACCTTCAATACTCAATACTCAATCTTCAATCCTCAATCCTCAATCCTCAATCCTCAATCCTCAATCCTCAATCCTCAATCCTCAATCCTCAGGTATCAATACTCAATCTACAATATTCAATCCTCAATCCTTAATCCTCAATCCACAATCCTCAACCTTCAATACTCAATACTCAATCTTCAATCCTCAATCCTCAATCCTCAATCCTCAATCCTCAATCCTCAATCCTCAATATTCAATCCTCAATACTCAACCTTCAATCATCAATCCTCAATCCTCAATTCTCAGTCGTCAATCCTCAGCCATCATTCCTCAATGTTCAATACTCAATCGTCAATCCTTAGTCCTCAACCCTCAATCCTCAATCCTCGTTCCTCAAACCTCAATCCTCAACCCTCAGACTTCATCCTCAATCCTCAAACCTCAATCCTCAATCCTCAATATTCAATCATCAATACTCAATCTTCAATCCTCAATCCTAAAACCTCAATCCTCAGTCCTCATTCTTCAATCCTAAATACCCAATCCTCAATCTTCAATCCTCAATCCTCAATACTCAATTCTCAATCCTCAATCCTTAATCCTCAGACCTCAAACGTCAATATTCAACCCTCAGTCCTCGTCCTCAATCCACAACCCTCAATCCTCAGTCCTCAATATTCAATCATGAATATTCAATCTTCAATCCTCAATCCTGAATCCTCAATCCTCAATCCTCAATCCTCAATCTTCAACCCTGAATCCTCAATCCTCAATACTCAATCCTCAATCTTCAATCCTCAATACTCAATCTTCAATCCTCAATCCTCAATCCTCAATCCTCAATATTCAATCATCAATACTCAATCTTCAATCCTCAATCCTCAATCCTCAATTCTCAATCCTGAATCCTCAATCCTCAATCCTCAATCCTCAATCCTCAATCCACAATCCTCAAGCTTCTATACTCAATAACCAATCTCCAATCCTAGATCCTCAATCCTCAATCCTCAATCCTCAATCCTCAATCCTCAATCCTCAATCCTCAATATTCAATCATCAATACTCAATCTTCAAAACTCAATCTTCAATCCCCAATTCTCAATCTTCATCATCGATCCTCAATCATCAATCCTCAATCCTCAATCCTCAGGCATCAATACTCAACCTTCAATGCTCAATCCTCAATCCTCAATCCTCAATCCTCATTCCCCAACCCTCAGTCCTCATTCCTCAAACCTCAATCCTCAACCCTCAGTCCTCATACTCAATTCTCAATTCTCAATCCTCAATCCTCAATCCTCAATCTTCAATCCTCAATAGTCAATCTCCAATCCTCAATCCTCAATCCTCGATCCTCAATCCTCAGGCATCAATACTCAATCTTCAATACTCAATCCTCAATCCTCAATCCTCAATCCTCAATCCTCAATCCTCAAACCTCAATCCTCAATCCTCAATATTCAATCATCAATACTCAATCTTCGATCCTCAATCCTCAATCCTCAATCCTCAATCCTCAATCCTCAATCCTCAATCCTCAATCCTCAATCCTCAATCCTCAATCCACAATCCTCAGCCTTCAATACTCAATAATCAATTTCCAATCCTAGATCCTCAATCCTCAATCCTCAATCCTCAATCCTCATTCTTCAATCCTCAATATTCAATCATCAATACTCAATCTTCAATCCTCAATCCTCAATCCTCAATCCTCAATCCTCAAACCTCAATCCTCAATCCTCAATATTCAATCATCAATACTCAATCTTCGATCCTCAATCCTCAATCCTCAATCCTAAATCCTCAATCCTCAATCCTCAATCCTCAATCCTCAATCCTCAATCCTCAATCCTCAATCCACAATCCTCAGCATTCAATACTCAATAATCAATTTCCAATCCTAGATCCTCAATCCTCAATCCTCAATCCTCAATCCTCAATCCTCATTCTTCAATCCTCAATATTCAATCATCAATACTCAATCTTCAATCCTCAATCCTCAATCCTCAATCCTCAATCCTCAATCCTCAATCCTCAATATTCAATCACCAATACTCAATCTTCAATCCTCAATCCTCAAACCTCAATCCTCAATCCTCATTACTCAATCCTCAATACCCAATCCTCAATCCTCAATCCTCAATCCTCAATCCTCAATATTCAATCATCAATACTCAATCTTCAATCCCCAATCTTCAATCCACAATACTCAACCTTCAATCCTCAATCCTCAATCCTCAATCCTCAATCCTCAATCCTCAGGTATCAATACTCAATCTACAATATTCAATCCACAATCCTTAATCCTCAATCCACAATCCTCAACCTTCAATACTCAATACTCAATCTTCAATCCTCAATCCTCAAACCTCAATCCTCAATACTCAATCCTCAATCCTCAATATTCAATCCTCAATACTCAATCTCCAATCATCAATCCTCAATCCTCAATTCTCAGTCGTCAATCCTCAGACATCAATCCTCAATCTTCAATACTCAATCGTCAATCATTAGTCCTCAATCCTCAATCCTCAATCCTCGTTCCTCAAACCTCAATCCTCAACCCTCAGTCTTCATCCTCCATACTCAAATCTCAATCCTCAACCCTCAATATTCAATCATCAATACTCAATCTTCAATCCTCAATCCTCAGACCTCAATCCTCAATCCTCATTCTTCAATCCTAAATACCCAATCCTCAATCTTCAATCCGCAATCCTCAATCCTCAATCCTCAATCCTCAATCCTCAATCTTCAACCCTGAATCCACAATCCTCAATACTCAATCCTCAATCTTCAATCCTCAATACTCAATCTTCAACCCTCAATCCTCAATCCTCAATCCTCAATCCTCAATCTTCAATCCTCAACACTCAATCTTCAATCCTCAATCCTCAATCCTCAATCCTCAATCCTCGATCTTCAATCCTCAATTCTCAATCTTCAATCCTCGATCCTCAATCATCAATCCTCAATCCTCAATCCTCAGGCATCAATACTCAACCTTCAATTCTCAATCCTCAATCCTCAATCCTCAATCCTCATTCTTCAATCCTAAATACCCAATCCTCAATCTTCAATCCGCAATCCTCAATCCTCAACCCTCAATACCCAATCCTCAATCTTCAATCCTCAATCCTCAATCCTCAATCCTAATTCCTCAGCCCTCATCCTCCATCCTCAATCCTCAATCCACAATCCTCGATCTTCAATCCTCAATTCTCAATCTTCAATCCTCGATCCTCAATCATCAATCCTCAATCCTCAATCCTCAGGCATCAATACTCAACCTTCAATTCTCAATCCTCAATCCTCAATCCTCAATCCTCATTCCCCAACCCTCAGGCCTCATTCCTCAAACCTCAATCCTCAACCCTCAGTCCTCATACTCAATTCTCAATTCTCAATCCTCAATCCTCAATCCTCAATCTTCAATCCTCAATAGTCAATCTCCAATCCTCAATCCTCAATACTCGATCCTCAATCCTCAGGCATCAATACTCAATCTTCAATACTCAATCCTCAATCCTCAATCCTCAATCCTCAATCCTCAAACCTCAATCCTCAATCCTCAATATTCAATCATCAATACTCAATCTTCGATCCTCAATCCTCAATCCTCAAACCTCAATCCTCAATCCTCAATCCTCAATCCTCAATCCTCAATCTTCAATCCTCAATTCTCAATCTTCAATCCTCAATCCTCAATCCTCAATTCTCAATCCTGAATCCTCAATCCTCAATCCTCAATCCTCAATCCTCAATCCACAATCCTCAAGCTTCTATACTCAATAACCAATCTCCAATCCTAGATCCTCAATCCTCAATCCTCAATCCTCAATCCTCAATCCTCAATCCTCAATATTCAATCATCAATACTCAATCTTCAAAACTCAATCTTCAATCCCCAATTCTCAATCTTCATCATCGATCCTCAATCATCAATCCTCAATCCTCAATCCTCAGGCATCAATACTCAACCTTCAATGCTCAATCCTCAATCCTCAATCCTCAATCCTCATTCCCCAACCCTCAGTCCTCATTCCTCAAACCTCAATCCTCAACCCTCAGTCCTCATACTCAATTCTCAATTCTCAATCCTCAATCCTCAATCCTCAATCTTCAATCCTCAATAGTCAATCTCCAATCCTCAATCCTCAATCCTCGATCCTCAATCCTCAGGCATCAATACTCAATCTTCAATACTCAATCCTCAATCCTCAATCCTCAATCCTCAATCCTCAATCCTCAAACCTCAATCCTCAATCCTCAATATTCAATCATCAATACTCAATCTTCGATCCTCAATCCTCAATCCTCAATCCTCAATCCTCAATCCTCAATCCTCAATCCTCAATCCTCAATCCTCAATCCTCAATCCACAATCCTCAGCCTTCAATACTCAATAATCAATTTCCAATCCTAGATCCTCAATCCTCAATCCTCAATCCTCAATCCTCATTCTTCAATCCTCAATATTCAATCATCAATACTCAATCTTCAATCCTCAATCCTCAATCCTCAATCCTCAATCCTCAAACCTCAATCCTCAATCCTCAATATTCAATCATCAATACTCAATCTTCGATCCTCAATCCTCAATCCTCAATCCTAAATCCTCAATCCTCAATCCTCAATCCTCAATCCTCAATCCTCAATCCTCAATCCTCAATCCACAATCCTCAGCATTCAATACTCAATAATCAATTTCCAATCCTAGATCCTCAATCCTCAATCCTCAATCCTCAATCCTCAATCCTCATTCTTCAATCCTCAATATTCAATCATCAATACTCAATCTTCAATCCTCAATCCTCAATCCTCAATCCTCAATCCTCAATCCTCAATCCTCAATATTCAATCACCAATACTCAATCTTCAATCCTCAATCCTCAAACCTCAATCCTCAATCCTCATTACTCAATCCTCAATACCCAATCCTCAATCCTCAATCCTCAATCCTCAATCCTCAATATTCAATCATCAATACTCAATCTTCAATCCCCAATCTTCAATCCACAATACTCAACCTTCAATCCTCAATCCTCAATCCTCAATCCTCAATCCTCAATCCTCAGGTATCAATACTCAATCTACAATATTCAATCCACAATCCTTAATCCTCAATCCACAATCCTCAACCTTCAATACTCAATACTCAATCTTCAATCCTCAATCCTCAAACCTCAATCCTCAATACTCAATCCTCAATCCTCAATATTCAATCCTCAATACTCAATCTCCAATCATCAATCCTCAATCCTCAATTCTCAGTCGTCAATCCTCAGACATCAATCCTCAATCTTCAATACTCAATCGTCAATCATTAGTCCTCAATCCTCAATCCTCAATCCTCGTTCCTCAAACCTCAATCCTCAACCCTCAGTCTTCATCCTCCATACTCAAATCTCAATCCTCAACCCTCAATATTCAATCATCAATACTCAATCTTCAATCCTCAATCCTCAGACCTCAATCCTCAATCCTCATTCTTCAATCCTAAATACCCAATCCTCAATCTTCAATCCGCAATCCTCAATCCTCAATCCTCAATCCTCAATCCTCAATCTTCAACCCTGAATCCACAATCCTCAATACTCAATCCTCAATCTTCAATCCTCAATACTCAATCTTCAACCCTCAATCCTCAATCCTCAATCCTCAATCCTCAATCTTCAATCCTCAACACTCAATCTTCAATCCTCAATCCTCAATCCTCAATCCTCAATCCTCGATCTTCAATCCTCAATTCTCAATCTTCAATCCTCGATCCTCAATCATCAATCCTCAATCCTCAATCCTCAGGCATCAATACTCAACCTTCAATTCTCAATCCTCAATCCTCAATCCTCAATCCTCATTCTTCAATCCTAAATACCCAATCCTCAATCTTCAATCCGCAATCCTCAATCCTCAACCCTCAATACCCAATCCTCAATCTTCAATCCTCAATCCTCAATCCTCAATCCTAATTCCTCAGCCCTCATCCTCCATCCTCAATCCTCAATCCACAATCCTCGATCTTCAATCCTCAATTCTCAATCTTCAATCCTCGATCCTCAATCATCAATCCTCAATCCTCAATCCTCAGGCATCAATACTCAACCTTCAATTCTCAATCCTCAATCCTCAATCCTCAATCCTCATTCCCCAACCCTCAGGCCTCATTCCTCAAACCTCAATCCTCAACCCTCAGTCCTCATACTCAATTCTCAATTCTCAATCCTCAATCCTCAATCCTCAATCTTCAATCCTCAATAGTCAATCTCCAATCCTCAATCCTCAATACTCGATCCTCAATCCTCAGGCATCAATACTCAATCTTCAATACTCAATCCTCAATCCTCAATCCTCAATCCTCAATCCTCAAACCTCAATCCTCAATCCTCAATATTCAATCATCAATACTCAATCTTCGATCCTCAATCCTCAATCCTCAAACCTCAATCCTCAATCCTCAATCCTCAATCCTCAATCCTCAATCTTCAATCCTCAATTCTCAATCTTCAATCCTCGATCCTCAATCATCAATCCTCTATCCTCAATCCTCAGGCATCAATGCTCAATCTTCAATGCTCAATCCTCAATCCTCAATCCTCAATCCTCATTCCCCAACCCTCAATCCTCATTCCTCAAACCTCAATCCTCAACTCTCAGTCCTCATACTCAATTCTCAATTCTCAATCCTCAATCCTCAATCCTCAATCTTCAATCCTCAATAATCAATCTCCAATCCTCAATCCTCAATCCTCGATCCTCAATCCTCAGGCATCAATACTCAATCTTCAATACTCAATCCTCAATCCTCAATCCTCAATCCTCAATCCTCAATCCTCAATACTCAATCCTCAATCTTCAATCCTCAATACTCAATCTTCAATCCTCAATCCTCAATCGTCAATCCTCAATCCTCAATATTCAATCCTCAACACTCAATATTCAATCCTCAATCCTCAATCCTCAGTCCTCAATCCTCATTCTTCAATCCTCAATACACAATCCTCAATTTCAATCCTCAATCCTCAATCCTCATTTCTCAATCCTCAATCCTCAACCCTCAGCCCTCATCCTCCGTCCTCAGTACTCAATCCTCTATCCTCAATCTTCAATCCTCAGTACTCAATCTTCAATCCTCATTCCACAATCCTCAAACCTCAATCCTCAATCTTCAATCCTCAACACTCAATCTGCAATCCTCAATCCCCAAACCTCAATCCTCAATCCTCATTCCTCAATCCTCAATACCCAATCCTCAATCCTCAATCCTCAATCCTCAATCCTCAATATTCAATCATCAATACTCAATCTTCAATCCTCAATCCTCAATCCTCAATACTCAATCCTCAATCCACAATCCTCAAGCTTCTATACTCAATAACCAATCTCCAATCCTAGATCCTCAATCCTCAATCCTCAATCCTCAATCTTCAACCCTGAATCCTCAATCCTCATCCTTCAATCCTCAATACCCAATCCTCAATTTCAATCCTCAATCCTCAATCCTCATTTCTCAATCCTCAATCCTCAATCCTCAATACCCAATCCTCAATCCTCAATCCTCAATCCTCAATCCTCAATCCTCAATCCTGAATCTTCAGCCCTGAATCCTCAATCCTCAATACTCAATCCTCCATCTTCAATCCTCAATACTCAATCTTCAATCCTCAATCCTCAATCCTCAATCCTCAATCTTCAATCCTCAAACATCTATCCTCAATTCTCAATCCTCAATCCTCAGTCCTCAGTCGTCGAACATCAATCCCCGACCCTTAGCACTCATCCTCAATCCTCATCCCTCAATCCTCAATCCTCAAACCTAAATCCTCTACCGTCAGTCCTCGTCCTCAATCCTCAAACCTCAATACTCAATCCTCAATATTCAATCATCAATACTCAATCTTCAATCCTCAATCCTCAATCCTCAATCCTCAATCTTCAACCCTGAATCCTCAATCCTCAATACTCAATCCTCAATCTCCAATCCTCAATTCTCAATCCTCAATCCTCAATCCTCAATCCTCAATCCTCAATCCTCAATCCTCAATCCACAATCCTCAAGCTTCTATACTCAATAATCAATCTCCAATCCTAGATCGTCAATCCTCAATCCTCAATCCTCAATCTTCAACCCTGAATCCTCAATCATCAATACTCAATCCTCAATCTTCAATCCTCAATACTCAATCTTCAATCCTCAATCCTCAATCCTCAATCCTCAGTCCTCAATCTTCAACCCTCAACACTCAATCTTCAATCCTCAATCCTCAATCCTCAATCCTCAATCCTCAGGCATCAATACTCAATCTTCAATGCTCAATCCTCAATCCTCAATCCTCAATCCTCATTCCCCAACCCTCAATCCTCATTCCTCAAACCTCAACCCTCAACCCTCAGTCCTCATACTCAATTCTCAATTCTCAATCCTCAATCCTCAATCCTCAATCTTCAATCCTCAATAATCAATCTCCAATCCTCAATCCTCAATCCTCGATCCTCAATCCTCAGGCATCAATACTCAATCTTCAATACTCAATCCTCAACCCTCAATCCTCAATCCTCAATCCTCAAACCTCAATCCTCAATCCTCAATATTCAATCATCAATACTCAATCTTCAATCCTCAATCCTCAATCCTCAATCCTCAATCCTCAATCCTCAATCCTCAATCCTCAATACTCAATCCTCAATCCTCAATCCTCAATCCTCAATCCTCATTCCTCAATCCTCAATACACAATCCTCAATCTTCAATCCTCAAACATCAATCCTCAATTCTCAACCCTCAATCCTCAGTCCTCAGTCGTCGAATCTCAATCCCCGAAGCTTAGCACGCATCCTCAATCCTCAGTCCTCAATCCTCAATCCTCAAACCTAAATCCTCTACCGTCAGTCCTTGTCCTCAATCCTCAAACCTCAATCCCCAGTCCTCAATATTCAATCAGCAATACTCAATCTTCAATCCTCAATCCTCAATACTCAATCCTCAATCCTCAATCCTCAATCCTCAATATTCAATCATCAATACTCAATCTTCAACCCTCAATCTTCAATCCTCAGTACTCAATCTTCCATCCTCAATCCTCGATCCTCAATCCTCAATCCTCAATCCTCAGGCATCAATACTCAATCTACAATATTCAATCCTCAATCCTTAATCCTCAATCCACAATCCTCAACCTTCAATACTCAATACTCAATCTTCAATCCTCAGTCCTCAATCCTTAATCCTCAGATCTCAAACATCAATATTCAACCCTCAGTCCTCGTCCTCAATCCACAACCCTCAATCCTCGGTCCTCAATATTCAATCATAAATATTCAATCTTCAATCCTCGATCCTCAATCCTCAATCCTCAATCCTCAATCCTCAATCTTCAACCCTGAATCCTCAATCCTCAATACTCAATCCTCCATCTTCAATCCTCAATACTCAATCTTCAATCCTCAATCCTCAATCGTCAATCCTCAATCCTCAATCCTCAATCCTCAATCCTCAATATTCAATTATCAACCCTCAAACCCCAATCCTTAATCCTCACTCGTCAATCCTAAATACCGAATCCTTAATCTTCAATCCTCAATCCTCAATCCTCAATCCTCAAACCTCAATCCTCAATCCTCAATATTCAATCATCAATACTCAATCTTCAATCCTCAATCCTCAATCCTCAATCCTCAATCCTCAATCCTCAATCCTCAATCCTCAATACTCAATCCTCAATCCTCAATCCTCAATCCTCAATCCTCATTCCTCAATCCTCAATACACAATCCTCAATCTTCAATCCTCAAACATCAATCCTCAATTCTCAACCCTCAATCCTCAGTCCTCAGTCGTCGAATCTCAATCCCCGAAGCTTAGCACGCATCCTCAATCCTCAGTCCTCAATCCTCAATCCTCAAACCTAAATCCTCTACCGTCAGTCCTCGTCCTCAATCCTCAAACCTCAATCCCCAGTCCTCAATATTCAATCAGCAATACTCAATCTTCAATCCTCAATCCTCAATACTCAATCCTCAATCCTCAATCCTCAATCCTCAATATTCAATCATCAATACTCAATCTTCAACCCTCAATCTTCAATCCTCAGTACTCAATCTTCCATCCTCAATCCTCGATCCTCAATCCTCAATCCTCAATCCTCAGGCATCAATACTCAATCTACAATATTCAATCCTCAATCCTTAATCCTCAATCCACAATCCTCAACCTTCAATACTCAATACTCAATCTTCAATCCTCAGTCCTCAATCCTTAATCCTCAGATCTCAAACATCAATATTCAACCCTCAGTCCTCGTCCTCAATCCACAACCCTCAATCCTCGGTCCTCAATATTCAATCATAAATATTCAATCTTCAATCCTCGATCCTCAATCCTCAATCCTCAATCCTCAATCCTCAATCTTCAACCCTGAATCCTCAATCCTCAATACTCAATCCTCCATCTTCAATCCTCAATACTCAATCTTCAATCCTCAATCCTCAATCGTCAATCCTCAATCCTCAATCCTCAATCCTCAATCCTCAATATTCAATTATCAACCCTCAAACCCCAATCCTTAATCCTCACTCGTCAATCCTAAATACCGAATCCTTAATCTTCAATCCTCAATCCTCAATCCTCAATCCTCAATCCTCAATCCTCAATCCTCAACCCTCAATCCTCAATCATCAATCCTCAATCCTCAATCCACAATCCTCAAACTTGAATACTCAATAATCAATCTCCAATCCTAGATCCTCAATCCTCAATCCTCAATCCTCAATCCTCAATCTTCAGTCCTCAATAATCAATCTCCAATTCTAGATCCTCAATCCCCAATCTTCAATCCTTAATCCTCAATCTTCAATCCCCAATCCCCAGTACTCAATCTTCAATCCTCAATGCTCAATCCTCAATCCTCAATCCTCAGTCCTCATTCCTCAATCCTCAATCCTCAATCCTCAACCCTCAGCCCTCATCCTCCATCCTCAATCCTCAATCCACAATCCTCGATCTTCAATCCTCAATTCTCAATCTTCAATCCTCGATCCTCAATCATCAATCCTCAATCCTCAATCCTCAGGCATCAATACTCAACCTTCAATGCTCAATCCTCAATCCTCAATCCTCAATCCTCATTCCCCAACCCTCAGTCCTCATTCCTCAAACCTCAATCCTCAACCCTCAGTCCTCATACTCAATTCTCAATTCTCAATCCTCAATCCTCAATCCTCAATCTTCAATCCTCAATAGTCAATCTCCAATCCTCAATCCTCAATCCTCGATCCTCAATCCTCAGGCATCAATACTCAATCTTCAATACTCAATCCTCAATCCTCAATCCTCAATCCTCAATCCTCAAACCTCAATCCTCAATCCTCAATATTCAATCATCAATACTCAATCTTCGATCCTCAATCCTCAATCCTCAATCCTCAATCCTCAATCCTCAATCCTCAATATTCAATCATCAATACTCAATCTTCAATCCTCAATCCTCAATCCTCAATTCTCAATCCTGAATCTTCAATCCTCAATCCTCAATCCTCAATCCTCAATCCACAATCCTCAAGCTTCTATACTCAATAATCAATCTCCAATCCTAGATCCTCAATCCTCAATCCTCAATCCTCAATCCTCAATCCTCAATCCTCAATATTCAATCATCAATACTCAATCTTCAAACCTCAATCTTCAATCCTCAATTCTCAATCTTCAATCATCGATCCTCAATCATCAATCCTCAATCCTCAATCCTCAGGCATCAATACTCAACCTTCAATGCTCAATCCTCAATCCTCAATCCTCAATCCTCATTCCAGGACCCTCAGTCCTCATTCCTCAAACCTCAATCCTCAACCCTCAGTCCTCATACTCAATTCTCAATTCTCAATCCTCAATCCTCAATCCTCAATCTTCAATCCTCAATAGTCAATCTCCAATCCTCAATCCTCAATCCTCGATCCTCAATCCTCAGGCATCAATACTCAATCTTCAATACTCAATCCTCAATCCTCAATCCTCAATCCTCAATCCTCAATCCTCAAACCTCAATCCTCAATCCTCAATATTCAATCGTCAATACTCAATCTTCGATCCTCAATCCTCAATCCTCAATCGTCAATCCTCAATCCTCAATCCTCAATCCTCAATCCTCAATCCTCAATGCACAATCCTCAGCCTTCAATACTCAATAATCAATTTCCAATCCTAGATCCTCAATCCTCAATCCTCAATCCTCAATCCTCAATCCTCATTCTTCAATCCTCAATATTCAATCATCAATACTCAATCTTCAATCCTCAATCCTCAATCCTCAATCCTCAATCCTCAAACCTCAATCCTCAATCCTCAATATTCAATCATCAATACTCAATCTTCGATCCTCAATCCTCAATCCTCAATCCTCAATCCTCAATCCTCAATCCTCAATCCTCAATCCTCAATCCTCAATCCTCAATCCTCAATCCACAATACTCAGCCTTCAATACTCAATAATCAATTTCCAATCCTAGATCCTCAATCCTCAATCCTCAATCCTCAATCCTCAATCCTCATTCTTCAATCCTCAATATACAATCATCAATACTCAATCTTCAATCCTCAATCCTCAATCCTCAATCCTCAATCCTCAATCCTCAATCCTCAATATTCAATCATCAATACGCAATCTTCAATCCTCAATCCTCAATCCTCAATCCTCAATCCTCAGGTATCAATACTCAATCTACAATATTCAATCCTCAATCCTTAATCCTCAATCCACAATCCTCAACCTTCAATACTCAATACTCAATCTTCAATCCTCAATCCTCAATCCTCAATCCTCAATCCTCAATCCTCAATCCTCAATATTCAATCCTCAATACTCAACCTTCAATCATCAATCCTCAATCCTCAATTCTCAGTCGTCAATCCTCAGCCATCATTCCTCAATCTTCAATACTCAATCGTCAATCGTTAGTCCTCAATCCTCAATCCTCAATCCTCATTCCTCAAACCTCAATCCTCAACCCTCAGACTTCATCCTCAATCCTCAAACCTCAATCCTCAATCCTCAATATTCAATCCTCAATCCTCAATCCTCAATCCTCAATCCTCAATCCTCAATCCTCAGGCATCAATACTCAATCTTCAATGCTCAATCCTCAATCCTCAATCCTCAATCCTCATTCCCCAACCCTCAATCCTCATTCCTCAAACCTCAACCCTCAACCCTCAGTCCTCATACTCAATTCTCAATTCTCAATCCTCAATCCTTAATCCTCAATCTTCAATCGTCAATAATCAATCTCCAATCCTCAATCCTCAATTCTCGATCCTCAATCCTCAGGCATCAATACTCAATCTTCAATACTTAACCCTCAATCCTCAATCCTCAATCCTCAATCCTCATTCCTCAATCCTCAATACACAATCCTCAATCTTCAATCCTCAAACATCAATCCTCAATTCTCAATCCTCAATCCTCAGTCCTCAGTCGTCGAATCTCAATCCCCGACGCTTAGCACGCATCCTCAATCCTCAGTCCTCAATCCTCAATCCTCAAACCTAAATCCTCTACCGTCAGTCCTCGTCCTCAATCCTCAAACCTCAATCCCCAGTCCTCAATATTCAATCAGCAATACTCAATCTTCAATCCTCAATCCTCAATCCTCAATCCTCAATCCTCAATCCTCAATCCTCAGTATTCAATCATCAATACTCAATCTTCAGCCCTCAATCTTCAATCCTCAGTACTCAATCTTGCATCCTCAATCCTCAATCCTCAATCCTCAATCCTCAATCCTCAGGCATCAATACTCAATCTACAATATTCAATACTCAATCCTTAATCCTCAATCCACAATCCTCAACCTTCAATACTCAATACTCAATCTTCAATCTTCAATCCTCAATCCTCAATCCTCAATCCTCAATCCTCAATCCTCATTTCTCAATCCTCAATCCTCAACCCTCAGCCCTCATCCTCCATCCTCAGTACTCAATCCTCTATCCTCAATCTTCAATCCTCAATACTCAATCTTCAATCCTCATTCCTCAATCCTCAATCCTCAATCCTCAATCTTCAATCCTCAAACATCTATCCTCAATTCTCAATCCTCAAACCTCAGTCCTCAGTCGTCGAACATCAATCCCCGACCCTTAGCACTCATCCTCAATCCTCATCCCTCAATCCTCAATCCTCAAACCTAAATCCTCTACCGTCAGTCCTCGTCCTCAATCCTCAAACCTCAATCCTCAATCCTCAAAATTCAATCATCAATACTCAATCTTCAATCCTCAATCCTCAATCCTCAATCCTCAATCCTCAATCCTCAATCCTCAATATTCAATCATCAATACTCAATCTTCAACCCTCAATCTTCAATCCTCAATACTCAATCTTCAATCCTCAATCCTCAATCCTCAATCCTCAATCCTCAATCCTCAATATTCAATCCTCAATACTCAATCTTCAATCCTCAATCCTCAATCCTCTTATATTCAATCCTCAATACTCAATCTTCAATCATCAATACTCAATCTTCAACCCTCAATCTTCAATCCTCAATACTCAATCCTCAATCCTCAATCCGCAATATTCAATCCGCAATATTCAATCTTCAATACTCAATCTTCAATCAGCAATCCTCAATCTTCAATGCTCAATCGTCAATCCTTAGTCCTCAATCCTCAATCCTCAATCCTCGTTCCTCAAACCTCAATCCTCAACCCTCAGTCTTCATCCTCAATCCTCAAACCTCAATACTCAATCCTCAATATTCAATTATCAATCCTCAAACCCCAATCCTTAATCCTCACTCGTCAATCCTAGATACCCAATCCTTAATCTTCAATCCTCAATCCTCAATCCTCAATCCTCAATCCTCAATCCTCGATCCTCAACCCTCAATCCTCAATCATCAATCCTCAATCCTCAGTCCACAATCCTCAACCTTGAATACTCAATAATCAATCTCCAATCCTAGATCCTCAATCCTCAATCCTCAATCCTCAATCCTCAATCCTCATTCTTCAATCCTCAATACCCAATCCTCAATCTTCAATCCTCAAACATCAATCCTCAATTCTCTATCATCAATCCTCAGTCCTCAGTCGTCAAATCTCAATCCCCGACGCTTAGCCCTCATCCTCAATCCTCAGTCCTCAATCCTCAATCCTCAAACCTAAATCCCCTACCGTCAGTCCTCGTCCTCAATCCTCAAACCTCAATCCTCAACCCTCAGTCTTCATCCTCAATCCTCAAACCTCAATCCTCAACCCTCAATATTCAACCCTCAGCCCTCATCCTCCATCCTCAATCCTCAATCCTCAATCCTCAATCTTCAATCCTCAATTCTCAATCTTCAATCATCGATCCTCAATCCTCAATCCTCAATATTCGATCATCAATACTCAATCTTCAACCCTCAATCTTCAATCCTCAATACTCAATCTTCAATCCTCAATCCTCAATCCTCAATCCCCAATCCTCAATCCTCAATCCTCAATCCTCAATCCTCAATCCTCAAACTTCAATCCTCAATCCTCAATATTCAACCATCAATACTCAATCTTCGATCCTCAATCCTCAATCCTCAATCCTCAATCCTCAATCCTCAATCCTCAAACCTCAATCCTCAATCCTCAATATTCAATCATCAATACTCAATCTTCGATCCTCAATCCTCAATCCTCAATCCTCAATCCTCAATCCTCAATCCTCAATCCTCAATCCTCAATCCTCAATCCTCAATCCTCAATCCACAATACTCAGCCTTCAATACTCAATAATCAATTTCCAATCCTAGATCCTCAATCCTCAATCCTCAATCCTCAATCCTCAATCCTCATTCTTCAATCCTCAATATACAATCATCAATACTCAATCTTCAATCCTCAATCCTCAATCCTCAATCCTCAATCCTCAATCCTCAATCCTCAATATTCAATCATCAATACGCAATCTTCAATCCTCAATCCTCAATCCTCAATCCTCAATCCTCAGGTATCAATACTCAATCTACAATATTCAATCCTCAATCCTTAATCCTCAATCCACAATCCTCAACCTTCAATACTCAATACTCAATCTTCAATCCTCAATCCTCAATCCTCAATCCTCAATCCTCAATCCTCAATCCTCAATATTCAATCCTCAATACTCAACCTTCAATCATCAATCCTCAATCCTCAATTCTCAGTCGTCAATCCTCAGCCATC
The DNA here is from genome assembly GCF_051401765.1 of Calliopsis andreniformis. Taxonomy (NCBI): domain Eukaryota; kingdom Metazoa; phylum Arthropoda; class Insecta; order Hymenoptera; family Andrenidae; genus Calliopsis; species Calliopsis andreniformis. The sequence goes on along the minus strand of NW_027480513.1, from coordinate 1,572,609 downwards.
ATTCCTCAATCTTCAATACTCAATCGTCAATCGTTAGTCCTCAATCCTCAATCCTCAATCCTCATTCCTCAAACCTCAATCCTCAACCCTCAGACTTCATCCTCAATCCTCAAACCTCAATCCTCAATCCTCAATATTCAATCCTCAATCCTCAATCCTCAATCCTCAATCCTCAATCCTCAATCCTCAGGCATCAATACTCAATCTTCAATGCTCAATCCTCAATCCTCAATCCTCAATCCTCATTCCCCAACCCTCAATCCTCATTCCTCAAACCTCAACCCTCAACCCTCAGTCCTCATACTCAATTCTCAATTCTCAATCCTCAATCCTTAATCCTCAATCTTCAATCGTCAATAATCAATCTCCAATCCTCAATCCTCAATTCTCGATCCTCAATCCTCAGGCATCAATACTCAATCTTCAATACTTAACCCTCAATCCTCAATCCTCAATCCTCAATCCTCATTCCTCAATCCTCAATACACAATCCTCAATCTTCAATCCTCAAACATCAATCCTCAATTCTCAATCCTCAATCCTCAGTCCTCAGTCGTCGAATCTCAATCCCCGACGCTTAGCACGCATCCTCAATCCTCAGTCCTCAATCCTCAATCCTCAAACCTAAATCCTCTACCGTCAGTCCTCGTCCTCAATCCTCAAACCTCAATCCCCAGTCCTCAATATTCAATCAGCAATACTCAATCTTCAATCCTCAATCCTCAATCCTCAATCCTCAATCCTCAATCCTCAATCCTCAGTATTCAATCATCAATACTCAATCTTCAGCCCTCAATCTTCAATCCTCAGTACTCAATCTTGCATCCTCAATCCTCAATCCTCAATCCTCAATCCTCAATCCTCAGGCATCAATACTCAATCTACAATATTCAATACTCAATCCTTAATCCTCAATCCACAATCCTCAACCTTCAATACTCAATACTCAATCTTCAATCTTCAATCCTCAATCCTCAATCCTCAATCCTCAATCCTCAATCCTCATTTCTCAATCCTCAATCCTCAACCCTCAGCCCTCATCCTCCATCCTCAGTACTCAATCCTCTATCCTCAATCTTCAATCCTCAATACTCAATCTTCAATCCTCATTCCTCAATCCTCAATCCTCAATCCTCAATCTTCAATCCTCAAACATCTATCCTCAATTCTCAATCCTCAAACCTCAGTCCTCAGTCGTCGAACATCAATCCCCGACCCTTAGCACTCATCCTCAATCCTCATCCCTCAATCCTCAATCCTCAAACCTAAATCCTCTACCGTCAGTCCTCGTCCTCAATCCTCAAACCTCAATCCTCAATCCTCAAAATTCAATCATCAATACTCAATCTTCAATCCTCAATCCTCAATCCTCAATCCTCAATCCTCAATCCTCAATCCTCAATATTCAATCATCAATACTCAATCTTCAACCCTCAATCTTCAATCCTCAATACTCAATCTTCAATCCTCAATCCTCAATCCTCAATCCTCAATCCTCAATCCTCAATATTCAATCCTCAATACTCAATCTTCAATCCTCAATCCTCAATCCTCTTATATTCAATCCTCAATACTCAATCTTCAATCATCAATACTCAATCTTCAACCCTCAATCTTCAATCCTCAATACTCAATCCTCAATCCTCAATCCGCAATATTCAATCCGCAATATTCAATCTTCAATACTCAATCTTCAATCAGCAATCCTCAATCTTCAATGCTCAATCGTCAATCCTTAGTCCTCAATCCTCAATCCTCAATCCTCGTTCCTCAAACCTCAATCCTCAACCCTCAGTCTTCATCCTCAATCCTCAAACCTCAATACTCAATCCTCAATATTCAATTATCAATCCTCAAACCCCAATCCTTAATCCTCACTCGTCAATCCTAGATACCCAATCCTTAATCTTCAATCCTCAATCCTCAATCCTCAATCCTCAATCCTCAATCCTCGATCCTCAACCCTCAATCCTCAATCATCAATCCTCAATCCTCAGTCCACAATCCTCAACCTTGAATACTCAATAATCAATCTCCAATCCTAGATCCTCAATCCTCAATCCTCAATCCTCAATCCTCAATCCTCATTCTTCAATCCTCAATACCCAATCCTCAATCTTCAATCCTCAAACATCAATCCTCAATTCTCTATCATCAATCCTCAGTCCTCAGTCGTCAAATCTCAATCCCCGACGCTTAGCCCTCATCCTCAATCCTCAGTCCTCAATCCTCAATCCTCAAACCTAAATCCCCTACCGTCAGTCCTCGTCCTCAATCCTCAAACCTCAATCCTCAACCCTCAGTCTTCATCCTCAATCCTCAAACCTCAATCCTCAACCCTCAATATTCAACCCTCAGCCCTCATCCTCCATCCTCAATCCTCAATCCTCAATCCTCAATCTTCAATCCTCAATTCTCAATCTTCAATCATCGATCCTCAATCCTCAATCCTCAATATTCGATCATCAATACTCAATCTTCAACCCTCAATCTTCAATCCTCAATACTCAATCTTCAATCCTCAATCCTCAATCCTCAATCCCCAATCCTCAATCCTCAATCCTCAATCCTCAATCCTCAATCCTCAAACTTCAATCCTCAATCCTCAATATTCAACCATCAATACTCAATCTTCGATCCTCAATCCTCAATCCTCAATCCTCAATCCTCAATCCTCAATCCTCAATCCTCAATCCTCAAACCTCAATCCTCAATCCCCAATCCTCAATCCTCAATCCACAATCCTCAGCCTTCAATACTCAATAATCAATTTCCAATCCTAGATCCTCAATCCTCAATCCTCAATCCTCAATCCTCATTCTTCAATCCTCAATATTCAATCATCAATACTCAATCTTCAATCCTCAATCCTCAATCCTCAATCCTCAATCCTCAATCCTCAATCCTCAATATTCAATCATCAATACGCAATCTTCAACCCTCAATCTTCAATCCTCAATAGTCAATCTTCAATCCTCAATCCTCAATCCTCAATCCTCAATCCTCAATCCTCAATCCTCAGGTATCAATACTCAATCTACAATATTCAATACTCAATCCTTAATCCTCAATCCACAATCCTCAACCTTCAATACTCAATACTCAATCTTCAATCCTCAATCCTCAATCCTCAATCCTCAATCCTCAATCCTCAATCCTCAATATTCAATCCTCAATACTCAACCTTCAATCATCAATCCTCAATCCTCAATTCTCAGTCGTCAATCCTCAGCCATCATTCCTCAATCTTCAATACTCAATCGTCAATCCTTAGTCCTCAATCCTCAATCCTCAATCCTCGTTCCTCAAACCTCAATCCTCGACCCACAGACTTCATCCTCAATCCTCAAACCTCAATCCTCAATCCTCAATATTCAATCATCAATACTCAATCTTCAATCCTCAATCCTAAAACCTCAATCCTCAGTCCTCATTCTTCAATCCTAAATACCCAATCCTCAATCTTCAATCCTCAGTCCTCGATACTCAATTCTCAATCCTCAATCGTTAATCCTCAGACCTCAAACGTCAATATTCAACCCTCAGTCCTCGTCCTCAATCCACAACCCTCAATCCTCAGTCCTCAATATTCAATCATCAATATTCAATCTTCAATCCTCAATCCTCAATCCTCAATCCTCAATCCTCAATCCTCAATCTTCAACCCTGAATCCTCAATCCTCAATACTCAATCCTCAATCTTCAATCCTCAATACTCAATCTTCAATCCTCAATCCTCAATCCTCAATCCTCAATCCTCAATATTCAATCATCAATACTCAATCTTCAATCCTCAATCCTCAATCCTCAATTCTCAATCCTGAATCCTCAATCCTCAATCCTCAATCCTCAATCCTCAATCCACAATCCTCAAGCTTCTATACTCAATAATCAATCTCCAATCCTAGATCCTCAATCCTCAATCCTCAATCCTCAATCCTCAATCCTCAATCCTCAATATTCAATCATCAATACTCAATCTTCAAACCTCAATCTTCAATCCTCAATTCTCAATCTTCAATCATCGATCCTCAATCATCAATCCTCAATCCTCAATCCTCAGGCATCAATACTCAACCTTCAATGCTCAATCCTCAATCCTCAATCCTCAATCCTCATTCCCCAACCCTCAGTCCTCATTCCTCAAACCTCAATCCTCAACCCTCAGTCTTCATCCTCAATCCTCAAACCTCAATCCTCAATCCTCAATATTCAATCATCAATACTCAATCTTCAATCCCCAATCCTCAAACCTCAATCCTCGGTCCTCAATATTCAATCATAAATATTCAATCTTCAATCCTCAATCCTCAATCCTCAATCCTCAATCCTCAATCCTCAATCTTCAACCCTGAATCCTCAATCCTCAATACTCAATCCTCCATCTTCAATCCTCAATACTCAATCTTCAATCCTCAATCCTCAATCCTCAATCCTCAATCTTCAATCCTCAAACATCTATCCTCAATTCTCAATCCTCAATCCTCAGTCCTCAGTCGTCGAACATCAATCTCCGACCCTTAGCACTCATCCTCAATCCTCATCCCTCAATCCTCAATCCTCAAACCTAAATCCTCTACCGTCAGTCCTCGTCCTCAATCCTCAAACCTCAATACTCAATCCTCAATATTCAATCATCAATACTCAATCTTCAATCCTCAATCCTCAATCCTCAATCCTCAATCTTCAACCCTGAATCCTCAATCCTCAATACTCAATCCTCAATCTCCAATCCTCAATTCTCAATCCTCAATCCTCAATCCTCAATCCTCAATCCCCAATCCTCAATCCTCAATCCTCAATCCTCAATATTCAATCATCAATACTCAATCTTCAAACCTCAATCTTCAATCCTCAATTCTCAATCTTCAATCATCGATTCTCAATCATCAATCCTCAATCCTCAATCCTCAGGCATCAATACTCAACCTTCAATGCTCAATCCTCAATCCTCAATCCTCAATCCTCATTCCAGGACCCTCAGTCCTCATTCCTCAAACCTCAATCCTCAACCCTCAGTCCTCATACTCAATTCTCAATTCTCAATCCTCAATCCTCAATCCTCAATCTTCAATCCTCAATAGTCAATCTCCAATCCTCAATCCTCAATCCTCGATCCTCAATCCTCAGGCATCAATACTCAATCTTCAATACTCAATCCTCAATCCTCAATCCTCAATCCTCAATCCTCAATCCTCAAACCTCAATCCTCAATCCTCAATATTCAATCATCAATACTCAATCTTCGATCCTCAATCCTCAATCCTCAATCCTCAATCCTCAATCCTCAATCCTCAATCCTCAATCCTCAATCCTCAATGCACAATCCTCAGCCTTCAATACTCAATAATCAATTTCCAATCCTAGATCCTCAATCCTCAATCCTCAATCCTCAATCCTCAATCCTCATTCTTCAATCCTCAATATTCATTCATCAATACTCAATCTTCAATCCTCAATCCTCAATCCTCAATCCTCAATCCTCAAACCTCAATCCTCAATCCTCAATATTCAATCATCAATACTCAATCTTCGATCCTCAATCCTCAATCCTCAATCCTCAATCCTCAATCCTCAATCCTCAATCCTCAATCCTCAATCCTCAATCCTCAATCCTCAATCCTCAATCCACAATACTCAGCCTTCAATACTCAATAATCAATTTCCAATCCTAGATCCTCAATCCTCAATCCTCAATCCTCAATCCTCAATCCTCATTCTTCAATCCTCAATATACAATCATCAATACTCAATCTTCAATCCTCAATCCTCAATCCTCAATCCTCAATCCTCAATCCTCAATCCTCAATATTCAATCATCAATACGCAATCTTCAACCCTCAATCTTCAATCCTCAATAGTCAGTCTTCAATCCTCAATCCTCAATCCTCAATCCTCAATCCTCAATCCTCAATCCTCAGGTATCAATACTCAATCTACAATATTCAATCCTCAATCCTTAATCCTCAATCCACAATCCTCAACCTTCAATACTCAATACTCAATCTTCAATCCTCAATCCTCAATCCTCAATCCTCAATACTCAATCCTCAATCCTCAATATTCAATCCTCAATACTCAACCTTCAATCATCAATCCTCAATCCTCAATTCTCAGTCGTCAATCCTCAGCCATCATTCCTCAATCTTCAATACTCAATCGTCAATCCTTAGTCCTCAATCCTCAATCCTCAATCCTCATTCCTCAAACCTCAATCCTCAACCCTCAGACTTCATCCTCAATCCTCAAACCTCAATCCTCAATCCTCAATATTCAATCCTCAATCCTCAATCCTCAATCCTCAATCCTCAATCCTCAATCCTCAGGCATCAATACTCAATCTTCAATCCTCAATACTCAATCTTCAATCCTCATGCCTCAATCCTCAATCCTCAATCCTCAATCTTCAATCCTCAAACATCTATCCTCAATTCTCAATCCTCAAACCTCAGTCCTCAGTCTTCGAACATCAATCCCCGACCCTTAGCACTCATCCTCAATCCTCATCCCTCAATCCTCAATCCTCAAACCTAAATCCTCTACCGTCAGTCCTCGTCCTCAATCCTCAAACCTCAATCCTCAATCCTCAAAATTCAATCATCAATACTCAATCTTCAATCCTCAATCCTCAATCCTCAATCCTCAATCCTCAATCCTCAATCCTCAATATTCAATCATCAATACTCAATCTTCAACCCTCAATCTTCAATCCTCAATACTCAATCTTCAATCCTCAATCCTCAATCCTCAATCCTCAATCCTCAATCCTCAATATTCAATCCTCAATACTCAATCTTCAATCCTCAATCCTCAATCCTCTTATATTCAATCCTCAATACTCAATCTTCAATCATCAATACTCAATCTTCAACCCTCAATCTTCAATCCTCAATACTCAATCCTCAATCCTCAATCCGCAATATTCAATCCGCAATATTCAATCTTCAATACTCAATCTTCAATCAGCAATCCTCAATCTTCAATGCTCAATCGTCAATCCTTAGTCCTCAATCCTCAATCCTCAATCCTCGTTCCTCAAACCTCAATCCTCAACCCTCAGTCTTCATCCTCAATCCTCAAACCTCAATCCTCAATCCTCAATATTCAATTATCAATCCTCAAACCCCAATCCTTAATCCTCACTCGTCAATCCTAAATACCCAATCCTTAATCTTCAATCCTCAATCCTCAATCCTCAATCCTCAATCCTCAATCCTCGATCCTCAACCCTCAATCCTCAATCATCAATCCTCAATCCTCAGTCCACAATCCTCAACCTTGAATACTCAATAATCAATCTCCAATCCTAGATCCTCAATCCTCAATCCTCAATCCTCAATCCTCAATCCTCATTCTTCAATCCTCAATACCCAATCCTCAATCTTCAATCCTCAAACATCAATCCTCAATTCTCTATCATCAATCCTCAGTCCTCAGTCGTCAAATCTCAATCCCCGACGCTTAGCCCTCATCCTCAATCCTCAGTCCTCAATCCTCAATCCTCAAACCTAAATCCCCTACCGTCAGTCCTCGTCCTCAATCCTCAAACCTCAATCCTCAACCCTCAGTCTTCATCCTCAATCCTCAAACCTCAATCCTCAACCCTCAATATTCAACCCTCAGCCCTCATCCTCCATCCTCAATCCTCAATCCTCAATCCTCAATCTTCAATCCTCAATTCTCAATCTTCAATCATCGATCCTCAATCCTCAATCCTCAATATTCGATCATCAATACTCAATCTTCAACCCTCAATCTTCAATCCTCAATACTCAATCTTCAATCCTCAATCCTCAATCCTCAATCCCCAATCCTCAATCCTCAATCCTCAATCCTCAATCCTCAATCCTCAAACCTCAATCCTCAATCCTCAATATTCAACCATCAATACTCAATCTTCGATCCTCAATCCTCAATCCTCAATCCTCAATCCTCAATCCTCAAACCTCAATCCTCAATCCCCAATCCTCAATCCTCAATCCACAATCCTCAGCCTTCAATACTCAATAATCAATTTCCAATCCTAGATCCTCAATCCTCAATCCTCAATCCTCAATCCTCAATCCTCATTCTTCAATCCTCAATATTCAATCATCAATACTCAATCTTCAATCCTCAATCCTCAATCCTCAATCCTCAATCCTCAATCCTCAATCCTCAATATTCAATCATCAATACGCAATCTTCAACCCTCAATCTTCAATCCTCAATAGTCAATCTTCAATCCTCAATCCTCAATCCTCAATCCTCAATCCTCAATCCTCAATCCTCAGGTATCAATACTCAATCTACAATATTCAATACTCAATCCTTAATCCTCAATCCACAATCCTCAACCTTCAATACTCAATACTCAATCTTCAATCCTCAATCCTCAATCCTCAATCCTCAATCCTCAATCCTCAATCCTCAATATTCAATCCTCAATACTCAACCTTCAATCATCAATCCTCAATCCTCAATTCTCAGTCGTCAATCCTCAGCCATCATTCCTCAATCTTCAATACTCAATCGTCAATCCTTAGTCCTCAATCCTCAATCCTCAATCCTCGTTCCTCAAACCTCAATCCTCGACCCACAGACTTCATCCTCAATCCTCAAACCTCAATCCTCAATCCTCAATATTCAATCATCAATACTCAATCTTCAATCCTCAATCCTAAAACCTCAATCCTCAGTCCTCATTCTTCAATCCTAAATACCCAATCCTCAATCTTCAATCCTCAATCCTCGATACTCAATTCTCAATCCTCAATCGTTAATCCTCAGACCTCAAACGTCAATATTCAACCCTCAGTCCTCGTCCTCAATCCACAACCCTCAATCCTCAGTCCTCATATTCAATCACCAAATTCAATCTTCAATCCTCAATCCTCAATCCTCAATCCTCAATCCTCAATCCTCAATCTTCAACCCTGAATCCTCAATCCTCAATACTCAATCCTCAATCTTCAATCCTCAATACTCAATCTTCAATCCTCAATCCTCAATCCTCAATCCTCAATCCTCAATATTCAATCATCAATACTCAATCTTCAATCCTCAATCCTCAATCCTCAATTCACAATCCTGAATCCTCAATCCTCAATCCTCAATCCTCAATCCTCAATCCACAATCCTCAAGCTTCTATACTCAATAATCAATCTCCAATCCTAGATCCTCAATCCTCAATCCTCAATCCTCAATCCTCAATCCTCAATCCTCAATATTCAATCATCAATACTCAATCTTCAAACCTCAATCTTCAATCCTCAATTCTCAATCTTCAATCATCGATCCTCAATCATCAATCCTCAATCCTCAATCCTCAGGCATCAATACTCAACCTTCAATGCTCAATCCTCAATCCTCAATCCTCAATCCTCATTCCCCAACCCTCAGTCCTCATTCCTCAAACCTCAATCCTCAACCCTCAGTCTTCATCCTCAATCCTCAAACCTCAATCCTCAATCCTCAATATTCAATCATCAATACTCAATCTTCAATCCCCAATCCTCAAACCTCAATCCTCAATCCTCATTCTTCAATCCTAAATACCCAATCCTTAATCTTCAATCCTTAATCCTCAATCCTCAATTCTCAGTCCTCAATCCTTAATCCTCAGATTTCAAACATCAATATTCAACCCTCAGTCCTCGTCCTCAATCCACAACCCTCAATCCTCGGTCCTCAATATTCAATCATAAATATTCAATCTTCAATCCTCAATCCTCAATCCTCAATCCTCAATCCTCAATCCTCAATCTTCAACCCTGAATCCTCAATCCTCAATACTCAATCCTCCATCTTCAATCCTCAATACTCAATCTTCAATCCTCAATCCTCAATCCTCAATCCTCAATCTTCAATCCTCAAACATCTATCCTCAATTCTCAATCCTCAATCCTCAGTCCTCAGTCGTCGAACATCAATCCCCGACCCTTAGCACTCATCCTCAATCCTCATCCCTCAATCCTCAATCCTCAAACCTAAATCCTCTACCGTCAGTCCTCGTCCTCAATCCTCAAACCTCAATACTCAATCCTCAATATTCAATCATCAATACTCAATCTTCAATCCTCAATCCTCAATCCTCAATCCTCAATCTTCAACCCTGAATCCTCAATCCTCAATACTCAATCCTCAATCTCCAATCCTCAATTCTCAATCCTCAATCCTCAATCCTCAATCCTCAATCCTCAATCCTCAATCCTCAATCCACAATCCTCAAGCTTCTATACTCAATAATCAATCTCCAATCCTAGATCGTCAATCCTCAATCCTCAATCCTCAATCTTCAACCCTGAATCCTCAATCATCAATACTCAATCCTCAATCTTCAATCCTCAATACTCAATCTTCAATCCTCAATCCTCAATCCTCAATCCTCAGTCCTCAATCTTCAACCCTCAACACTCAATCTTCAATCCTCAATCCTCAATCCTCAATCCTCAATCCTCAGGCATCAATACTCAATCTTCAATGCTCAATCCTCAATCCTCAATCCTCAATCCTCATTCCCCAACCCTCAATCCTCATTCCTCAAACCTCAATCCTCAACCCTCAGTCCTCATACTCAATTCTCAATTCTCAATCCTCAATCCTCAATCCTCAATCTTCAATCCTCAATAATCAATCTCCAATCCTCAATCCTCAATCCTCGATCCTCAATCCTCAGGCATCAATACTCAATCTTCAATACTCAATCCTCAACCCTCAATCCTCAATCCTCAATCCTCAAACCTCAATCCTCAATCCTCAATATTCAATCATCAATACTCAATCTTCAATCCTCAATCCTCAATCCTCAATCCTCAATCCTCAATCCTCAATCCTCAATCCTCAATACTCAATCCTCAATCCTCAATCCTCAATCCTCAATCCTCATTCCTCAATCCTCAATACACAATCCTCAATCTTCAATCCTCAAACATCAATCCTCAATTCTCAACCCTCAATCCTCAGTCCTCAGTCGTCGAATCTCAATCCCCGAAGCTTAGCACGCATCCTCAATCCTCAGTCCTCAATCCTCAATCCTCAAACCTAAATCCTCTACCGTCAGTCCTCGTCCTCAATCCTCAAACCTCAATCCCCAGTCCTCAATATTCAATCAGCAATACTCAATCTTCAATCCTCAATCCTCAATACTCAATCCTCAATCCTCAATCCTCAATCCTCAATATTCAATCATCAATACTCAATCTTCAACCCTCAATCTTCAATCCTCAGTACTCAATCTTCCATCCTCAATCCTCGATCCTCAATCCTCAATCCTCAATCCTCAGGCATCAATACTCAATCTACAATATTCAATCCTCAATCCTTAATCCTCAATCCACAATCCTCAACCTTCAATACTCAATACTCAATCTTCAATCCTCAGTCCTCAATCCTTAATCCTCAGATCTCAAACATCAATATTCAACCCTCAGTCCTCGTCCTCAATCCACAACCCTCAATCCTCGGTCCTCAATATTCAATCATAAATATTCAATCTTCAATCCTCGATCCTCAATCCTCAATCCTCAATCCTCAATCCTCAATCTTCAACCCTGAATCCTCAATCCTCAATACTCAATCCTCCATCTTCAATCCTCAATACTCAATCTTCAATCCTCAATCCTCAATCGTCAATATTCAATCCTCAATACTCAATCTTCAATCCTCAATCCTCAATCCTCTTATATTCAATCCTCAATACTCAATCTTCAATCATCAATACTCAATCTTCAACCCCCAATCTTCAATCCTCAATACTCAATCCTCAATCCTCAATCCTCAAACCTCAATCCTCAATCCTCAATATTCAATCATCAATACTCAATCTTCGATCCTCAATCCTCAATCCTCAATCCTCAATCCTCAATCCTCAATCCTCAATCCTCAATCCTCAATCCTCAATCCTCAATCCTCAATCCTCAATCCACAATACTCAGCCTTCAATACTCAATAATCAATTTCCAATCCTAGATCCTCAATCCTCAATCCTCAATCCTCAATCCTCAATCCTCATTCTTCAATCCTCAATATACAATCATCAATACTCAATCTTCAATCCTCAATCCTCAATCCTCAATCCTCAATCCTCAATCCTCAATCCTCAATATTCAATCATCAATACGCAATCTTCAACCCTCAATCTTCAATCCTCAATAGTCAGTCTTCAATCCTCAATCCTCAATCCTCAATCCTCAATCCTCAATCCTCAATCCTCAGGTATCAATACTCAATCTACAATATTCAATCCTCAATCCTTAATCCTCAATCCACAATCCTCAACCTTCAATACTCAATACTCAATCTTCAATCCTCAATCCTCAATCCTCAATCCTCAATCCTCAATCCTCAATCCTCAATATTCAATCCTCAATACTCAACCTTCAATCATCAATCCTCAATCCTCAATTCTCAGTCGTCAATCCTCAGCCATCATTCCTCAATCTTCAATACTCAATCGTCAATCCTTAGTCCTCAATCCTCAATCCTCAATCCTCATTCCTCAAACCTCAATCCTCAACCCTCAGACTTCATCCTCAATCCTCAAACCTCAATCCTCAATCCTCAATATTCAATCCTCAATCCTCAATCCTCAATACTCAATCCTCAATCCTCAATCCTCAGGCATCAATACTCAATCTTCAATGCTCAATCCTCAATCCTCAATCCTCAATCCTCATTCCCCAACCCTCAATCCTCATTCCTCAAACCTCAAACCTCAACCCTCAGTCCTCATACTCAATTCTCAATTCTCAATCCTCAATCCTTAATCCTCAATCTTCAATCCTCAATAATCAATCTCCAATCCTCAATCCTCAATTCTCGATCCTCAATCCTCAGGCATCAATACTCAATCTTCAATACTTAACCCTCAATCCTCAATCCTCAATCCTCAATCCTCATTCCTCAATCCTCAATACACAATCCTCAATCTTCAATCCTCAAACATCAATCCTCAATTCTCAATCCTCAATCCTCAGTCCTCAGTCGTCGAATCTCAATCCCCGACGCTTAGCACGCATCCTCAATCCTCAGTCCTCAATCCTCAATCCTCAAACCTAAATCCTCTACCGTCAGTCCTCGTCCTCAATCCTCAAACCTCAATCCCCAGTCCTCAATATTCAATCAGCAATACTCAATCTTCAATCCTCAATCCTCAATCCTCAATCCTCAATCCTCAATCCTCAATCCTCAATATTCAATCACCAATACTCAATCTTCAGCCCTCAATCTTCAATCCTCAGTACTCAATCTTGCATCCTCAATCCTCAATCCTCAATCCTCAATCCTCAATCCTCAGGCATCAATACTCAATCTACAATATTCAATACTCAATCCTTAATCCTCAATCCACAATCCTCAACCTTCAATACTCAATACTCAATCTTCAATCTTCAATCCTCAATCCTCAATCCTCAATCCTCAATCCTCAATCCTCATTTCTCAATCCTCAATCCTCAACCCTCAGCCCTCATCCTCCATCCTCAGTACTCAATCCTCTATCCTCAATCTTCAATCCTCAATACTCAATCTTCAATCCTCATTCCTCAATCCTCAATCCTCAATCCTCAATCCTCAATCCTCAATATTCAATCCTCAATACTCAACCTTCAATCATCAATCCTCAATCCTCAATTCTCAGTCGTCAATCCTCAGCCATCATTCCTCAATCTTCAATACTCAATCGTCAATCCTTAGTCCTCAATCCTCAATCCTCAATCCTCGTTCCTCAAACCTCAATCCTCGACCCACAGACTTCATCCTCAATCCTCAAACCTCAATCCTCAATCCTCAATATTCAATCATCAATACTCAATCTTCAATCCTCAATCCTAAAACCTCAATCCTCAGTCCTCATTCTTCAATCCTAAATACCCAATCCTCAATCTTCAATCCTCAATCCTCGATACTCAATTCTCAATCCTCAATCGTTAATCCTCAGACCTCAAACGTCAATATACAACCCTCAGTCCTCGTCCTCAATCCACAACCCTCAATCCTCAGTCCTCAATATTCAATCATCAATATTCAATCTTCAATCCTCAATCCTCAATCCTCAATCCTCAATCCTCAATCCTCAATCTTCAACCCTGAATCCTCAATCCTCAATACTCAATCCTCAATCTTCAATCCTCAATACTCAATCTTCAATCCTCAATCCTCAATCCTCAATCCTCAATCCTCAATATTCAATCATCAATACTCAATCTTCAATCCTCAATCCTCAATCCTCAATTCTCAATCCTGAATCCTCAATCCTCAATCCTCAATCCTCAATCCTCAATCCACAATCCTCAAGCTTCTATACTCAATAATCAATCTCCAATCCTAGATCCTCAATCCTCAATCCTCAATCCTCAATCCTCAATCCTCAATCCTCAATATTCAATCATCAATACTAAATCTTCAAACCTCAATCTTCAATCCTCAATTCTCAATCTTCAATCATCGATCCTCAATCATCAATCCTCAATCCTCAATCCTCAGGCATCAATACTCAACCTTCAATGCTCAATCCTCAATCCTCAATCCTCAATCCTCATTCCCCAACCCTCAGTCCTCATTCCTCAAACCTCAATCCTCAACCCTCAGTCCTCATACTCAATTCTCAATTCTCAATCCTCAATCCTCAACCCTCAATCTTCAATCCTCAATAGTCAATCTCCAATCCTCAATCCTCAATCCTCGATTCTCAATCCTCAGGCATCAATACTCAATCTTCAATACTCAATCCTCAATCCTCAATCCTCAATCCTCAATCCTCAAACCTCAATCCTCAATCCTCAATATTCAATCATCAATACTCAATCTTCGATCCTCAATCCTCAATCCTCAATCCTCAATCCTCAATCCTCAATCCTCAATCCTCAATCCTCAATCCTCAATCCTCAATCCACAATCCTCAGCCTTCAATACTCAATAATCAATTTCCAATCCTAGATCCTCAATCCTCAATCCTCAATCCTCAATCCTCAATCCTCATTCTTCAATCCTCAATATTCAATCAGCAATACTCAATCTTCAATCCTCAATCCTCAATCCTCAATCCTCAATCCTCAAACCTCAATCCTCAATCCTCAATATTCAATCATCAATACTCAATCTTCGATCCTCAATCCTCAATCCTCAATCCTCAATCCTCAATCCTCAATCCTCAATCCTCAGGCATCAATACTCAATCTTCAATGCTCAATCCTCAATCCTCAATCCTCAATCCTCATTCCCCAACCCTCAATCCTCATTCCTCAAACCTCAACCCTCAGCCCTCAGTCCTCATAATCAATTCTCAATTCTCAATCCTCAATCCTTAATCCTCAATCTTCAATCCTCAATAATCAATCTCCAATCCTCAATCCTCAATTCTCGATCCTCAATCCTCAGGCATCAATACTCAATCTTCAATACTCAACCCTCAATCCTCAATCCTCAATCCTCAATCCTCAAACCTCAATCCTCAATCCTCAATATTCAACCATCAATACTCAATCTTCAATCCGCAATCCTCAATCCTCAATCCTCAACCCTCAATCCTCATTCCTCAAACCTCAATCCTCAACCCTCAGTCCTCATACTCAATCCTCAATACTTAATTCTCAATCCTCAATCCTTAATCCTCAGACCTCAAACGTCAATATTCAACCCGCAGTCCTCGTCCTCAATACACAACCCTCAATCCTCAGTCCTCAATATTCAATCATCAATATTCAATCTTCAATCCTCAATCCTCAATCCTCAATCCTCAATCCTCAATCCTCAATCTTCAACCCTGAATCCTCAATCCTCAATACTCAATCCTCAATCTTCAATCCTCAATACTCAATCTACAATCCTCAATCCTCAATCCTCAATCCTCAATCCTCAATATTCAATCATCAATACTCAATCTTCAATCCTCAATCCTCAATCCTCAATTCTCAATCCTCAATCCTCAATCCTCAATCCTCAATCCTCAATCCTCAATCCACAATCCTCAACCTTCTATACTCAATAATCAATCTCCAATCCTAGATCCTCAATCCTCAATCCTCAATCCTCAATCTTCAACCCTGAATCCTCAATCCTCAATACTCAATCCTCAATCTTCAATCCTCAATACTCAATCTTCAATCCTCAATCCTCAATCGTCAATCCTCAATCCTCAGTATTCAATCCTCAACACTCAATATTCAATCCTCAATCCTCAATCCTCAGTCCTCAATCCTCATTCTTCAATCCTCAATACACAATCCTCAATTTCAATCCTCAATCCTCAATCCTCATTTCTCAATCCTCAATCCTCAACCCTCAGCCCTCATCCTCCATCCTCAGTACTCAATCCTCTATCCTCAATCTTCAATCCTCAGTACTCAATCTTCAATCCTCATTCCACAATCCTCAAACCTCAATCCTCAATCTTCAATCCTCAACACTCAATCTGCAATCCTCAATCCCCAAACCTCAATCCTCAATCCTCATTCCTCAATCCTCAATACCCAATCCTCAATCCTCAATCCTCAATCCTCAATCCTCAATATTCAATCATCAATACTCAATCTTCAATCCTCAATCCTCAAACCTCAATCCTCAATCCTCATCCTTCAATCCTAAGTACCCAATCCTCAATCTTCAATCCTCAATCCTCAATCCTCAATTCTCAATCCTCAATCCTTAATCCCCGGTCCTCAAACATCAATATTCAGCCCTGAGTCCTCGCCCACAATCCACAACCCTCAATCCGCAGTCCTCAATATTCAATCATCAATATTCAATCTTCAATCCTCAATCCTCAATCCTCAATCCTCAATCCTCAATCCTCAATCTTCAACCCTGAATCCTCAATCCTCAATACTCAATCCTCATTCTTCAATCCTCAATACCCAATCCTCAATCTTCAATCCTCAATCCTCAATCCTCAATCCTCAATCCACAATCCTCAAGCTTCTATACTCAATAACCAATCTCCAATCCTAGATCCTCAATCCTCAATCCTCAATCCTCAATCTTCAACCCTGAATCCTCAATCCTCAATACTCAATCCTCAATCTTCAATCCTCAATCCTCAATCCTCAATTCTCAATCCTCAATCCTTAATCCCCGGACCTCAAACATCAATATTCAGCCCTGAGTCCTCGCCCACAAACCACAACCCTCAATCCGCAGTCCTCAATATTCAATCATCAATATTCAATCTTCAATCCTCAATCCTCAATCCTCAATCCTCAATCCTCAATCCTCAATCTTCAACCCTGAATCCTCAATCCTCAATACTCAATCCTCAATCTTCAATCCACAATACTCAATCTTCAATCCTCAATCCTCAATCCTCAATCCTCAATCCTCAATCCTCAATCCTCAATCTTCAATCCTCAGCACTCAATCTTCAATACTCAATCCTCAATCCTCAATCCTCAATCCTCATTCTTCAATCCTCAATACCCAATCCTCAATCTTCAATCCTCAATCCTCAATCCTCAATCCTAATTCCTCAACCTTCATCCTTCAATCCTCAATACCCAATCCTCAATTTCAATCCTCAATCCTCAATCCTCATTTCTCAATCCTCAATCCTCAACCCTCAGCCCTCATCCTCCATCCTCAGTACTCAATCCTCTATCCTCAATCTTCAATCCTCAATACTCAATATTCAATCCTCATTCCTCAATCCTCAATCCTCAATCCTCAATCTTCAATCCTCAATACTCAATCTGCAATCCTCAATCCTCAAACCTCAATCCTCAGTCCTCATTCCTCAATCCTCAATACCCAATCCTCAATCGTCAATCCTCAATCCTCAATCCTCAATCCTCAATCCTCAATCTTCAACCCTGAATCCTCAATCCTCAATACTCAATCCTCAATCTCCAATCCTCAATTCTCAATCCTCAATCCTCAATCCTCAATCCTCAATCCTCAATCCTCAATCCTCAATCCTCAATCCACAATCCTCAAGCTTCTATACTCAATAACCAATCTCCAATCCTAGATCCTCAATCCTCAATCCTCAATCCTCAATCTTCAACCCTGAATCCTCAATCCTCAATACTCAATCCTCAATCTTCAATCCTCAATCCTCAATCCTCAATTCTCAATCCTCAATCCTTAATCCCCGGACCTCAAACATCAATATTCAGCCCTGAGTCCTCGCCCACAAACCACAACCCTCAATCCGCAGTCCTCAATATTCAATCATCAATATTCAATCTTGAATCCTCAATCCTCAATCCTCAATCCTCAATCCTCAATCCTCAACCTTCAACCCTGAATCCTCAATCCTCAATACTCAATCCTCAATATTCAATCCTCAATACTCAATCTTCAATCCTCAATCCTCAATCCTCAATCCTCAATCCTCAATCCTCAATCCTCAATCTTCAATCCTCAGCACTCAATCTTCAATACTCAATCCTCAATCCTCAATCCTCAATCCTCATTCTTCAATCCTCAATACCCAATCCTCAATCTTCAATCCTCAATCCTCAATCCTCAATCCTAATTCCTCAATCCTCATCCTTCAATCCTCAATACCCAATCCTCAATTTCAATCCTCAATCCTCAATCCTCATTTCTCAATCCTCAATCCTCAACCCTCAGCCCTCATCCTCCATCCTCAGTACTCAATCCTCTATCCTCAATCTTCAATCCTCAATACTCAATATTCAATCCTCATTCCTCAATCCTCAATCCTCAATCCTCAATCTTCAATCCTCTATACTCAATCTGCAATCCTCAATCCTCAAACCTCAATCCTCAATCCTCATTCCTCAATCCTCAATACCCAATCCTCAATCCTCAATCCTCAATCCTCAATCCTCAATCCTCAATCCTCAATCTTCAGCCCTGAATCCTCAATCCTCAATACTCAATCCTCAATCTCCAATCCTCAATTCTCAATCCTCAATCATCAATCCTCAATCCTCAATCCTCAATCCTCAATCCTCAATCCACAATCCTCAAGCTTCTATACTCAATAATCAATCTCCAATCCTAGATCGTCAATCCTCAATCCTCAATCCTCAATCTTCAACCCTGAATCCTCAATCATCAATACTCAATCCTCAATCTTCAATCCTCAATACTCAATCTTCAATCCTCAATCCTCAATCCTCAATCCTCAGTCCTCAATCTTCAACCCTCAACACTCAATCTTCAATCCTCAATCCTCAATCCTCAATCCTCAATCCTCAGGCATCAATACTCAATCTTCAATGCTCAATCCTCAATCCTCAATCCTCAATCCTCATTCCCCAACCCTCAATCCTCATTCCTCAAACCTCAATCCTCAACCCTCAGTCCTCATACTCAATTCTCAATTCTCAATCCTCAATCCTCAATCCTCAATCTTCAATCCTCAATAATCAATCTCCAATCCTCAATCCTCAATCCTCGATCCTCAATCCTCAGGCATCAATACTCAATCTTCAATACTCAATCCTCAACCCTCAATCCTCAATCCTCAATCCTCAAACCTCAATCCTCAATCCTCAATATTCAATCATCAATACTCAATCTTCAACCCTCAATCTTCAATCCTCAGTACTCAATCTTCCATCCTCAATCCTCAATCCTCAATCTTCAATCCTCAATCCTCAGGCATCAATACACAATCTACAATATTCAATCCTCAATCCTTAATCCTCAATCCACAATCCTCAACCTTCAATACTCAATACTCAATCTTCAATCCTCAATCCTCAATCCTCAATCCTCAATCCTCAATCCTCAATCCGCAATATTCAATCCTCAATACTGAATCTTCAATCATCAATCCTCAATCCTCAATTCTCAGTCGTCAATCCTCAGTCATCAATCCTCAATCTTCAATACTCAATCGTCAATCCTTAGTCCTCAATCCTCAATCCTCAATCCTCGTTCCTCAAACCTCAATCCTCAACCCTCAGTCTTCATCCTCAATCCTCAAACCTCAATCCTCAATCCTCAATATTCAATCATCAATACTCAATCTTCAATCCCCAATCCTCAAACCTCAATCCTCAATCCTCATTCTTCAATCCTAAATACCCAATCCTTAATCTTCAATCCTTAATCCTCAATCCTCAATTCTCAGTCCTCAATCCTTAATCCTCAGATCTCAAACATCAATATTCAACCCTCAGTCCTCGTCCTCAATCCACAACCCTCAATCCTCGGTCCTCAATATTCAATCATAAATATTCAATCTTCAATCCTCAATCCTCAATCCTCAATCCTCAATCCTCAATCCTCAATCTTCAACCCTGAATCCTCAATCCTCAATACTCAATCCTCCATCTTCAATCCTCAATACTCAATCTTCAATCCTCAATCCTCAATCCTCAATCCTCAATCTTCAATCCTCAAACATCTATCCTCAATTCTCAATCCTCAATCCTCAGTCCTCAGTCGTCGAACATCAATCCCCGACCCTTAGCACTCATCCTCAATCCTCATCCCTCAATCCTCAATCCTCAAACCTAAATCCTCTACCGTCAGTCCTCGTCCTCAATCCTCAAACCTCAATACTCAATCCTCAATATTCAATCATCAATACTCAATCTTCAATCCTCAATCCTCAATCCTCAATCCTCAATCTTCAACCCTGAATCCTCAATCCTCAATACTCAATCCTCAATCTCCAATCCTCAATTCTCAATCCTCAATCCTCAATCCTCAATCCTCAATCCTCAATCCTCAATCCTCAATCCACAATCCTCAAGCTTCTATACTCAATAATCAATCTCCAATCCTAGATCGTCAATCCTCAATCCTCAATCCTCAATCTTCAACCCTGAATCCTCAATCATCAATACTCAATCCTCAATCTTCAATCCTCAATACTCAATCTTCAATCCTCAATCCTCAATCCTCAATCCTCAGTCCTCAATCTTCAACCCTCAACACTCAATCTTCAATCCTCAATCCTCAATCCTCAATCCTCAATCCTCAGGCATCAATACTCAATCTTCAATGCTCAATCCTCAATCCTCAATCCTCAATCCTCATTCCCCAACCCTCAATCCTCATTCCTCAAACCTCAATCCTCAACCCTCAGTCCTCATACTCAATTCTCAATTCTCAATCCTCAATCCTCAATCCTCAATCTTCAATCCTCAATAATCAATCTCCAATCCTCAATCCTCAATCCTCAATCCTCAATCTTCAATCCTCAATCCTCAGGCATCAATACACAATCTACAATATTCAATCCTCAATCCTTAATCCTCAATCCACAATCCTCAACCTTCAATACTCAATACTCAATCTTCAATCCTCAATCCTCAATCCTCAATCCTCAATCCTCAATCCTCAATCCGCAATATTCAATCCTCAATACTGAATCTTCAATCATCAATCCTCAATCCTCAATTCTCAGTCGTCAATCCTCAGTCATCAATCCTCAATCTTCAATACTCAATCGTCAATCCTTAGTCCTCAATCCTCAATCCTCAATCCTCGTTCCTCAAACCTCAATCCTCAACCCTCAGTCTTCATCCTCAATCCTCAAACCTCAATCCTCAATCCTCAATATTCAATCATCAATACTCAATCTTCAATCCCCAATCCTCAAACCTCAATCCTCAATCCTCATTCTTCAATCCTAAATACCCAATCCTTAATCTTCAATCCTTAATCCTCAATCCTCAATTCTCAGTCCTCAATCCTTAATCCTCAGATCTCAAACATCAATATTCAACCCTCAGTCCTCGTCCTCAATCCACAACCCTCAATCCTCGGTCCTCAATATTCAATCATAAATATTCAATCTTCAATCCTCAATCCTCAATCCTCAATCCTCAATCCTCAATCCTCAATCTTCAACCCTGAATCCTCAATCCTCAATACTCAATCCTCCATCTTCAATCCTCAATACTCAATCTTCAATCCTCAATCCTCAATCCTCAATCCTCAATCTTCAATCCTCAAACATCTATCCTCAATTCTCAATCCTCAATCCTCAGTCCTCAGTCGTCGAACATCAATCCCCGACCCTTAGCACTCATCCTCAATCCTCATCCCTCAATCCTCAATCCTCAAACCTAAATCCTCTACCGTCAGTCCTCGTCCTCAATCCTCAAACCTCAATACTCAATCCTCAATATTCAATCATCAATACTCAATCTTCAATCCTCAATCCTCAATCCTCAATCCTCAATCTTCAACCCTGAATCCTCAATCCTCAATACTCAATCCTCAATCTCCAATCCTCAATTCTCAATCCTCAATCCTCAATCCTCAATCCTCAATCCTCAATCCTCAATCCTCAATCCACAATCCTCAAGCTTCTATACTCAATAATCAATCTCCAATCCTAGATCGTCAATCCTCAATCCTCAATCCTCAATCTTCAACCCTGAATCCTCAATCATCAATACTCAATCCTCAATCTTCAATCCTCAATACTCAATCTTCAATCCTCAATCCTCAATCCTCAATCCTCAGTCCTCAATCTTCAACCCTCAACACTCAATCTTCAATCCTCAATCCTCAATCCTCAATCCTCAATCCTCAGGCATCAATACTCAATCTTCAATGCTCAATCCTCAATCCTCAATCCTCAATCCTCATTCCCCAACCCTCAATCCTCATTCCTCAAACCTCAATCCTCAACCCTCAGTCCTCATACTCAATTCTCAATTCTCAATCCTCAATCCTCAATCCTCAATCTTCAATCCTCAATAATCAATCTCCAATCCTCAATCCTCAATCCTCGATCCTCAATCCTCAGGCATCAATACTCAATCTTCAATACTCAATCCTCAACCCTCAATCCTCAATCCTCAATCCTCAAACCTCAATCCTCAATCCTCAATATTCAATCATCAATACTCAATCTTCAATCCTCAATCCTCAATCCTCAATCCTCAATCCTCAATCCTCAATCCTCAATCCTCAATACTCAATCCTCAATCCTCAATCCTCAATCCTCAATCCTCATTCCTCAATCCTCAATACACAATCCTCAATCTTCAATCCTCAAACATTAATCCTCAATTCTCAACCCTCAATCCTCAGTCCTCAGTCGTCGAATCTCAATCCCCGAAGCTTAGCACGCATCCTCAATCCTCAGTCCTCAATCCTCAATCCTCAAACCTAAATCCTCTACCGTCAGTCCTCGTCCTCAATCCTCAAACCTCAATCCCCAGTCCTCAATATTCAATCAGCAATACTCAATCTTCAATCCTCAATCCTCAATACTCAATCCTCAATCCTCAATCCTCAATCCTCAATATTCAATCATCAATACTCAATCTTCAACCCTCAATCTTCAATCCTCAGTACTCAATCTTCCATCCTCAATCCTCAATCCTCAATCCTCAATCCTCAATCCTCAGGCATCAATACTCAATCTACAATATTCAATCCTCAATCCTTAATCCTCAATCCTCAATCCTCAATCCTCAATCCTCAATCCTCAATCCTCAATCCTCAATCCTCAATCCACAATACTCAGCCTTCAATACTCAATAATCAATTTCCAATCCTAGATCCTCAATCCTCAATCCTCAATCCTCAATCCTCAATCCTCATTCTTCAATCCTCAATATACAATCATCAATACTCAATCTTCAATCCTCAATCCTCAATCCTCAATCCTCAATCCTCAATCCTCAATCCTCAATATTCAATCATCAATACGCAATCTTCAACCCTCAATCTTCAATCCTCAATAGTCAGTCTTCAATCCTCAATCCTCAATCCTCAATCCTCAATCCTCAATCCTCAATCCTCAGGTATCAATACTCAATCTACAATATTCAATCCTCAATCCTTAATCCTCAATCCACAATCCTCAACCTTCAATACTCAATACTCAATCTTCAATCCTCAATCCTCAATCCTCAATCCTCAATCCTCAATCCTCAATCCTCAATATTCAATCCTCAATACTCAACCTTCAATCATCAATCCTCAATCCTCAATTCTCAGTCGTCAATCCTCAGCCATCATTCCTCAATCTTCAATACTCAATCGTCAATCCTTAGTCCTCAATCCTCAATCCTCAATCCTCATTCCTCAAACCTCAATCCTCAACCCTCAGACTTCATCCTCAATCCTCAAACCTCAATCCTCAATCCTCAATATTCAATCCTCAATCCTCAATCCTCAATCCTCAATCCTCAATCCTCAATCCTCAGGCATCAATACTCAATCTTCAATGCTCAATCCTCAATCCTCAATCCTCAATCCTCATTCCCCAACCCTCAATCCTCATTCCTCAAACCTCAACCCTCAACCCTCAGTCCTCATACTCAATTCTCAATTCTCAATCCTCAATCCTTAATCCTCAATCTTCAATCCTCAATAATCAATCTCCAATCCTCAATACTCAATTCTCGATCCTCAATCCTCAGGCATCAATACTCAATCTTCAATACTTAACCCTCAATCCTCAATCCTCAATCCTCAATCCTCATTCCTCAATCCTCAATACACAATCCTCAATCTTCAATCCTCAAACATCAATCCTCAATTCTCAATCCTCAATCCTCAGTCCTCAGTCGTCGAATCTCAATCCCCGACGCTTAGCACGCATCCTCAATCCTCAGTCCTCAATCCTCAATCCTCAAACCTAAATCCTCTACCGTCAGTCCTCGTCCTCAATCCTCAAACCTCAATCCCCAGTCCTCAATATTCAATCAGCAATACTCAATCTTCAATCCTCAATCCTCAATCCTCAATCCTCAATCCTCAATCCTCAATCCTCAATATTCAATCATCAATACTCAATCTTCAGCCCTCAATCTTCAATCCTCAGTACTCAATCTTGCATCCTCAATCCTCAATCCTCAATCCTCAATCCTCAATCCTCAGGCATCAATACTCAATCTACAATATTCAATACTCAATCCTTAATCCTCAATCCACAATCCTCAACCTTCAATACTCAATACTCAATCTTCAATCCTCAATCCTCAATCCTCAATCCTCAATCCTCAATCCTCAATCCTCATTTCTCAATCCTCAATCCTCAACCCTCAGCCCTCATCCTCCATCCTCAGTACTCAATCCTCTATCCTCAATCTTCAATCCTCAATACTCAATCTTCAATCCTCATTCCTCAATCCTCAATCCTCAATCCTCAATCTTCAATCCTCAAACATCTATCCTCAATTCTCAATCCTCAATCCTCAGTCCTCAGTCGTCGAACATCAATCCCCGACCCTTAGCACTCATCCTCAATCCTCATCCCTCAATCCTCAATCCTCAAACCTAAATCCTCTACCGTCAGTCCTCGTCCTCAATCCTCAAACCTCAATCCTCAATCCTCAAAATTCAATCATCAATACTCAATCTTCAATCCTCAATCCTCAATCCTCAATCCTCAATCCTCAATCCTCAATCCTCAATATTCAATCATCAATACTCAATCTTCAACCCTCAATCTTCAATCCTCAATACTCAATCTTCAATCCTCAATCCTCAATCCTCAATCCTCAATCCTCAATCCTCAATATTCAATCCTCAATACTCAATCTTCAATCCTCAATCCTCAATCCTCTTATATTCAATCCTCAATACTCAATCTTCAATCATCAATACTCAATCTTCAACCCACAATCTTCAATCCTCAATACTCAATCCTCAATCCTCAATCCGCAATATTCAATCCGCAATATTCAATCTTCAATACTCAATCTTCAATCAGCAATCCTCAATCTTCAATGCTCAATCGTCAATCCTTAGTCCTCAATCCTCAATCCTCAATCCTCGTTCCTCAAACCTCAATCCTCGACCCACAGACTTCATCCTCAATCCTCAAACCTCAATCCTCAATCCTCAATATTCAATCATCAATACTCAATCTTCAATCCTCAATCCTAAAACCTCAATCCTCAGTCCTCATTCTTCAATCCTAAATACCCAATCCTCAATCTTCAATCCTCAATCCTCGATACTCAATTCTCAATCCTCAATCCTTAATCCTCAGACCTCAAACGTCAATATTCAACCCTCAGTCCTCGTCCTCAATCCACAACCCTCAATCCTCAGTCCTCAATATTCAATCATCAATATTCAATCTTCAATCCTCAATCCTCAATCCTCAATCCTCAATCCTCAATCTTCAACCCTGAATCCTCAATCCTCAATACTCAATCCTCAATCTTCAATCCTCAATACTCAATCTTCAATCCTCAATCCTCAATCCTCAATCCTCAATCCTCAATATTCAATCATCAATACTCAATCTTCAATCCTCAATCCTCAATCCTCAATTCTCAATCCTGAATCCTCAATCCTCAATCCTCAATCCTCAATCCTCAATCCACAATCCTCAAGCTTCTATACTCAATAATCAATCTCCAATCCTAGATCCTCAATCCTCAATCCTCAATCCTCAATCCTCAATCCTCAATCCTCAATATTCAATCATCAATACTCAATCTTCAAACCTCAATCTTCAATCCTCAATTCTCAATCTTCAATCATCGATCCTCAATCATCAATCCTCAATCCTCAATCCTCAGGCATCAATACTGAACCTTCAATGCTCAATCCTCAATCCTCAATCCTCAATCCTCATTCCCCAACCCTCAGTCCTCATTCCTCAAACCTCAATCCTCAACCCTCAGTCCTCATACTCAATTCTCAATTCTCAATCCTCAATCCTCAACCCTCAATCTTCAATCCTCAATAGTCAATCTCCAATCCTCACTCCTCAATCCTCGATCCTCAATCCTCAGGCATCAATACTCAATCTTCAATACTCAATCCTCAATCCTCAATCCTCAATCCTCAATCCTCAAACCTCAATCCTCAATCCTCAATATTCAATCATCAGTACTCAATCTTCGATCCTCAATCCTCAATCCTCAATCCTCAATCCTCAATCCTCAATCCTCAATCCTCAATCCTCAATCCTCAATCCTCAATCCACAATCCTCAGCCTTCAATACTCAATAATCAATTTCCAATCCTAGATCCTCAATCCTCAATCCTCAATCCTCAATCCTCAATCCTCATTCTTCAATCCTCAATATTCAATCAGCAATACTCAATCTTCAATCCTCAATCCTCAATCCTCAATCCTCAATCCTCAAACCTCAATCCTCAATCCTCAATATTCAATCATCAATACTCAATCTTCGATCCTCAATCCTCAATCCTCAATCCTCAATCCTCAATCCCCAATCCTCAATCCTCAATCCTCAATCCTCAATCCACAATCCTCAGCCTTCAATACTCAATAATCAATTTCCAATCCTAGATCCTCAATCCTCAATCCTCAATCCTCAATCCTCAATCCTCATTCTTCAATCCTCAATATTCAATCATCAATACTCAATCTTCAATCCTCAATCCTCAATCCTCAATCCTCAATCCTCAATCCTCAATCCTCAATCCTCAATCCTCAATATTCAATCATCAATACGCAAACTTCAACCCTCAATCTTCAATCCTCAATAGTCAATCTTCAATCCTCAATCCCCAATCCTCAATCCTCAATCCTCAATCCTCAATCCTCAGGTATCAATACTCAATCTACAATATTCAATCCTCAATCCTTAATCCTCAATCCACATTCCTCAACCTTCAATACTCAATACTCAATCTTCAATCCTCAATCCTCAATCCTCAATCCTCAATCCTCAATCCTCAATCCTCAATATTCAATCCTCAATACTCAACCTTCAATCATCAATCCTCAATCCTCAATTCTCAGTCGTCAATACTCAGCCATCATTCCTCAATCTTCAATACTCAATCGTCAATCCTTAGTCCTCAATCCTCAATCCTCAATCCTCATTCCCCAACCCTCAATCCTCATTCCTCAAACCTCAACCCTCAGCCCTCAGTCCTCATACTCAATTCTCAATTCTCAATCCTCAATCCTTAATCCTCAATCTTCAATCCTCAATAATCAATCTCCAATCCTCAATCCTCAATTCTCGATCCTCAATCCTCAGGCATCAATACTCAATCTTCAATACTCAACCCTCAATCCTCAATCCTCAATCCTCAATCCTCAAACCTCAATCCTCAATCCTCAATATTCAACCATCAATACTCAATCTTCAATCCGCAATCCTCAATCCTCAATCCTCAACCCTCAATCCTCATTCCTCAAACCTCAATCCTCAACCCTCAGTCCTCATACTCAATTCTCAATTCTCAATCCTCAA
The DNA here is from genome assembly GCF_051401765.1 of Calliopsis andreniformis. NCBI lineage: Eukaryota > Metazoa > Arthropoda > Insecta > Hymenoptera > Andrenidae > Calliopsis > Calliopsis andreniformis. Next base: position 1,544,553 of record NW_027480513.1, on the reverse strand, counting down.
TTCTCAATCCTCAATCTTCAGTCCTCAATAATCAATCTCCAATTCTAGATCCTCAATCCCCAATCTTCAATCCTTAATCCTCAATCTTCAATCCCCAATCCCCAGTACTCAATCTTCAATCCTCAATGCTCAATCCTCAATCCTCAATCCTCGGTCCTCAATCCTAAATCCTCAATCCTCAATCCTCAACCCTCAGCCCTCATCCTCCATCCTCAATCCTCAATCCACAATCCTCGATCTTCAATCCTCAATTCTCAATCTTCAATCCTCGATCCTCAATCATCAATCCTCAATCCTCAATCCTCAGGCATCAATACTCAACCTTCAATGCTCGATCCTCAATCCTCAATCCTCAATCCTCATTCCCCAACCCTCAGTCCTCATTCCTCAAACCTCAATCCTCAACCCTCAGTCCTCATACTCAATTCTCAATTCTCAATCCTCAATCCTCAATCCTCAATCTTCAATCCTCAATAGTCAATCTCCAATCCTCAATCCTCAATCCTCGATCCTCAATCCTCAGGCATCAATACTCAATCTTCAATACTCAATCCTCAATCCTCAATCCTCAATCCTCAATCCTCAAACCTCAATCCCCAATCCTCAATATTCAATCATCAATACTCAATCTTCGATCCTCAATCCTCAATCCTCATTCGTCAATCCTCAATCCTCAATCCTCAATCCTCAATCCTCAATCCTCAATCCTCAATCCACAATCCTCAGCCTTCAATACTCAATAATCAATTTCCAATCCTAGATCCTCAATCCTCAATCCTCAATCCTCAATCCTCAATCCTCATTCTTCAATCCTCAATATTCGATCATCAATACTCAATCTTCAGTCCTCAATCCTCAATCCTCAATCCTCAATCCTCAATCCTCAATCCTCAATCCTCAATATTCAATCATCAATACGCAATCTTCAACCCTCAATCTTCAATCCTCAATAGTCAATCTTCAATCCTCAATCCTCAATCCTCAATCCTCAATCCTCAATCCTCAATCCTCAGGTATCAATACTCAATCTACAATATTCAATTCTCAATCCTTAATCCTCAATCCACAATCCTCAACCTTCAATACTCAATACTCAATCTTCAATCCTCAATCCTCAATCCTCAATCCTCAATCCTCAATCCTCAATCCTCAATATTCAATCCTCAATACTCAACCTTCAATCATCAATACTCAATCCTCAATTCTCAGTCGTCAATCCTCAGCCATCATTCCTCAATCTTCAATACTCAATCGTCAATCCTTAGTCCTCAATCCTCAATCCTCAATCCTCGTTCCTCAAACCTCAATCCTCAACTCTCAGACTTCATCCTCAACCCTCAAACCTCAATCCTCAATCCTCAATATTCAATCATCAATACTCAATCTTCAATCCTCAATCCTAAAACCTCAATCCTCAGTCCTCATTCTTCAATCCTAAATACCCAATCCTCAATCTTCAATCCTCAATACTCAATCTTCGATCCTCAATCCTCAATCCTCAATTCTCAATCCTCAATCCTCAATCCTCAATCCTCAATCCTCAATTCTCAATCCTCAATCCTCAATCCACAATCCTCAGCCTTCAATACTCAATAATCAATTTCCAATCCTAGATCCTCAATCCTCAATCCTCAATCCTCAATCCTCAATCCTCAATCCTAATTCCTCAATCCTCATTCTTCAATCCTCAATACCCAATCCTCAATTTCAATCCTCAATCCTCAATCCTCATTTCTCAATCCTCAATCTTCAACCCTCAGCCCTCATCCTCCATCCTCAGTACTCAATCCTCTATCCTCAATCTTCAATCCTCAATACTCAATCTTCGATCCTCATTCCTCAATCCTCAATCCTCAATCCTCAATCTTCAATCGCCAATACTCAATCTGCAATCCCCAATACTCAAACCTCAATCCTCAATCCTCATTACTCAATCCTCAATACCCAATCCTCAATCCTCAATCCTCAATCCTCAATCCTCAATATTCAATCATCAATACTCAATCTTGAATACTCAATCTTCAATACTCAACCTTCAATCCTCAATCCTCAATCCTCAATCCTCAATCCTCAATCCTCAGGCATCAGTACTCAATCTACAATATTCAATCCACAATCCTCAATCCTCAATCCTCAGGCATCAAAACTCAATCTACAATATTCAATCCACAATCCTTAATCCTCAATCCACAATCCTCAACCTTCAATACTCAATACCCAATCTTCAATCCTCAATCCTCAATCCTCAATCCTCAATCCTCAATCCTCAATCCTCAATCCTCAATCTTCAATCCTCAAACATCAATCCTCAATTCTCAATCCTCAATCCTCAGTCCTCAGTAGTCGAACCTCAATCCCCGACCCTTAGCACTCATCCTCAATCCTCGTTCCTCAATCCTCAATCCTCAAACCTAAATCCTCTACCGTCAGTCCTCGTCCTCAATCCTCAAACCTCAATCCTCAATCCTCAATATTCAATCATCAATACTCAATCCTCAATCTTCAATCCTCAATACCCAATCCTCAATCCTCAATCCTCAATCCTCAATCCTCAATCCGCAATATTCAATCCTCAATACTCAATCTTCAATCATCAATCCTCAATCCTCAATTCTCAGTCGTCAATCCTCAGTCATCAATCCTCAATCTTCAATACTCAATCGTCAATCCTTAGTTCTCAATCCTCAATCCTCAATCATCGTTCCTCAAACCTCAATCCTCAACCCTCAGTCTTCATCCTCAATCCTCAAACCTCAATCCTCAATCCTCAATATTCAATCATCAATACTCAATCTTCAATCCCCAATCCTCAAACCTCAATCCTCAACCCACATTCTTCAATCCTAAATACCCAATCCTTAATCTTCAATCCTCAATCCTCAACCCTCAATTCTCAATCCTCAATCCTTAATCCTCAGACCTCAAACATCAATATTCAACCCTCAGTCCTCGTCCTCAATCCACAACCCTCAATCCTCAGTCCTCAATATTCAATCATAAATATTCAATCTTCATTCCTCAATCCTCAATCCTCAATCCTCAATCCTCAATCCTCAGTCTTCAACCCTGAATCCTCAATACTCAATCCTCAATCTTCAATCCTCGATACTCAATCTTCAATCCTCAATCCTCAATCGTCAATCCTCAATCCTCAATTTTCAATCCTCAACACTCAATCTTCAATCCTCAATCCTCAATCCTCAATCCTCAATCCTCATTCTTCAATCCTCAATACCCAATCCTCAATCTTCAATCCTCAATCCTCAATCCTCAATCCTAATTCCTCAATCCTCATTCTTCAATCCTCAATTCCCAATCCTCAATTTCAATCCTCAATCCTCAATCCTCATTTCTCAATCCTCAATCCTCAACCCTCAGCCCTCATCCTCCATCCTCAGTACTCAATCCTCTATCCTCAATCTTCAATCCTCAATACTCAATCTTCAATCCTCATTCCTCAATCCTCAATCCTCAATCCTCAATCTTCAATCCTCAAACATCTATCCTCAATTCTCAATCCTCAATCCTCAGTCCTCAGTCGTCGAACATCAATCCCCGACCCTTAGCACTCATCCTCAATCCTCATCCCTCAATCCTCAATCCTCAAAACTAAATCCTCTACCGTCAGTCCTCGTCCTCAATCCTCAAACCTCAATCCTCAATCCTCAATATTCAATCATCAATACTCAATCTTCAATCCTCAATCCTCAATCCTCAATCCTCAATCCTCAATCCTCAATCCTCAATCCTCAATATTCAATCATCAATACACAATCTTCAACACTCAATCTTCAATCCTCAATACTCAATCTTCAATCCTCAATCCTCAATCCTCAATCCTCAATCCTCAATCCTCAATATTCAATCCTCAATACTCAATCTTCAATCCTCAATCCTCAATCCTCTTATATTCAATCCTCAATACTCAATCTTCAATCATCAATACTCAATCTTCAACCCTCAATCTTCAATCCTCAATACTCAATCCTCAATCCTCAATCCGCAATATTCAATCCGCAATATTCAATCTTCAATACTCAATCTTCAATCAGCAATCCTCAATCTTCAATGCTCAGTCGTCAATCCTTAGTCCTCAATCCTCAATCCTCAATCCTCGTTCCTCAAACCTCAATCCTCAACCCTCAGTCTTCATCCTCAATCCTCAAACCTCAATCCTCAATCCTCAATATTCAATTATCAATCCTCAAACCCCAATCCTTAATCCTCACTCGTCAATCCTAAATACCCAATCCTTAATCTTCAATCCTCAATCCTCAATCCTCAATCCTCAATCCTCAATCCTCAATCCTCAACCCTCAATCCTCAATCATCAATCCTCAATCCTCAATCCACAATCCTCAACCTTGAATACTCAATAATCAATCTCCAATCCTAGATCCTCAATCCTCAATCCTCAATCCTCAATCCTCAATCCTCATTCTTCAATCCTCAGTACCCAATCCTCAATCTTCAATCCTCAAACATCAATCCTCAATTCTCTATCATCAATCCTCAGTCCTCAGTCGTCGAATCTCAATCCCCGACGCTTAGCCCTCATCCTCAATCCTCAGTCCTCAATCCTCAATCCTCAGACCTAAATCCTCTACCGTCAGTCCTCGTCCTCAATCCTCAAACCTCAATCCTCAACCCTCAGTCTTCATCCTCAATCCTCAAACCTCAATCCTCAATCCTCAATATTCAACCCTCAGCCCTCATCCTCCACCCTCAATCCTCAATCCTCAATCCTCAATCTTCAATCCTCAAGTCTCAATCTTCAATCATCGATCCTCAATCCTCAATCCTCAATATTCAATCATCAATACTCAATCTTCAACCATCAATTTCAATCCTCAATACTCAATCTTCAATCCTCAATCCTCAATCCTCAATCCTCAATCCTCAATCCTCAATCCTCAATCCTCAATCCTCAATCCTCAAACATCAATCCTCAATCCTCAATATTCAATCATCAATACTCAATCTTCGATCCTCAATCCTCAATCCTCAGTCCTCAATCCTCAATCCTCAATCCTCAATCCTCAATCCCAAATCCTCAATACTCAATCCACAATCCTCAGCCTTCAATACTCAATAATCAATTTCCAATCCTAGATCCTCAATCCTCAATCCTCAATCCTCAATCCTCAATCCTCATTCTTCAATCCTCAATATTCAATCATCAATACTCAATCTTCAATCCTCAATCCTCAATCCTCAATCCTCAATCCTCAATCCTCAATCCTCAATATTCAATCATCAATACGCAGTCTTCAACCCTCAATCTTCAATCCTCAATAGTCAATCTTCAATCCTCAATCCTCAATCCTCAATCCTCAATCCTCAATCCTCAATCCTCAATATTCAATCCTCAATACTCAATCTTCGATCCTCAATCCTCAATCCTCAATCCTCAATCCTCAATCCTCAATCCTCAATCCTCGATACTCAATTCTCAATCCTCAATCCTTAATCCTCAGACCTCAAACGTCAATATTCAACCCTCAGTCCTCGTCCTCAATCCACAACCCTCAATCCTCAACCCTCAATCTTCAATCCTCAATAGTCAATCTCCAATCCTCAATCCTCAATCCTCGATCCTCAATCCTCAGGCATCAATACTCAATCTTCAATACTCAATCCTCAATCCTCAATCCTCAATCCTCAATCCTCAAACCTCAATCCTCAATCCTCAACATTCAATCATCAATACTCAATCTTCGATCCTCAATCCTCAATCCTCAATCCTCAATCCTCAATCCTCAATCCTCAATCCTCAATCCTCAATCCTCAATCCTCAATCCTCAATCCACAATCCTCAGCCTTCAATACTCAATAATCAATTTCCAATCCTAGATCCTCAATCCTCAATCCTCAATCCTCAATCCTCAATCCTCATTCTTCAATCCTCAATATTCAATCATCAATACTCAATCTTCAATCCTCAATCCTCAATCCTCAATCCTCAATCCTCAAACCTCAATCCTCAATCCTCAATATTCAATCATCAATACTCAATCTTCGATCCTCAATCCTCAATCCTCAATCCTCAATCCTCAATCCTCAATCCTCAATCCTCAATCCTCAATCCTCAATAATCAATCCTCAATCCACAATCCTCAGCCTTCAATACTCAATAATCAATTTCCAATCCTAGATCCTCAATCCTCAATCCTCAATCCTCAATCCTCAATCCTCATTCTTCAATCCTCAATATTCAATCATCAATACTCAATCTTCAATCCTCAATCCTCAATCCTCAATCCTCAATCCTCAATCCTCATTCCTCAATATTCAATCATCAATACGCAATCTTCAACCCTCAATCTTCAATCCTCAATAGTCAATCTTCAATCCTCAATCCCCAATCCTCAATCCTCAATCCTCAATCCTCAATCCTCAGGTATCAATACTCAATCTACAATATTCAATCCTCAATCCTCAATCCTCAATCCACAATCCTCAACCTTCAATACTCAATACTCAATCTTCAATCATCAATCCTCAATCCTCAATCCTCAATCCTCAATCCTCAATCCTCAATCCTCAATATTCAATCCTCAATACTCAACCTTCAATCATCATTCCTCAAACCTCAACCCTCAACCCTCAGTCCTCATACTCAATTCTCAATTCTCAATCCTCAATCCTTTATCCTCAATCTTCAATCCTCAATATTCAATCATCAATACTCAATCTTCAATCCGCAATCCTCAATCCTCAATCCTCAACCCTCAATCCTCATTCCTCAAACCTCAATCCTCAACCCTCAGTCCTCATACTCAATTCTCAATTCTCAATCCTCAATCCTCAATCCTCAAACCTCAATCCTCAATCCTCAATATTCAATCATCAATACTCAATCTTCGATCCTCAATCCTCAATCCTCAATCCTCAATCCTCAATCCTCAATCCTCAATCCTCAATCCTCAATCCTCAATCCACAATCCTCAGCCTTCAATACTCAATAATCAATTTCCAATCCTAGATCCTGAATCCTCAATCCTCATTCCTCAATCCTCAATCCTCATTCTTCAATCCTCAATATTCAATCATCAATACTCAATCTTCAATCCTCAATCCTCAATCCTCAATCCTCAATCCTCAATCCTCAATCCTCAATCCTCAATATTCAATCATCAATACGCAATCTTCAACCCTCAATCTTCAATCCTCAATAGTCAATCTTCAATCCTCAATTCTCAATCCTCAATCCTCAATCCTCAATCCTCAATCCTCAATCCTCAGGTATCAATACTCAATCTACAATATTCAATCCTCAATCCTTAATCCTCAATCCACAATCCTCAACATTCAATACTCAATACTCAATCTTCAATCCTCAATCCTCAATTCTCAATCCTCAATCCTCAATCCTCAATCCTCAATATTCAATCCTCAATACTGAACCTTCAATCATCAATCCTCAATCCTCAATCCTCAATCCTCAATCCTCAATCCTCAATCCTCAATCCTCAATCCACAATCCTCAGCCTTCAATACTCAATAATCAATTTCCAATCCTAGATCCTCAATCCTCAATCCTCAATCCTCAATCCTCAATCCTCATTCTTCAATCCTCAATATTCAATCATCAATACTCAATCTTCAATCCTCAATCCTCAATCCTCAATCCTCAATCCTCAAACCTCAATCCTCAATCCTCAATATTCAATCATCAATACTCAATCTTCGATCCTCAATCCTCAATCCTCAATCCTCAATCCTCAATCCTCAATCCTCAATCCTCAATCCTCAATCCTCAATAATCAATCCTCAATCCACAATCCTCAGCCTTCAATACTCAATAATCAATTTCCAATCCTAGATCCTCAATCCTCAATCCTCAATCCTCAATCCTCAATCCTCATTCTTCAATCCTCAATATTCAATCATCAATACTCAATCTTCAATCCTCAATCCTCAATCCTCAATCCTCAATCCTCAATCCTCATTCCTCAATATTCAATCATCAATACGCAATCTTCAACCCTCAATCTTCAATCCTCAATAGTCAATCTTCAATCCTCAATCCCCAATCCTCAATCCTCAATCCTCAATCCTCAATCCTCAGGTATCAATACTCAATATACAATATTCAATCCTCAATCCTCAATCCTCAATCCACAATCCTCAACCTTCAATACTCAATACTCAATCTTCAATCATCAATCCTCAATCCTCAATCCTCAATCCTCAATCCTCAATCCTCAATCCTCAATATTCAATCCTCAATACTCAACCTTCAATCATCATTCCTCAAACCTCAACCCTCAACCCTCAGTCCTCATACTCAATTCTCAATTCTCAATCCTCAATCCTTTATCCTCAATCTTCAATCCTCAATATTCAATCATCAATACTCAATCTTCAATCCGCAATCCTCAATCCTCAATCCTCAACCCTCAATCCTCATTCCTCAAACCTCAATCCTCAACCCTCAGTCCTCATACTCAATTCTCAATTCTCAATCCTCAATCCTCAATCCTCAAACCTCAATCCTCAATCCTCAATATTCAATCATCAATACTCAATCTTCGATCCTCAATCCTCAATCCTCAATCCTCAATCCTCAATCCTCAATCCTCAATCCTCAATCCTCAATCCTCAATCCACAATCCTCAGCCTTCAATACTCAATAATCAATTTCCAATCCTAGATCCTGAATCCTCAATCCTCATTCCTCAATCCTCAATCCTCATTCTTCAATCCTCAATATTCAATCATCAATACTCAATCTTCAATCCTCAATCCTCAATCCTCAATCCTCAATCCTCAATCCTCAATCCTCAATCCTCAATATTCAATCATCAATACGCAATCTTCAACCCTCAATCTTCAATCCTCAATAGTCAATCTTCAATCCTCAATTCTCAATCCTCAATCCTCAATCCTCAATCCTCAATCCTCAATCCTCAGGTATCAATACTCAATCTACAATATTCAATCCTCAATCCTTAATCCTCAATCCACAATCCTCAACATTCAATACTCAATACTCAATCTTCAATCCTCAATCCTCAATTCTCAATCCTCAATCCTCAATCCTCAATCCTCAATATTCAATCCTCAATACTGAACCTTCAATCATCAATCCTCAATCCTCAATTCTCAGTCGTCAATCCTCAGCCATCATTCCTCAATCTTCAATACTCAATCGTCAATCCTTAGTCCTCAATCCTCAATCCTCAATCCTCGTTCCTCAAACCTCAATCCTCAACCCTCAGACTTCATCCTCAATCCTCAAACCTCAATCCTCAATCCTCAATATTCAATCATCAATACTCAATCTTCAATCCTCAATCCTGAAACCTCAATCCTCAGTCCTCATTCTTCAATCCTATATACCCAATCCTCAATCTTCAATCCTCAATCCTCCATACTCAATTCTCAATCCTCAATCCTTAATCCTCAGACCTCAAACGTCAATATTCAACCCTCAGTCCTCGTCCTCAATCCACAACCCTCAATCCTCAGTCCTCAATATTCAATCATCAATATTCAATCTTCAATCCTCAATCCTCAATCCTCAATCCTCAATCCTCAATCCTCAATCTTCAACCCTGAACCCTCAATCCTCAATACTCAATCCTCAATCTTCAATCCTCAATACTCAATCTTCAATCCTCAATCCTCAATCCTCAATCCTCAATATTCAATCATCAATACTCAATCTTCAATCCTCAATCCTCAATCCTCAATTCTCAATCCTGAATCCTCAATCCTCAATCCTCAATCCTCAATCCTCAATCCACAATCCTCAAGCTTCTATACTCAATAGTCAATCTCCAATCCTAGATCCTCAATCCTCAACCTTCAATACTCAATACTCAATCTTCAATCCTCAATCCTCAATCCTCAATCCTCAATCCTCAATCCTCAATCCTCATTTCTCAATCCTCAATCCTCAAACCTCAGCCCTCATCCTCCATCCTCAGTACTCAATCCTCTATCCTCAATCTTCAATCCTCAATACTCAATCTTCAATCCTCATTCCTCAATCCTCAATCCTCAATCCTCAATCCTCAATCTTCAATCCTCAAACATCTATCCTCAATTCTCAATCCTCAATCCTCAGTCCTCAGTCGTCGAACATCAATCCCCGACCCTTAGCACTCATCCTCAATCCTCATCCCTCAATCCTCAATCCTCAAACCTAAATCCTCTACCGTCAGTCCTCGTCCTCAATCCTCAAACCTCAATCCTCAATCCTCAAAATTCAATCATCAATACTCAATCTTCAATCCTCAATCCTCAATCCTCAATCCTCAATCCTCAATCCTCAATCCTCAATATTCAATCATCAATACTCAATCTTCAACCCTCAATCTTCAATCCTCAATACTCAATCCTCAATCCTCAATCCGCAATATTCAATCCGCAATATTCAATCTTCAATACTCAATCTTCAATCAGCAATCCTCAATCTTCAATGCTCAATCGTCAATCCTTAGTCCTCAATCCTCAATCCTCAATCCTCGTTCCTCAAACCTCAATCCTCGACCCACAGACTTCATCCTCAATCCTCAAACCTCAATCCTCAATCCTCAATATTCAATCATCAATACTCAATCTTCAATCCTCAATCCTAAAACCTCAATCCTCAGTCCTCATTCTTCAATCCTAAATACCCAATCCTCAATCTTCAATCCTCAATCCTCGATACTCAATTCTCGATCCTCAATCCTTAATCCTCAGACCTCAAACGTCAATATTCAACCCTCAGTCCTCGTCCTCAATCCACAACCCTCAATCCTCAGTCCTCAATATTCAATCATCAATATTCAATCTTCAATCCTCAATCCTCAATCCTCAATCCTCAATCCTCAATCCTCAATCTTCAACCCTGAATCCTCAATCCTCAATACTCAATCCTCAATCTTCAATCCTCAATACTCAATCTTCAATCCTCAATCCTCAATCCTCAATCCTCAATCCTCAATATTCAATCATCAATACTCAATCTTCAATCCTCAATCCTCAATCCTCAATTCTCAATCCTGAATCCTCAATCCTCAATCCTCAATCCTCAATCCTCAATCCACAATCCTCAAGCTTCTATACTCAATAATCAATCTCCAATCCTAGATCCTCAATCCTCAATCCTCAATCCTCAATCCTCAATCCTCAATCCTCAATATTCAATCATCAATACTCAATCTTCAAACCTCAATCTTCAATCCTCAATTCTCAATCTTCAATCATCGATCCTCAATCATCAATCCTCAATCCTCAAACCTCAGGCATCAATACTGAACCTTCAATGCTCAATCCTCAATCCTCAATCCTCAATCCTCATTCCCCAACCCTCAGTCCTCATTCCTCAAACCTCAATCCTCAACCCTCAGTCCTCATACTCAATTCTCAATTCTCAATCCTCAATCCTCAACCCTCAATCTTCAATCCTCAATAGTCAATCTCCAATCCTCACTCCTCAATCCTCGATCCTCAATCCTCAGGCATCAATACTCAATCTTCAATACTCAATCCTCAATCCTCAATCCTCAATCCTCAATCCTCAAACCTCAATCCTCAATCCTCAATATTCAATCATCAGTACTCAATCTTCGATCCTCAATCCTCAATCCTCAATCCTCAATCCTCAATCCTCAATCCTCAATCCTCAATCCTCAATCCTCAATCCTCAATCCTCAATCCACAATCCTCAGCCTTCAATACTCAATAATCAATTTCCAATCCTAGATCCTCAATCCTCAATCCTCAATCCTCAATCCTCAATCCTCATTCTTCAATCCTCAATATTCAATCAGCAATACTCAATCTTCAATCCTCAATCCTCAATCCTCAATCCTCAATCCTCAAACCTCAATCCTCAATCCTCAATATTCAATCATCAATACTCAATCTTCGATCCTCAATCCTCAATCCTCAATCCTCAATCCTCAATCCCCAATCCTCAATCCTCAATCCTCAATCCTCAATCCACAATCCTCAGCCTTCAATACTCAATAATCAATTTCCAATCCTAGATCCTCAATCCTCAATCCTCAATCCTCAATCCTCAATCCTCATTCTTCAATCCTCAATATTCAATCATCAATACTCAATCTTCAATCCTCAATCCTCAATCCTCAATCCTCAATCCTCAATCCTCAATCCTCAATCCTCAATATTCAATCATCAATACGCAAACTTCAACCCTCAATCTTCAATCCTCAATAGTCAATCTTCAATCCTCAATCCCCAATCCTCAATCCTCAATCCTCAATCCTCAATCCTCAGGTATCAATACTCAATCTACAATATTCAATCCTCAATCCTTAATCCTCAATCCACATTCCTCAACCTTCAATACTCAATACTCAATCTTCAATCCTCAATCCTCAATCCTCAATCCTCAATCCTCAATCCTCAATCCTCAATATTCAATCCTCAATACTCAACCTTCAATCATCAATCCTCAATCCTCAATTCTCAGTCGTCAATACTCAGCCATCATTCCTCAATCTTCAATACTCAATCGTCAATCCTTAGTCCTCAATCCTCAATCCTCAATCCTCATTCCCCAACCCTCAATCCTCATTCCTCAAACCTCAACCCTCAGCCCTCAGTCCTCATACTCAATTCTCAATTCTCAATCCTCAATCCTTAATCCTCAATCTTCAATCCTCAATAATCAATCTCCAATCCTCAATCCTCAATTCTCGATCCTCAATCCTCAGGCATCAATACTCAATCTTCAATACTCAACCCTCAATCCTCAATCCTCAATCCTCAATCCTCAAACCTCAATCCTCAATCCTCAATATTCAACCATCAATACTCAATCTTCAATCCGCAATCCTCAATCCTCAATCCTCAACCCTCAATCCTCATTCCTCAAACCTCAATCCTCAACCCTCAGTCCTCATACTCAATTCTCAATTCTCAATCCTCAATTCTCAATCCTCAATCTTCAGTCCTCAATAATCAATCTCCAATTCTAGATCCTCAATCCCCAATCTTCAATCCTTAATCCTCAATCTTCAATCCCCAATCCCCAGTACTCAATCTTCAATCCTCAATGCTCAATCCTCAATCCTCAATCCTCGGTCCTCAATCCTAAATCCTCAATCCTCAATCCTCAACCCTCAGCCCTCATCCTCCATCCTCAATCCTCAATCCACAATCCTCGATCTTCAATCCTCAATTCTCAATCTTCAATCCTCGATCCTCAATCATCAATCCTCAATCCTCAATCCTCAGGCATCAATACTCAACCTTCAATGCTCGATCCTCAATCCTCAATCCTCAATCCTCATTCCCCAACCCTCAGTCCTCATTCCTCAAACCTCAATCCTCAACCCTCAGTCCTCATACTCAATTCTCAATTCTCAATCCTCAATCCTCAATCCTCAATCTTCAATCCTCAATAGTCAATCTCCAATCCTCAATCCTCAATCCTCGATCCTCAATCCTCAGGCATCAATACTCAATCTTCAATACTCAATCCTCAATCCTCAATCCTCAATCCTCAATCCTCAAACCTCAATCCCCAATCCTCAATATTCAATCATCAATACTCAATCTTCGATCCTCAATCCTCAATCCTCATTCCTCAATCCTCAATCCTCAATCCTCAATCCTCAATCCTCAATCCTCAATCCTCAATCCACAATCCTCAGCCTTCAATACTCAATAATCAATTTCCAATCCTAGATCCTCAATCCTCAATCCTCAATCCTCAATCCTCAATCCTCATTCTTCAATCCTCAATATTCGATCATCAATACTCAATCTTCAATCCTCAATCCTCAATCCTCAATCCTCAATCCTCAATCCTCAATCCTCAATCCTCAATATTCAATCATCAATACGCAATCTTCAACCCTCAATCTTCAATCCTCAATAGTCAATCTTCAATCCTCAATCCTCAATCGTCAATCCTCAATCCTCAATCCTCAATCCTCAGGTATCAATACTCAATCTACAATATTCAATTCTCAATCCTTAATCCTCAATCCACAATCCTCAACCTTCAATACTCAATACTCAATCTTCAATCCTCAATCCTCAATCCTCAATCCTCAATCCTCAATCCTCAATCCTCAATATTCAATCCTCAATACTCAACCTTCAATCATCAATACTCAATCCTCAATTCTCAGTCGTCAATCCTCAGCCATCATTCCTCAATCTTCAATACTCAATCGTCAATCCTTAGTCCTCAATCCTCAATCCTCAATCCTCGTTCCTCAAACCTCAATCCTCAACTCTCAGACTTCATCCTCAACCCTCAAACCTCAATCCTCAATCCTCAATATTCAATCATCAATACTCAATCTTCAATCCTCAATCCTAAAACCTCAATCCTCAGTCCTCATTCTTCAATCCTAAATACCCAATCCTCAATCTTCAATCCTCAATACTCAATCTTCGATCCTCAATCCTCAATCCTCAATTCTCAATCCTCAATCCTCAATCCTCAATCCTCAATCCTCAATTCTCAATCCTCAATCCTCAATCCACAATCCTCAGCCTTCAATACTCAATAATCAATTTCCAATCCTAGATCCTCAATCCTCAATCCTCAATCCTCAATCCTCAATCCTCAATCCTAATTCCTCAATCCTCATTCTTCAATCCTCAATACCCAATCCTCAATTTCAATCCTCAATCCTCAATCCTCATTTCTCAATCCTCAATCTTCAACCCTCAGCCCTCATCCTCCATCCTCAGTACTCAATCCTCTATCCTCAATCTTCAATCATCAATACTCAATCTTCGATCCTCATTCCTCAATCCTCAATCCTCAATCATCAATCTTCAATCGCCAATACTCAATCTGCAATCCCCAATACTCAAACCTCAATCCTCAATCCTCATTACTCAATCCTCAATACCCAATCCTCAATCCTCAATCCTCAATCCTCAATCCTCAATATTCAATCATCAATACTCAATCTTGAATACTCAATCTTCAATACTCAACCTTCAATCCTCAATCCTCAATCCTCAATCCTCAATCCTCAATCCTCAGGCATCAGTACTCAATCTACAATATTCAATCCACAATCCTCAATCCTCAATCCTCAGGCATCAAAACTCAATCTACAATATTCAATCCACAATCCTTAATCCTCAATCCACAATCCTCAACCTTCAATACTCAATACCCAATCTTCAATCCTCAATCCTCAATCCTCAATCCTCAATCCTCAATCCTCAATCCTCAATCCTCAATCTTCAATCCTCAAACATCAATCCTCAATTCTCAATCCTCAATCCTCAGTCCTCAGTAGTCGAACCTCAATCCCCGACCCTTAGCACTCATCCTCAATCCTCGTTCCTCAATCCTCAATCCTCAAACCTAAATCCTCTACCGTCAGTCCTCGTCCTCAATCCTCAAACCTCAATCCTCAATCCTCAATATTCAATCATCAATACTCAATCTTCAATCCTCAATCCTAAAACCTCAATCCTCAGTCCTCATTCTTCAATCCTATATACCCAATCCTCAATCTTCAATCCTCAATCCTCCATACTCAATTCTCAATCCTCAATCCTTAATCCTCAGACCTCAAACGTCAATATTCAACCCTCAGTCCTCGTCCTCAATCCACAACCCTCAATCCTCAGTCCTCAATATTCAATCATCAATATTCAATCTTCAATCCTCAATCCTCAATCCTCAATCCTCAATCCTCAATCCTCAATCTTCAACCCTGAACCCTCAATCCTCAATACTCAATCCTCAATCTTCAATCCTCAATACTCAATCTTCAATCCTCAATCCTCAATCCTCAATCCTCAATATTCAATCATCAATACTCAATCTTCAATCCTCAATCCTCAATCCTCAATTCTCAATCCTGAATCCTCAATCCTCAATCCTCATTTCTCAATCCTCAATCCTCAAACCTCAGCCCTCATCCTCCATCCTCAGTACTCAATCCTCTATCCTCAATCTTCAATCCTCAATACTCAATCTTCAATCCTCATTCCTCAATCCTCAATCCTCAATCCTCAATCTTCAATCCTCAAACATCTATCCTCAATTCTCAATCCTCAATCCTCAGTCCTCAGTCGTCGAACATCAATCCCCGACCCTTAGCACTCATCCTCAATCCTCATCCCTCAATCCTCAATCCTCAAACCTAAATCCTCTACCGTCAGTCCTCGTCCTCAATCCTCAAACCTCAATCCTCAATCCTCAAAATTCAATCATCAATACTCAATCTTCAATCCTCAATCCTCAATCCTCAATCCTCAATCCTCAATCCTCAATCCTCAATATTCAATCATCAATACTCAATCTTCAACCCTCAATCTTCAATCCTCAATACTCAATCCTCAATCCTCAATCCGCAATATTCAATCCGCAATATTCAATCTTCAATACTCAATCTTGAATCAGCAATCCTCAATCTTCAATGCTCAATCGTCAATCCTTAGTCCTCAATCCTCAATCCTCAATCCTCGTTCCTCAAACCTCAATCCTCGACCCACAGACTTCATCCTCAATCCTCAAACCTCAATCCTCAATCCTCAATATTCAATCATCAATACTCAATCTTCAATCCTCAATCCTAAAACCTCAATCCTCAGTCCTCATTCTTCAATCCTAAATACCCAATCCTCAATCTTCAATCCTCAATCCTCGATACTCAATTCTCAATCCTCAATCCTTAATCCTCAGACCTCAAACGTCAATATTCAACCCTCAGTCCTCGTCCTCAATCCACAACCCTCAATCCTCAGTCCTCAATATTCAATCATCAATATTCAATCTTCAATCCTCAATCCTCAATCCTCAATCCTCAATCCTCAATCCTCAATCTTCAACCCTGAATCCTCAATCCTCAATACTCAATCCTCAATCTTCAATCCTCAATACTCAATCTTCAATCCTTAATCCTCAATCTTCAATCCCCAATCCCCAGTACTCAATCTTCAATCCTCAATGCTCAATCCTCAATCCTCAATCCTCGGTCCTCAATCCTAAATCCTCAATCCTCAATCCTCAACCCTCAGCCCTCATCCTCCATCCTCAATCCTCAATCCACAATCCTCGATCTTCAATCCTCAATTCTCAATCTTCAATCCTCGATCCTCAATCATCAATCCTCAATCCTCAATCCTCAGGCATCAATACTCAACCTTCAATGCTCGATCCTCAATCCTCAATCCTCAATCCTCATTCCCCAACCCTCAGTCCTCATTCCTCAAACCTCAATCCTCAACCCTCAGTCCTCATACTCAATTCTCAATTCTCAATCCTCAATCCTCAATCCTCAATCTTCAATCCTCAATAGTCAATCTCCAATCCTCAATCCTCAATCCTCGATCCTCAATCCTCAGGCATCAATACTCAATCTTCAATACTCAATCCTCAATCCTCAATCCTCAATCCTCAATCCTCAAACCTCAATCCCCAATCCTCAATATTCAATCATCAATACTCAATCTTCGATCCTCAATCCTCAATCCTCATTCCTCAATCCTCAATCCTCAATCCTCAATCCTCAATCCACAATCCTCAGCCTTCAATACTCAATAATCAATTTCCAATCCTAGATCCTCAATCCTCAATCCTCAATCCTCAATCCTCAATCCTCATTCTTCAATCCTCAATATTCGATCATCAATACTCAATCTTCAATCCTCAATCCTCAATCCTCAATCCTCAATCCTCAATCCTCAATCCTCAATCCTCAATATTCAATCATCAATACGCAATCTTCAACCCTCAATCTTCAATCCTCAATAGTCAATCTTCAATCCTCAATCCTCAATCGTCAATCCTCAATCCTCAATCCTCAATCCTCAGGTATCAATACTCAATCTACAATATTCAATTCTCAATCCTTAATCCTCAATCCACAATCCTCAACCTTCAATACTCAATACTCAATCTTCAATCCTCAATCCTCAATCCTCAATCCTCAATCCTCAATCCTCAATCCTCAATATTCAATCCTCAATACTCAACCTTCAATCATCAATACTCAATCCTCAATTCTCAGTCGTCAATCCTCAGCCATCATTCCTCAATCTTCAATACTCAATCGTCAATCCTTAGTCCTCAATCCTCAATCCTCAATCCTCGTTCCTCAAACCTCAATCCTCAACTCTCAGACTTCATCCTCAACCCTCAAACCTCAATCCTCAATCCTCAATATTCAATCATCAATACTCAATCTTCAATCCTCAATCCTAAAACCTCAATCCTCAGTCCTCATTCTTCAATCCTAAATACCCAATCCTCAATCTTCAATCCTCAATACTCAATCTTCGATCCTCAATCCTCAATCCTCAATTCTCAATCCTCAATCCTCAATCCTCAATCCTCAATCCTCAATTCTCAATCCTCAATCCTCAATCCACAATCCTCAGCCTTCAATACTCAATAATCAATTTCCAATCCTAGATCCTCAATCCTCAATCCTCAATCCTCAATCCTCAATCCTCAATCCTAATTCCTCAATCCTCATTCTTCAATCCTCAATACCCAATCCTCAATTTCAATCCTCAATCCTCAATCCTCATTTCTCAATCCTCAATCTTCAACCCTCAGCCCTCATCCTCCATCCTCAGTACTCAATCCTCTATCCTCAATCTTCAATCCTCAATACTCAATCTTCGATCCTCATTCCTCAATCCTCAATCCTCAATCCTCAATCTTCAATCGCCAATACTCAATCTGCAATCCCCAATACTCAAACCTCAATCCTCAATCCTCATTACTCAATCCTCAATACCCAATCCTCAATCCTCAATCCTCAATCCTCAATCCTCAATATTCAATCATCAATACTCAATCTTGAATACTCAATCTTCAATACTCAACCTTCAATCCTCAATCCTCAATCCTCAATCCTCAATCCTCAATCCTCAGGCATCAGTACTCAATCTACAATATTCAATCCACAATCCTCAATCCTCAATCCTCAGGCATCAAAACTCAATCTACAATATTCAATCCACAATCCTTAATCCTCAATCCACAATCCTCAACCTTCAATACTCAATACCCAATCTTCAATCCTCAATCCTCAATCCTCAATCCTCAATCCTCAATCCTCAATCCTCAATCCTCAATCTTCAATCCTCAAACATCAATCCTCAATTCTCAATCCTCAATCCTCAGTCCTCAGTAGTCGAACCTCAATCCCCGACCCTTAGCACTCATCCTCAATCCTCGTTCCTCAATCCTCAATCCTCAAACCTAAATCCTCTACCGTCAGTCCTCGTCCTCAATCCTCAAACCTCAATCCTCAATCCTCAATATTCAATCATCAATACTCAATCCTCAATCTTCAATCCTCAATACCCAATCTTCAATCCTCAATCCTCAATCCTCAATCCTCAATCCTCAATCTTCAATCCTCAACACTAATCTTCAATCCTCAATCCCCAATCCTCAATCCTCAATCCTCATTCTTCAATCCTCAATACCCAATCCTCAATCTTCAATCCTCAATCCTCAATCCTCAATCCTAATTCGCCAATCCTCATTCTTCAATCCTCAATACCCAATCCTCAATTTCAATCCTCAATCCTCAATCCTCATTTCTCAATCCTCAATCTTCAACCCTCACCCCTCATCCTCCATCCTCAGTACTCAATCCTCTATCCTCAATCTTCAATCCTCAATACTCAATCTTCGATCCTCATTCCTCAATCCTCAATCCTCAATCCTCAATCTTCAATCGCCAATACTCAATCTGCAATCCCCAATACTCAAACCTCAATCCTCAATCCTCATTACTCAATCCTCAATACCCAATCCTCAATCCTCAATCCTCAATCCTCAATCCTCAATATTCAATCATCAATACTCAATCTTGAATCCTCAATCTTCAATCCTCAATACTCAACCTTCAATCCTCAATCCTCAATCCTCAATCCTCAATCCTCAATCCTCAGGCACCAATACTCAATCTACAATATTCAATCCACAATCCTCAATCCTCAATCCTCAGGCATCAATACTCAATCTACAATATTCAATCCACAATCCTTAATCCTCAATCCACAATCCTCAACCTTCAATACTCAATACTCAATCTTCAATCCTCAATCCTCAATCCTCAATCCTCAATCCTCAATCCTCAATACTCAATCCTCAATCTTCAATCCTCAATACTCAACCTTCAATCCTCAATCCTCAAACCTCAATCCTCAATATTCAATCATCAATACTCAATCTTCAATCCTCAATCCTCAATCCTCAATTCTCAATCCTCAATCCTCAATCCTCAATCCTCAATCCGCAATCCTCAATCCTCAATCCTCAATCCTCAATCCTCAATCCTCAATCCTCAATCCGCAATATTCAATCCTCAATACTCAATCTTCAATCATCAATCCTCAATCCTCAATTCTCAGTCGTCAATCCTCAGTCATCAATCCTCAATCTTCAATACTCAATCGTCAATCCTTAGTTCTCAATCCTCAATCCTCAATCATCGTTCCTCAAACCTCAATCCTCAACCCTCAGTCTTCATCCTCAATCCTCAAACCTCAATCCTCAATCCTCAATATTCAATCATCAATACTCAATCTTCAATCCCCAATCCTCAAACCTCAATCCTCAACCCACATTCTTCAATCCTAAATACCCAATCCTTAATCTTCAATCCTCAATCCTCAACCCTCAATTCTCAATCCTCAATCCTTAATCCTCAGACCTCAAACATCAATATTCAACCCTCAGTCCTCGTCCTCAATCCACAACCCTCAATCCTCAGTCCTCAATATTCAATCATAAATATTCAATCTTCATTCCTCAATCCTCAATCCTCAATCCTCAATCCTCAATCCTCAGTCTTCAACCCTGAATCCTCAATACTCAATCCTCAATCTTCAATCCTCGATACTCAATCTTCAATCCTCAATCCTCAATCGTCAATCCTCAATCCTCAATTTTCAATCCTCAACACTCAATCTTCAATCCTCAATCCTCAATCCTCAATCCTCAATCCTCATTCTTCAATCCTCAATACCCAATCCTCAATCTTCAATCCTCAATCCTCAATCCTCAATCCTAATTCCTCAATCCTCATTCTTCAATCCTCAATTCCCAATCCTCAATTTCAATCCTCAATCCTCAATCCTCATTTCTCAATCCTCAATCCTCAACCCTCAGCCCTCATCCTCCATCCTCAGTACTCAATCCTCTATCCTCAATCTTCAATCCTCAATACTCAATCTTCAATCCTCATTCCTCAATCCTCAATCCTCAATCCTCAATCTTCAATCCTCAAACATCTATCCTCAATTCTCAATCCTCAATCCTCAGTCCTCAGTCGTCGAACATCAATCCCCGACCCTTAGCACTCATCCTCAATCCTCATCCCTCAATCCTTAATCCTCAAAACTAAATCCTCTACCGTCAGTCCTCGTCCTCAATCCTCAAACCTCAATCCTCAATCCTCAATATTCAATCATCAATACTCAATCTTCAATCCTCAATCCTCAATCCTCAATCCTCAATCCTCAATCCTCAATCCTCAATCCTCAATATTCAATCATCAATACACAATCTTCAACACTCAATCTTCAATCCTCAATACTCAATCTTCAATCCTCAATCCTCAATCCTCAATCCTCAATCCTCAATCCTCAATATTCAATCCTCAATACTCAATCTTCAATCCTCAATCCTCAATCCTCTTATATTCAATCCTCAATACTCAATCTTCAATCATCAATACTCAATCTTCAACCCTCAATCTTCAATCCTCAATACTCAATCCTCAATCCTCAATCCGCAATATTCAATCCGCAATATTCAATCTTCAATACTCAATCTTCAATCAGCAATCCTCAATCTTCAATACTCAGTCGTCAATCCTTAGTCCTCAATCCTCAATCCTCAATCCTCGTTCCTCAAACCTCAATCCTCAACCCTCAGTCTTCATCCTCAATCCTCAAACCTCAATCCTCAATCCTCAATATTCAATTATCAATCCTCAAACCCCAATCCTTAATCCTCACTCGTCAATCCTAAATACCCAATCCTTAATCTTCAATCCTCAATCCTCAATCCTCAATCCTCAATCCTCAATCCTCAATCCTCAACCCTCAATCCTCAATCATCAATCCTCAATCCTCAATCCACAATCCTCAACCTTGAATACTCAATAATCAATCTCCAATCCTAGATCCTCAATCCTCAATCCTCAATCCTCAATCCTCAATCCTCATTCTTCAATCCTCAGTACCCAATCCTCAATCTTCAATCCTCAAACATCAATCCTCAATTCTCTATCATCAATCCTCAGTCCTCAGTCGTCGAATCTCAATCCCCGACGCTTAGCCCTCATCCTCAATCCTCAGTCCTCAATCCTCAATCCTCAGACCTAAATCCTCTACCGTCAGTCCTCGTCCTCAATCCTCAAACCTCAATCCTCAACCCTCAGTCTTCATCCTCAATCCTCAAACCTCAATCCTCAATCCTCAATATTCAACCCTCAGCCCTCATCCTCCACCCTCAATCCTCAATCCTCAATCCTCAATCTTCAATCCTCAAGTCTCAATCTTCAATCATCGATCCTCAATCCTCAATCCTCAATATTCAATCATCAATACTCAATCTTCAACCATCAATCTTCAATCCTCAATACTCAATCTTCAATCCTCAATCCTCAATCCTCAATCCTCAATCCTCAATCCTCAATCCTCAATCCTCAATCCTCAATCCTCAAACATCAATCCTCAATCCTCAATATTCAATCATCAATACTCAATCTTCGATCCTCAATCCTCAATCCTCAGTCCTCAATCCTCAATCCTCAATCCTCAATCCTCAATCCCAAATCCTCAATACTCAATCCACAATCCTCAGCCTTCAATACTCAATAATCAATTTCCAATCCTAGATCCTCAATCCTCAATCCTCAATCCTCAATCCTCAATCCTCATTCTTCAATCCTCAATATTCAATCATCAATACTCAATCTTCAATCCTCAATCCTCAATCCTCAATCCTCAATCCTCAATCCTCAATCCTCAATATTCAATCATCAATACGCAGTCTTCAACCCTCAATCTTCAATCCTCAATAGTCAATCTTCAATCCTCAATCCTCAATCCTCAATCCTCAATCCTCAATCCTCAATCCTCAGGTATCAATACTCAATCTACAATATTCAATCCTCAATCCTTAATCCTCAATCCACAATCCTCAACCTTCAATACTCAATACTCAATCTTCAATCCTCAATCCTCAATCCTCAATCCTCAATCCTCAATCCTCAATCCTCAATATTCAATCCTCAATACTCAACCTTCAATCATCAATCCTCAATCCTCAATTCTCAGTCGTCAATCCTCAGCCATCATTCCTCAATCTTCAATACTCAATCGTCAATCCTTAGTCCTCAATCCTCAATCCTCAATCCTCGTTCCTCAAACCTCAATCCTCAACCCTCAGACTTCATCCTCAATCCTCAAACCTCAATCCTCAATCCTCAATATTCAATCATCAATACTCAATCTTCAATCCTCAATCCTAAAACCTCAATCCTCAGTCCTCATTCTTCAATCCTAAATACCCAATCCTCAATCTTCAATCCTCAATCCTCGATACTCAATTCTCAATCCTCAATCCTTAATCCTCAGACCTCAAACGTCAATATTCAACCCTCAGTCCTCGTCCTCAATCCACAACCCTCAATCCTCAGTACTCAATATTCAATAATCAATATTCAATCTTCAATCCTCAATCCTCAATCCTCAATCCTCAATCCTCAATCCCCAATCCTCAATCCTCAATCCACAATCCTCAGCCTTCAATCCTCAATAATCAATTTCCAATCCTAGATCCTCAATCCTCAATCCTCAATCCTCAATCCTCAATCCTCATTCTTCAATCCTCAATATTCAATCATCAATACTCAATCTTCAATCCTCAATACTCAATCCTCAATCCTCAATCCTCAATCCTCAATCCTCAATATTCAATCATCAATACGCAATCTTCAACCCTCAATCTTCAATCCTCAATAGTCAATCTTCAATCCTCAATCCTCAATCCTCAATCCTCAATCCTCAATCCTCAATCCTCAGGTATCAATACTCAATCTACAATATTCAATCCTCAATCCTTAATCCTCAATCCACAATCCTCAGCCTTCAATACTCAATACTCAATCTTCAATCCTCAATCCTCAATCCTCAATCCTCAATCCTCAATCCTCAATCCTCAATATTCAATCCTCAATACTCAATCTTCGATCCTCAATCCTCAATCCTCAATCCTCAATCCTCAATCCTCAATCCTCAATCCTCGATGCTCAATTCTCAATCCTCAATCCTTAATCCTCAGACCTCAAACGTCAATATTCAACCCTCAGTCCTCGTCCTCAATCCACAACCCTCAATCCTCAACCCTCAATCTTCAATCCTCAATAGTCAATCTCCAATCCTCAATCCTCAATCCTCGATCCTCAATCCTCAGGCATCAATACTCAATCTTCAATACTCAATCCTCAATCCTCAATCCTCAATCCTCAATCCTCAAACCTCAATCCTCAATCCTCAACATTCAATCATCAATACTCAATCTTCGATCCTCAATCCTCAATCCTCAATCCTCAATCCTCAATCCTCAATCCTCAATCCTCAATCCTCAATCCTCAATCCTCAATCCTCAATCCTCAATCCACAATCCTCAGCCTTCAATACTCAATAATCAATTTCCAATCCTAGATCCTCAATCCTCAATCCTCAATCCTCAATCCTCAATCCTCATTCTTCAATCCTCAATATTCAATCATCAATACTCAATCTTCAATCCTCAATCCTCAATCCTCAATCCTCAATCCTCAAACCTCAATCCTCAATCCTCAATATTCAATCATCAATACTCAATCTTCGATCCTCAATCCTCAATCCTCAATCCTCAATCCTCAATCCTCAATCCTCAATCCTCAATCCTCAATCCTCAATAATCAATCCTCAATCCACAATCCTCAGCCTTCAATACTCAATAATCAATTTCCAATCCTAGATCCTCAATCCTCAATCCTCAATCCTCAATCCTCAATCCTCATTCTTCAATCCTCAATATTCAATCATCAATACTCAATCTTCAATCCTCAATCCTCAATCCTCAATCCTCAATCCTCAATCCTCATTCCTCAATATTCAATCATCAATACGCAATCTTCAACCCTCAATCTTCAATCCTCAATAGTCAATCTTCAATCCTCAATCCCCAATCCTCAATCCTCAATCCTCAATCCTCAATCCTCAGGTATCAATACTCAATCTACAATATTCAATCCTCAATCCTCAATCCTCAATCCACAATCCTCAACCTTCAATACTCAATACTCAATCTTCAATCATCAATCCTCAATCCTCAATCCTCAATCCTCAATCCTCAATCCTCAATCCTCAATATTCAATCCTCAATACTCAACCTTCAATCATCATTCCTCAAACCTCAACCCTCAACCCTCAGTCCTCATACTCAATTCTCAATTCTCAATCCTCAATCCTTTATCCTCAATCTTCAATCCTCAATATTCAATCATCAATACTCAATCTTCAATCCGCAATCCTCAATCCTCAATCCTCAACCCTCAATCCTCATTCCTCAAACCTCAATCCTCAACCCTCAGTCCTCATACTCAATTCTCAATTCTCAATCCTCAATCCTCAATCCTCAAACCTCAATCCTCAATCCTCAATATTCAATCATCAATACTCAATCTTCGATCCTCAATCCTCAATCCTCAATCCTCAATCCTCAATCCTCAATCCTCAATCCTCAATCCTCAATCCTCAATCCACAATCCTCAGCCTTCAATACTCAATAATCAATTTCCAATCCTAGATCCTGAATCCTCAATCCTCATTCCTCAATCCTCAATCCTCATTCTTCAATCCTCAATATTCAATCATCAATACTCAATCTTCAATCCTCAATCCTCAATCCTCAATCCTCAATCCTCAATCCTCAATCCTCAATCCTCAATATTCAATCATCAATACGCAATCTTCAACCCTCAATCTTCAATCCTCAATAGTCAATCTTCAATCCTCAATTCTCAATCCTCAATCCTCAATCCTCAATCCTCAATCCTCAATCCTCAGGTATCAATACTCAATCTACAATATTCAATCCTCAATCCTTAATCCTCAATCCACAATCCTCAACATTCAATACTCAATACTCAATCTTCAATCCTCAATCCTCAATTCTCAATCCTCAATCCTCAATCCTCAATCCTCAATATTCAATCCTCAATACTGAACCTTCAATCATCAATCCTCAATCCTCAATTCTCAGTCGTCAATCCTCAGCCATCATTCCTCAATCTTCAATACTCAATCGTCAATCCTTAGTCCTCAATCCTCAATCCTCAATCCTCGTTCCTCAAACCTCAATCCTCAACCCTCAGACTTCATCCTCAATCCTCAAACCTCAATCCTCAATCCTCAATATTCAATCATCAATACTCAATCTTCAATCCTCAATCCTAAAACCTCAATCCTCAGTCCTCATTCTTCAATCCTATATACCCAATCCTCAATCTTCAATCCTCAATCCTCCATACTCAATTCTCAATCCTCAATCCTTAATCCTCAGACCTCAAACGTCAATATTCAACCCTCAGTCCTCGTCCTCAATCCACAACCCTCAATCCTCAGTCCTCAATATTCAATCATCAATATTCAATCTTCAATCCTCAATCCTCAATCCTCAATCCTCAATCCTCAATCCTCAATCTTCAACCCTGAACCCTCAATCCTCAATACTCAATCCTCAATCTTCAATCCTCAATACTCAATCTTCAATCCTCAATCCTCAATCCTCAATCCTCAATATTCAATCATCAATACTCAATCTTCAATCCTCAATCCTCAATCCTCAATTCTCAATCCTGAATCCTCAATCCTCAATCCTCAATCCTCAATCCTCAATCCACAATCCTCAAGCTTCTATACTCAATAGTCAATCTCCAATCCTAGATCCTCAATCCTCAATCCTCTATCCTCAATCCTCAATCCTCAATCCTCAATATTCAATCATCTATACTCAATCTTCAAACCTCAATCTTCAATCCTCAATTCTCAATCTTCAATCCTCGATCCTCAATCATCAATCCTCAATCCTCAATCCTCAGGCATCAATACTCAACCTTCAATGCTCAATCCTCAATCCCCAATCCTCAATCCTCATTCCCCAACCCTCAGTCCTCATTCCTCAAACCTCAATCCTCAACCCTCAGTCCTCATACTCAATTCTCAAATCTCAATCCTCAATCCTCAATCCTCAATCTTCTATCCTCAATAGTCAATCTCCAATCCTCAATCCTCAATCCTCGATCCTCAATCCTCAGGCATCAATACTCAATCTTCAATACTCAATCCTCAATCCTCAATCCTCAATCCTCAATCCTCAAACCTCAATCCTCAATCCTCAATATTCAATCATCAATACTCAATCTTCGATCCTCAATCCTCTATCCTCAATCCTCAATCCTCAATCCTCAATCCTCAATCCTCAATCCTCAATCCTCAATCCTCAATCCACAATCCTCAGCCTTCAATACTCAATAATCAATTTCCAATCCTAGATCCTCAATCCTCAATCCTCAATCCTCAATCCTCAATCCTCATTCTACAATCCTCAATATTCAATCATCAATACTCAATCTTCAATCCTCAATCCTCAATCCTCAATCCTCAATCCTCAAACCTCAATCCTCAATCCTCAATATTCAATCATCAATACTCAATCTTCGATCCTCAATCCTCAATCCTCAATCCTCAATCCTCAATCCTCAATCCTCAATCCTCAATCCTCAATCCTGAATCCTCAATCCTCAATCCACAATCCTCAGCCTTCAATACTCAATAATCAATTTCCAATCCTAGATCCTCAATCCTCAATCCTCAATCCTCAATCCTCAATCCTCATTCTTCAATCCTCAATATTCAATCATCAATACTCAATCTTCAATCCTCAATCCTCAATCCTCAATCCTCAATCCTCAATCCTCAATCCTCAATAATCAATCATCAATACGCAATCTTCAACCCTCAATCTTCAATCCTCAATAGTCAATCTTCAATCCTCAATCCTCAATCCTCAATCCTCAATCCTCAATCCTCAATCCTCAGGTATCAATACTCAATCTACAATACTCAATCCTCAATCCTTAATCCTCAATCCACAATCCTCAACCTTCAATACTCAATACTCAATCTTCAATCCTCAATCCTCAATCCTCAATCCTCAATCCTCAATCCTCAATCCTCAATATTCAATCCTCAATACTCAACCTTCAATCATCAATCCTCAATCCTCAATTCTCAGTCGTCAATCCTCAGCCATCATTCCTCAATCTTCAATA
This sequence comes from Calliopsis andreniformis, assembly GCF_051401765.1. Classification (NCBI taxonomy): domain Eukaryota; kingdom Metazoa; phylum Arthropoda; class Insecta; order Hymenoptera; family Andrenidae; genus Calliopsis; species Calliopsis andreniformis. The sequence continues at coordinate 1,516,240 of NW_027480513.1, read as the reverse complement.
CTCAATCGTCAATCCTCAATACTCAATCTTCAATCCTCAATCCTCAATCGTCAATCCTCAATCCTCAATTTTCAATCCTCAACACTCAATCTTCAATCCTCAATCCTCATTCCTCAATCCTCAATACTCATTCTTCAATCCTCAATACCCAATCCTCAATCTTCAGTCCTCAATCCTCAATCCTCAATCCTAATTCCTCAATCCTCATTCTTCAATCCTCAATACCCAATCCTCAATTTCTATCCTCAATCCTCAATCCTCATTTCTCAATCCTCAACCCTCAACCCTCAGCCCTCATCCTCCATCCTCAGTACTCAATCCTCTATCCTCAATCTTCAATCCTCAATACTCAATCTTCAATCCTCATTCCTCAATCCTCAATCCTCAATCCTCAATCTTCAATCCTCAAACATCAATCCTCAATTCTCAATCCTCAATCCTCAGTCCCCAGTAGTCGAACCTCAATCCCCGACCCTTAGCACTCATCCTCAATCCTCGTTCCTCAATTCTCAATCCTCAAACCTAAATCCTCTACCGTCAGTCCTCGTCCTCAATCCTCAAACCTCAATCCTCAACCCTCAATATTCAATCATCAATACTCAATCTTCAATCCTCAATCCTCAAACCTCAACCCTCAATCCTCATTCTTCAATACTAAACACCCAATCCTCACTCCTCAATCCTCAATCCTCAATCCTCAATCCTCAATCTTCAGCCCTGAATCCTCAATCCTCAATACACAATCCTCAATCTTCAATCCTCAATACTCAATCTTCAATCCTCAATCCTCAATCCTCAATCGTCAATATTCAATCATCAATACTCAATCTTCAATCCTCAATCCTCAATCCTCAATTCTCAATCCTTAATCCTCAATCCTCAACCTTTAATCCTCAATCCTCAATCCTCAATCCTCAATCCTCAATTCTCAATCCTCAATCCTCAATCCTCAATCCTCAATCCTCAATCCTCAATCCGCAATATTCAATCCTCAATACTCAGTCTTCAAACATCAATCCTCAATCCTCAATTCTCAGTCGTCAATCCTCAGTCATCAATCCTCAATCTTCAATACTCAATCGTCAATCCTTAGTCCTCAATCCTCAATCCTCAATCATCGTTCCTCGAACCTCAATCCTCAACCCTCAGTCTTCATCCTCAATCCTCAAACCTCAATCCTCAATCCTCAATATTCAATCATCAATACTCAATCTTCAATCCACAATCCTCAAACCTCAATCCTCAATCCTCAATCCTCAGGCATCAGTACTCAATCTACAATATTCAATCCACAATCCTCAATCCTCAATCCTCAGGCATCAAAACTCAATCTACAATATTCAATCCACAATCCTTAATCCTCAATCCACAATCCTCAACCTTCAATACTCAATACTCAATCTTCAATCCTCAATCCTCAATCCTCAATCCTCAATCCTCAATCCTCAATCCTCAATATTCAATCCTCAATACTCAATCTTCAATCATCAATCCTCAATCCTCTATTCTCAGTCGTCAATCCTCAGTCATCAATCCTCAATCTTCAATACTCAATCGTCAATCCTTAGTCCTCAATCCTCAATCCTCGATCCTCGTTCCTCAAACCTCAATCCGCAACCGTCAGTCTTCATCCTCAATCGTCAAACCTCAATCCTCAACCCTCAATATTCAATCATCAATACTCAATCTTCAATCCTCAATCCTCAAACCTCAATCCTCAATCCTCATTCTTCAATACTAAACACCCAATCCTCAATCCTCAATCCTCAATCCTCAATCCTCAATCCTCAATCCTCAATCTTCAACCCTGAATCCTCAATCCTCAATACTCAATCCTCAATCTTCAATCCTCAATACTCAATCTTCAATCCTCAATCCTCAATCCTCAATCGTCAATATTCAATCATCAATACTCAATCTTCAATCCTCAATCCTCAATCCTCAATTCTCAATCCTCAATCCTCAATCCTCAACCTTTAATCCTCAATCCTCAATCCTCAATCCTCAATCCTCAATCCTCAATCCTCAATCCTCAATCCTCAATCCTCAATCCTCAATCCTCAATCCTCAATCCGCAATATTCAATCCTCAATACTCAGTCTTCAAACATCAATCCTCAATCCTCAATTCTCAGTCGTCAATCCTCAGTCATCAATCCTCAATCTTCAATACTCAATCGTCAATCCTTAGTCCTCAATCCTCAATCCTCAATCATCGTTCCTCAAACCTCAATCCTCAACCCTCAGTCTTCATCCCCAATCCTCAAACCTCAATCCTCAATCCTCAATATTCAATCATCAATACTCAATCTTCAATCCACAATCCTCAAACCTCAATCCTCAATCCACATTCTTCAATCCTAAATACCCAATCCTTAATCTTCAATCCTCAATCCTCAATCCTCAATTCTCAATCCTCAATCCTTAATCCTCAGACCTCAAACATCAATATTCAACCCTCAGTCCTCGTCCTCAATCCACAACCCTCAATCCTCAGTCCTCAATATTCAATCATAAATATTCAATCTTCAATCCTCAATCCTCAACCCTCAATCCTCAATCCTCAATCCTCAGTCTTCAACCCTGTATCCTCAATACTCAATCCTCAATCTTCAATCCTCAATACTCAATCTTCAATCCTCAATCCTCAATCGTCAATCGTCAATCCTCAATTTTCAATCCTCAACACTCAATCTTCAATCCTCAATCCTCATTCCTCAATCCTCAATCCTCATTCTTCAATCCTCAATACCCAATCCTCAATCTTCAGTCCTCAATCCTCAATCCTCAATCCTAATTCCTCAATCCTCATTCTTCAATCCTCAATACCCAATCCTCAATTTCTATCCTCAATCGTCAATCCTCATTTCTCAATCCTCAACCCTCAACCCTCAGCCCTCATCCTCCATCCTCAGTACTCAATCCTCTATCCTCAATCTGCAATCCTCAATACTCAATCTTCAATCCTCATTCCTCAATCCTCAATCCTCAATCCTCAATCTTCAATCCTCAAACATCAATCCTCAATTATCAATCCTCAATCCTCAGTCCCCAGTAGTCGAACTTCAATCCCCGACCCTTAGCACTCATCCTCAATCCTCGTTCCCCAATTCTCAATCCTCAAACCTAAATCCTCTACCGTCAGTCCTCGTCCTCAATCCTCAAACCTCAATCCTCAACCCTCAATATTCAATCATCAATACTCAATCTTCAATCCTCAATCCTCAAACCTCAATCCTCAATCCTCATTCTTCAATACTAAACACCCAATCCTCAATCCTCAATCCTCAATCCTCAATCCTCAATCCTCAATCTTCAACCCTGAATCCTCAATCCTCAATACTCAATCCTCAATCTTCAATCCTCAATACTCAATCTTCAATCCTCAATCCTCAATCCTCAATCGTCAATATTCAATCATCAATACTCAATCTTCAATCCTCAATCCTCAATCCTCAATTCTCAATCCTCAATCCTCAATCCTCAACCTTTAATCCTCAATCCTCAATCCTCAATCCTCAATCCTCAATCCTCAATCCTCAATCCTCAATCCTCAATCCTCAATCCTCAATCCTCAATCCTCAATCCGCAATATTCAATCCTCAATACTCAGCCTTCAAACATCAATCCTCAATCCTCAATTCTCAGTCGTCAATCCTCAGTCATCAATCCTCAATCTTCAATACTCAATCGTCAATCCTTAGTCCTCAATCCTCAATCCTCAATCATCGTTCCTCAAACCTCAATCCTCAACCCTCAGTCTTCATCCTCATTCCTCAAACCTCAATCCTCAATCCTCAATATTCAATCATCAATACTCAATCTTCAATCCACAATCCTCAAACCTCAATCCTCAATCCACATTCTTCAATCCTAAATACCCAATCCTTAATCTTCAATCCTCAATCCTCAATCCTCAATTCTCAATCCTCAATCCTTAATCCTCAGACCTCAAACATCAATATTCAACCCTCAGTCCTCGTCCTCAATCCACAACCCTCAATCCTCATTCCTCAATATTCAATCATAAATATTCAATCTTCAATCCTCAATCCTCAACCCTCAATCCTCAATCCTCAATCCTCAGTCTTCAACCCTGAATCCTCAATACTCAATCCACAATCTTCAATCCTCAATACTCAATCTTCAATCCTCAATCCTCAATCGTCAATCCTCAATCCTCAATTTTCAATCCTCAACACTCAATCTTCAATCCTCAATCCTCAATCCTCAATCCTCAATCCTCATTCTTCAATCCTCAATACCCAATCCTCAATCTTCAGTCCTCAATCCTCAATCCTCAATCCTAATTCCTCAATCCTCATTCTTCAATCCTCAATACCCAATCCTCAATTTCTATCCTCAATCCTCAATCCTCATTTCTCAATCCTCAACCCTCAACCCTCAGCCCTCATCCTCCATCCTCAGTACTCAATCCTCTATCCTCAATCTTCAATCCTCAATACTCAATCTTCAATCCTCATTCCTCAATCCTCAATCCACAATCCTCAATCTTCAATCCTCAAACATCAATCCTCAATTCTCAATCCTCAATCCTCAGTCCCCAGTAGTCGTACCTCAATCCCCGACCCTTAGCACTCATCCTCAATCCTCGTTCCTCAATTCTCAATCCTCAAACCTAAATCCTCTACCGCCAGTCCTCGTCCTCAATCCTCAAACCTCAATCCTCAATCCTCAATATTCAGTCATCAATACTCAATCCTCAATCTTCAATCCTCAATACCCAATCTTCAATCCTCAATCCTCAATCCTCAATCTTCAATCCTCAACACTAATCTTCAATCCTCAATCCCCAATCCTCAATCCTCAATCCTCATTCTTCAATCGTCAATACCCAATCCTCAATCTTCAATCCTCAATCCTCAATCCTCAATCCTAATTCCTCAATCCTCATTCTTCAATCCTCAATACCCAATCCTCAATTTCAATCCTCAATCCTCAATCCTCATTTCTCAATCCTCAATCCTCAATCTTCAACCCTCAGCCCTCATCCTCCATCCTCAGTACTCAATCCTCTATCCTCAATCTTCAATCCTCAATACTCAATCTTCGATCCTCATTCCTCAATCCTCAATCCTCAATCCTCAATCCTCAATCTTCAATCGCCAATACTCAATCTGCAATCCCCAATACTCAAACCTCAATCCTCAATCCTCATTACTCAATCCTCAATACCCAATCCTCAATCCTCAATCCTCAATCCTCAATCCTCAATATTCAATCATCAATACTCAATCTTGAATCCTCAATCTTCAATCCTCAATACTCAACCTTCAATCCTCAATCCTCAATCCTCAATACTCAATCCTCAATCCTCAGGCACCAATACTCAATCTACAATATTCAATCCACAATCCTCAATCCTCAATCCTCAGGCATCAATACTCAGTCTACAATATTCAATCCACAATCCTTAATCCTCAATCCACAATCCTCAACCTTCAATACTCAATACTCAATCTTCAATCCTCAATCCTCAATCCTCAATCCTCAATCCTCAATCCTCAATCCTCAATATTCAATCCTCAATACTCAATCTTCAATCATCAATCCTCAATCCTCAATTCTCAGTCGTCAATCCTCAGTCATCAATCCTCAATCTTCAATACTCAATCGTCAATCCTCAATCCTCAAACCTCAATCCTCAATCCTCATTCTTCAATACTAAACACCCAATCCTCAATCCTCAATCCTCAATCCTCAATCCTCAATCCTCAATCTTCAACCCTGAATCCTCAATCCTCAATACTCAATCCTCAATCTTCAATCCTCAATACTCAATCTTCAATCCTCAATCCTCAATCCTCAATCCTCAATATTCAATCATCAATACTCAATCTTCAATCCTCAATCCTCAATCCTCAATTCTCAATCCTCAATACTCAATCCTCAATCCTCAATCCTCAATCCGCAATATTCAATTCTCAATTCTCAATCCTCAATTCTCAATCCTCAATCTTCAGTCCTCAATAATCAATCTCCAATTCTAGATCCTCAATCCCCAATCTTCAATCCTTAATCCTCAATCTTCAATCCCCAATCCCCAGTACTCAATCTTCAATCCTCAATGCTCAATCCTCAATCCTCAATCCTCAGTCCTCAGACCTCAATCTTCAATCCTCAAACCTCAATCCTCAACCGTCAGTCCTCATTCTCCAACCTCAATCCTCAATCCTCAATCCTCAATCTTCGATCCCCAATACTCAATCTTCAATCCTCAATCCTCAATACTCAATCCTCAATCCTCAAGCCTCAGGCATCAATACTCAATCTTCAATACTCAATCCTCAATCCTCAATCCTCAATCCTCAATCCTCAACCATCAATCCTCATTCCTCAAACCTCAATCCTCAGCCCTCATTCTTCAATCGTCAATACCCAATCCTCAATTTCAATCCTCAATCCGCAATCCTCATTTCTCAATCCTCAATCCTCAGCCCTCAGCCATCATCCTCCATCCTCAGTACACAATACTCTATCCTCAATCTTCAATCTTCAATAGTCAGCCTTCAATCGTCATTCCTCAATCCTCAATCCTCAATCCTCAACCTTCTATCCTCAACACTCAATCTGCAATCCTCAATCCTCAAACCTCAATCCTCAATCCTCATTCCTCAATCCTCAATACCCAATCCTCAATCCTCAATCCTCAATCCTCAATCCTCAATATTCAATCATCAATACTCAATCTTCAATCCTCAATCTTCAATCCTCAATACTCAATCTTCAATCCTCAATCCTCAATCCTCAATCTTCAATCCTCAATTCTCAATCTTCAATCCTCGATCCTCAATCATCAATCCTCAATCCTCAATCCTCAGTCATCAATACTCAATCTTCAATGCTCAATCCTCAATCCTCAATCCTCAATCCTCATTACCCAACACTCAATCCACATTCCTCAAACCTCAATCCTCAACCTTCAGTCCTCATACTCAATTCTCAATTCTCAATCCTCAATCCTCAATCCTCAATCCTCAATCTTCAATCCTCAATAATCAATCTCCAATCCTCAATCCTCAATCATCAATTCTCAGTCGTCAATCCTCAGTCATCAATCCTCAATCTTCAATACTCAATCGTCAATCCTAAGTCCTCAATCCTCAAACCTCAATCCTCGTTCCTCAAAATTCAATCCTCAACCCCCAGTCTTCATCCTGAATCCTCAAACCTCAATCCTCAATCCTCAATATTCAATCATCAATACTAAATCTTCAATCCTCGATCCTCAAACCTCAATCCTCAATCCTCATTCTTCAATCCTAAATACCCAATACTTAATCTTCAATCCTCAATCCTCAATCCTCAATTCTCAATCCTCAATCCTTAATCCTCAGACGTCAAACATCAATATTCAACCCTCAGTCCTCATCCTCAATCCACAACCCTCAATCCTCAGTCCTCAATATTCAATCATCAATACTCAATCTTCAATCCTCAATCCTCAATCCTCAATCCTCAATCCTCAATCCTCAGGCATCGATACTCAATCTACAATATTCAATCCTCAATCCTTAATCCTCAATCCACAATCCTCAGCCTTCAATCCTCAATACTCAATCTTCAATCCTCAATCCTCAATCCTCAATCCTCAATCCTCAATCCTCAATCCTCAATCCTCAATCCTCAATACTCAACCTTCAATCATCAATCCTCAATCCTCAATTCTCAGTCGTCAATCCTCAGCCATCATTCCTCAATCTTCAATACTCAATCGTCAATCCTTAGTCCTCAATCCTCAATCCTCAATCCTCGTTCCTCAAACCTCAATCCTCAACCCTCAGACTTCATCCTCAATCCTCAAACCTCAATCGACAATCCTCAATATTCAATCATCAATACTCAATCTTCAATCCTCAATCCTAAAACCTCTATCCTCAGTCCTCATTCTTCAATCCTAAATACCCAATCCTCAATCTTCAATCCTCAATCCTCAATACTCAATTCTCAATCCTCAATCCTTAATCCTCAGACCTCAAACGTCAATATTCAAGCCTCAGTCCTCGTCCTCAATCCACAACCCTCAATCCTCAGTCCTCAATATTCAATCATCAATATTCAATCTTCAATCCTCAATCCTCAATCCTCAATCCTCAATCCTCAATCCTCAATCTTCAACCCTGAATCCTCAATCCTCAATACTCAATCCTCAATCTTCAATCCTCAATACTCAATCTTCAATCCTCAATCCTCAATCCTCAATCCTCAATATTCAATCATCAATACTCAATCTTCAATCCTCAATCCTCAATCCTCAATTCTCAATCCTGAATCCTCAATCCTCAATCCTCAATCCTCAATCCTCAATCCACAATCCTCAAGCTTCTATACTCAATAATCAATCTCCAATCCTAGATCCTCAATCCTCAATCCTCAATCCTCAATCCTCAATCCTCAATCCTCAATCCTCAGGTATCAATACTCAATCTACAATATTCAATCCTCAATCCTTAATCCTCAATCCACAATCCTCAACCTTCAATACTCAATACTCAATCTTCAATCCTCAATCCTCAATCCTCAATCCTCAATCCTCAATCCTCAATCCTCAATATTCAATCCTCAATACTCAACCTTCGATCATCAATCCTCAATCCTCAATTCTCAGTCGTCAATCCTCAGCCATCATTCCTCAATCTTCAATACTCAATCGTCAATCCTTAGTCCTCAATCCTCAATCCTCAATCCTCGTTCCTCAAACCTCAATCCTCAACCCTCAGACTTCATCCTCAATCCTCAAACCTCAATTCTCAATCCTCAATATTCAATCATCAATACTCAATCTTCAATCCTCAATCCTAAAACCTCAATCCTCAGTCCTCATTCTTCAATCCTAAATACCAAATCCCCAATCTTCAATCCTCAATCCTCAATACTCAATTCTCAAGCCTCAATCCTTAATCCTCAGACCTCAAACGTCAATATTCAACCCTCAGTCCTCGTCCTCAATCCACAACCCTCAATCCTCAGTCCTCAATATTCAATCATCAATATTCAATCTTCAATCCTCAATCCTCAATCCTCAATCCTCAATCCTCAATCCTCAATCTTCAACCCTGAATCCTCAATCCTCAATACTCAATCCTCAATCTTCAATCCTCAATACTCAATCTTCAATCCTCAATCCTCAATCCTCAATCCTCAATATTCAATCATCAATACTCAATCTTCAACCCTCAATCCTCAATCCTCAATTCTCAATCCTGAATCCTCAATCCTCAATCCTCAATCCTCAATCCTCAATCCACAATCCTCAAGCTTCTATACTCAAAAACCAATCTCCAATCCTAGATCCTCAATCCTCAATCCTCAATCCTCAATCCTCAATCCTCAATCCTCAATATTCAATCATCAATACTCAATCTTCAAACCTCAATCTTCAATCCTCAATTCTCAATCTTCAATCCTCGATCCTCAATCATCAATCCTCAATCCTCAATCCTCAGGCATCAATACTCAACCTTCAATGCTCAATCCTCAATCCTCAATCCTCAATCCTCATTCCCCAGCCCTCAGTCCTCATTCCTCAAACCTCAATCCTCAACCCTCAGTCCTCATACTCAATTCTCAATCTGCAATCCTCAATCCTCAATCCTCAATCTTCAATCCTCAATCCTCAATTCTCGATCCTCAATCCTCAGGCATCAATACTCAATCTTCAATACTCAACCCTCAATCCTCAATCCTCAATCCTCAATCCTCAAACCTCAATCCTCAATCCTCAATATTCAACCATCAATGCTCAATCTTCAATCCGCAATCCTCAATCCTCAATCCTCAACCCTCAATCCTCATTCCTCAAACCTCAATCCTCAACCCTCAGTCCTCATACTCAATTCTCAATTCTCAATCCTCAATTCTCAATCCTCAATCTTCAGTCCTCAATAATCAATCTCCAATTCTAGATCCTCAATCCCCAATCTTCAATCCTTAATCCTCAATCTTCAATCCCCAATCCCCAGTACTCAATCTTCAATCCTCAATGCTCAATCCTCAATCCTCAATCCTCAGTCCTCAATCCTCAATCCTCAATCCTCAATCCTCAACCCTCAGCCCTCATCCTCCATCCTCAAACCTCAATCCACAATACTCGATCTTCAATCCTCAATTCTCAATCTTCAATCCTCGATCCTCAATCATCAATCCTCAAACCTCAATCCTCAGGCATCAATACTCAACCTTCAATGCTCAATCCTCAATCCTCAATCCTCAATCCTCATTCCCCAACCCTCAGTCCTCATTCCTCAAACCTCAATCCTCAACCCTCAGTCCTCATACTCAATTCTCAATTCTCAATCCTCAATCCTCAATCCTCAATCTTCAATCCTCAATAGTCAATCTCCAATCCTCAATCCTCAATCCTCGATCCTCAATCCTCAGGCATCAATACTCAATCTTCAATACTCAATCCTCAATCCTCAATCCTCAATCCCCAATCCTCAAACCTCAATCCTCAATCCTCAATATTCAATCATCAATACTCAATCTTCGATCCTCAATCCTCAATCCTCAATCCTCAATCCTCAATCCTCAATCCTCAATCCTCAATCCTCAATCCTCAATCCTCAATCCACAATCCTCAGCCTTCAATACTCATTAATCAATTTCCAATCCTAGATCCTCAATCCTCAATCCTCAATCCTCAATCCTCAATCCTCATTCTTCAATCCTCAATATTCAATCATCAATACTCAATCTTCAATCCTCAATCCTCAATCCTCAATCCTCAATCCTCAATCCTCAATCCTCAATATTCAATCATCAATACGCAATCTTCAACCCTCAATCTTCAATCCTCAATAGTCAATCTTCAATCCTCAATCCTCAATCCTCAATCCTCAATCCTCAATCCTCAATCCTCAGGTATCAATACTCAATCTACAATTTTCAATCCTCAATCCTTAATCCTCAATCCACAATCCTCAACCTTCAATACTCAATACTCAATCTTCAATCCTCAATCCTCAATCCTCAATCCTCAATATTCAATCCTCAATACTCAACCTTCAATCATCAATCCTCAATCCTCAATTCTCAGTCGTCAATCCTCAGCCATCATTCCTCAATCTTCAATACTCAATCGTCAATCCTTAGTCCTCAATCCTCAATCCTCAATCCTCGTTCCTCAAACCTCAATCCTGAACCCTCAGACTTCATCCTCAATCCTCAAACCTCAATCCTCAATCCTCAATATTCAATCATCAATACTCAATCTTCAATCCTCAATCCTAAAACCTCAATCCTCAGTCCTCATTCTTCAATCCTAAATACCCAATCCTCAATCTTCAATCCTCAATCCTCAATACTCAATTCTCAATCCTCAATCCTTAATCCTCAGACCTCAAACGTCAATATTCAACCCTCAGTCCTCGTCCTCAATCTACAACCCTCAATCCTCAGTCCTCAATATTCAATCATCAATATTCAATCTTCAATCCTCAATCCTCAATCCTCAATCCTCAATCCTCAATCCTCAATCCTCAATCTTCAACCCTGAATCCTCAATCCTCAATACTCAATCCTCAATCTTCAATCCTCAATACTCAATCTTCAATCCTCAATCCTCAATCCTCAATCCTCAACATTCAATCATCAATACTCAATCTTCAATCCTCAATCCTCAATTCTCAATTCTCAATCCTGAATCCTCAATCCTCAATCCTCAATCCTCAATCCTCAATCCACAATCCTCAAGCTTCTATACTCAATAATCAATCTCCAATCCTAGATCCTCAATCCTCAATCCTCAATCCTCAATCCTCAATCCTCAATCCTCAATCCTCAATATTCAATCATCAATACTCAATCTTCAAACCTCAATCTTCAATCCTCAATTCTCAATCTTCAATCCTCGATCCTCAATCATCAATCCTCAATCCTCAATCCTCAGGCATCAATACTCAACCTTCAATGCTCAATCCTCAATCCTCAATCCTCAATCCTCATTCCCCAACCCTCAGTCCTCATTCTTCAAACCTCAATCCTCAACCCTCAGTCCTCATACTCAATTCTCAATCCTCAATCCTCAATCCTCAATCTTCAACCCTGAACCCTCAATCCTCAATACTCAATCCTCAATCTTCAATCCTCAATACTCAGTCTTCAATCCTCAATCCTCAATCCTCAATCCTCAATATTCAATCATCAATACTCAATCTTCAATCCTCAATCCTCAATCCTCAATTCTCAATCCTGAATCCTCAATCCTCAATCCTCAATCCTCAATCCTCAATCTACAATCCTCGAGCTTCTATACTCAATAATCAATCTCCAATCCTAGATCCTCAATCCTCAATCCTCAATCCTCAATCCTCAATCCTCAATCCTCAATATTCAATCATCAATACTCAAACTTCAAACCTCAATCTTCAATCCTCAATACTCAATCTTCAATCCTCAATCCTCAATCCTCAATCCTCAATCCTCATTCCTCAGGCATCAATACTCAATCTACAATATTCAATCCTCAATCCTTAATCCTCAATCCACAATCCTCAACCTTCAATACTCAATACTCAATCTTCAATCCTCAATCCTCAATCCTCAATCCTCAATCCTCAATCCTCAATCCTCAATATTCAATCCTCAATACTCAACCTTCAATCATCAATCCTCAATCCTCAATTCTCAGTCGTCAATCCTCAGTCATCATTCCTCAATCTTCAATACTCAATCGTCAATCCTTAGTCCTCAATCCTCAATCCTCAATCCTCGTTCCTCAAACCTCAATCCTAAACCCTCAGACTTCATCCTCAATCCTCAAACCTCAATCCTCAATCCTCAATATTCAATCATCAATACTCAATCTTCAATCCTTAATCCTAAAACCTCAATCCTCAATCCTCATTCTTCAATCCTAAATACCCAATCCTCAATCTTCAATCCTCAATCCTCAATACTCAATTCTCATCCTCAATCCTTAATCCTCAGACCTCAAACGTCAATATTCAACCCTCAGTCCTCGTCCTCAATACACAACCCTCAATCCTCAGTCCTCAATATTCAATCATCAATATTCAATCTTCAATCCTCAATCCTCAATCCTCAATCCTCAATCCTCAATCCTCAATCTTCAACCCTGAATCCTCAATCCTCAATACTCAATCCTCAATCTTCAATCCTCAATACTCAATCTTCAATCCTCAATCCTCAATCCTCAATCCTCAATATTCAATCATCAATACTCAATCTTCAATCCTCAATCCTCAATCCTCAATTCTCAATCCTCAATCCTCAATCCTCAATCCTCAATCCTCAATCCTCAATCCACAATCCTCAACCTTCTATACTCAATAATCAATCTCCAATCCTAGATCCTCAATCCTCAATCCTCAATCCTCAATCATCAACCCTGAATCCTCAATCCTCAATCCTCAATCCTCAATATTCAATCATCAGTACGCAATCTTCAACCCTCAATCTTCAATCCTCAATAGTCAATCTTCAATCCTCAATCCTCAATCCTCAATCCTCAATCCTCAATCCTCAGGTGTCAATACTCAATCTACAATATTCAATCCTCAATCCTTAATCCTCAATCCACAATCCTCAACCTTCAATACTCAATACTCAATCTTCAATCCTCAATCCTCAATCCTCAATCCTCAATCCTCAATCCTCAATCCTCAATATTCAATCCTCAATACTCAACCTTCAATCATCAATCCTCAATCCTCAATTCTCAGTCGTCAATCCTCAGCCATCATTCCTCAATCTTCAATACACAATCGTCAATCCTTAGTCCTCAATCCTCAATCCTCAATCCTCGTTCCTCAAACCTCAATCCTCAACCCTCAGACTTCATCCTCAATCCTCAAACCTCAATTCTCAATCCTCAATATTCAATCATCAATACTCAATCTTCAATCCTCAATCCTAAAACCTCAATCCTCAGTCCTCATTCTTCAATCCTAAATACCAAATCCCCAATCTTCAATCCTCAATCCTCAATACTCAATTCTCAAGCCTCAATCCTTAATCCTCAGACCTCAAACGTCAATATTCAACCCTCAGTCCTCGTCCTCAATCCACAACCCTCAATCCTCAGTCCTCAATATTCAATCATCAATATTCAATCTTCAATCCTCAATCCTCAATCCTCAATCCTCAATCCTCAATCCTCAATCTTCAACCCTGAATCCTCAATCCTCAATACTCAATCCTCAATCTTCAATCCTCAATACTCAATCTTCAATCCTCAATCCTCAATCCTCAATCCTCAATATTCAATCATCAATACTCAATCTTCAACCCTCAATCCTCAATCCTCAATTCTCAATCCTGAATCCTCAATCCTCAATCCTCAATCCTCAATCCTCAATCCACAATCCTCAAGCTTCTATACTCAAAAACCAATCTCCAATCCTAGATCCTCAATCCTCAATCCTCAATCCTCAATCCTCAATCCTCAATCCTCAATATTCAATCATCAATACTCAATCTTCAAACCTCAATCTTCAATCCTCAATTCTCAATCTTCAATCCTCGATCCTCAATCATCAATCCTCAATCCTCAATCCTCAGGCATCAATACTCAACCTTCAATGCTCAATCCTCAATCCTCAATCCTCAATCCTCATTCCCCAGCCCTCAGTCCTCATTCCTCAAACCTCAATCCTCAACCCTCAGTCCTCATACTCAATTCTCAATCTGCAATCCTCAATCCTCAATCCTCAATCTTCAATCCTCAATCCTCAATTCTCGATCCTCAATCCTCAGGCATCAATACTCAATCTTCAATACTCAACCCTCAATCCTCAATCCTCAATCCTCAATCCTCAAACCTCAATCCTCAATCCTCAATATTCAACCATCAATGCTCAATCTTCAATCCGCAATCCTCAATCCTCAATCCTCAACCCTCAATCCTCATTCCTCAAACCTCAATCCTCAACCCTCAGTCCTCATACTCAATTCTCAATTCTCAATCCTCAATTCTCAATCCTCAATCTTCAGTCCTCAATCCTCAATCCTCAATCCTCAAACCTCAATCCTCAATCCTCAATATTCAATCATCAATACTCAATCTTCAATCCTCAATCCTCAAACCTCAATCCTCAATCCTCATTCTTCAATCCTAAATACCCAATCCTCAATCTTCAATCCTCAATCCTCAATCCTCAATTCTCAATCCTCAATCCTTAATCCCCGGACCTCAAACATCAATATTCAGCCCTGAGTCTTCGCCCACAATCCACAACCCTCAATCCGCAGTCCTCAATATTCAATCATCAATATTCAATCTTCAATCCTCAAACCTCAATCCTCAATCCTCAATCCTCAATCCTCAATCCTCAATCCTCAATCCTCAATCCTCATTCTTCAATCCTAAATACCCAATCCTCAATCTTCAATCCTCAATCCTCAATCCTCAATTCTCAATCCTCAATCCTTAATCCCCGGACCTCAAACATCAATATTCAGCCCTGAGTCTTCGCCCACAATCCACAACCCTCAATCCGCAGTCCTCAATATTCAATCATCAATATTCAATCTTCAATCCTCAAACCTCAATCCTCAATCCTCAATCCTCAATCCTCAATCCTCAATCCTCAATCCTCAATCTTCAGCCCTGAATCCTCAATCCTCAATACTCAATCCTCAATCCTCAATCTTCAATCCTCAATACTCAATCTTCAATCCTCAATCCTCAATCCTCAATCCCCATTCCTCAATCTTCAATCCTCAACACTCAATCTTCAATACTCAATCCTCAATCCTCAATCCTCAATCCTCATTATTCAATCCTCAACACCCAATCCTCAATCTTCAATCCTCAATCCTCAATCCTCAATCCTAATTCCTCAATCCTCATTCTTCAATCCTCAATACACAATCCTCAATTTCAATCCTCAATCCTCAATCCTCATTTCTCAATCCTCAATCCTCAACCCTCAGCCCTCATCCTCCATCCTCAGTACTCAATCCTCTATCCTCAATCTTCAATCCTCAATACTCAATCTTCAATCCTCAGGCATCAATACTCAATCTTCAATACTCAATCCTCAATCCTCAATCCTCAATCCTCAATCCTCAAACCTCATTCCTCAATCCTCAATATTCAATCATCAATACTCAATCTTCGATCCTCAGTCCTCAATCCTCAATCCTCAATCCTCAATCCTCAATCCTCAATCCTCAATCCTCAATCCTCAATTCTCAATCCACAATCCTCAACCTTCAATACTCAATAATCAATCTCCAATCCTAGATCCTCAATCCTCAATCCTCAATCCTCATTCCTCAATCCTCAATACCCAATCCTCAATCTTCAATCCTCAAACATCAATCCTCAATTCTCAATCCTCAATCCTCAGTCCTCAGTCGTCGAATCTCAATCCCCGATGCTTAGCACGCATCCTCAATCCTCAGTCCTCAATCCTCAATCCTCAAACCTAAATCCTCTACCGTCAGTCCTCGTCCTCAATCCTCGAACCTCAATCCCCAATCCTCAATATTCAATCAGCAATACTCAATCTTCAATCCTCAATCCTCAATCCTCAATCCTCAATATTCAATCATCAATACTCAATCTTCAACCCACAATCTTCAATCCTCAGTACTCAATCTTCCATCCTCAATCCTCAATCCTCAATCCTCAATCCTCAATCCTCAGGCATCAATCCTCACTCTTCAATCCTAAATACCCAATCCTTAATCTTCAATCCTTAATCCTCAATCCTCAATTCTCAATCCTCAATCCTTAATCCTCAGACCTCAAACATCAATATTCAACCCTCAGTCCTCGTCCTCAATCCACAACCCTCAATCCTCAGTCCTCAATATTCAATCATAAATATTCAATCTTCAATCCTCAATCCTCATTCCTCAATCCTCAATCCTCAATCCTCAATCTTCAACTAAGAATCCTCAATCCTCAATACTCAATCCTCCATCTTCAATCCTCAATACTCAATCTTCAATCCTCATTTCTCAATCCTCAAACCTCAACCCTCAGCCCTCATCCTCCATCCTCAGTACTCAATACTCTATCCTCAATCTTCAATCCTCAATACTCAATCTTCAATCCTCATTCCTCAATCCTCAATCCTCAATCCTCAATCTTCAATCCTCAAACATCTATCCTCAATTCTCAATCCTCAATCCTCAGTCCTCAGTCGTCGAACATCAATCCCCGACCCTTAGCACTCATCCTCAATCCTCATCCCTCAATCCACAATCCTCAACCTTCAATACTCAATAATCAATCTCCAATCCTAGATCCTCAATCCTCAATCCTCAATCCTCATTCCTCAATCCTCAATACCCAATCCTCAATCTTCAATCCTCAAACATAAATCCTCAATTCTCAATCCTCAATCCTCAGTCCTCAGTCGTCGAATCTCAATCCCCGACGCTTAGCACGCATCCTCAATCCTCAGTCCTCAATCCTCAATCCTCAATCCTCAAACCTCAGTCCTCAATCCTCAATATTCAGTCATCAATACTCAATCTTCAATCCTCAATCCTCAAACCTCAATCCTCAATCCTCATTCTTCAATCCTAAATACCCAATCCTCAATCTTCAATCCTCAATCCTCAATCCTCAATTCTCAATCCTCAATCCTTAATCCCCGGACCTCAAACATCAATATTCAGCCCTGAGTCCTCGCCCACAATCCACAACCCTCAATCCGCAGTCCTCAATATTCAATCCTCATTCTTCAATCCTCAACACCCAATCCTCAATCTTCAATCCTCAATCCTCAATCCTCAATCCTAATTCCTCAATCCTCATTCTTCAATCCTCAATACACAATCCTCAATTTCAATCCTCAATCCTCAATCCTCATTTCTCAATCCTCAATCCTCAACCCTCAGCCCTCATCCTCCATCCTCAGTACTCAATCCTCTATCCTCAATCTTCAATCCTCAATACTCAATCTTCAATCCTCATTCCTCAATCCTCAATCCTCAATCCTCAATCTTCAATCCTCAATACTCAATCTGCAATCCTCAATCCTCAAACCTCAATCCTCAATCCTCATTCCTCAATCCTCAATACCCAATCCTCAGTCCTCAATCCTCAATCCTCAATCCTCAATCCTCAATCCTCAATCTTCGACCCTGAATCCTCAATCCTCAATACTCAATCCTCAATCTCCAATCCTCAATTCTCAATCCTCAATCCTCAATCCTCAATCCTCAATCCTCAATCTTCAATCCTCAATCCACAATCGTCAAGCTTCTATACTCAATAATCAATCTCCAATCCTAGATCATCAATCCTCAATCCTCAATCCTCAATCTTCAACCCTGAATCCTCAATCATCAATACTCAATCCTCAATCTTCAATCCTCAATACTCAATCTTCAATCCTCAATCCTCAATCCTCAATCCTCAGTCCTCAACCTTCAACCCTCAACACTCAATCTTCAATCCTCAATCCTCAATCCTCAATCCTCAATCCTCAGGCATTAATACTCAATCTTCAATGCTCAATCCTCAATCCTCAATCCTGAATCCTCATTCCCCAACCCTCAATCCTCATTCCTCAAACATCAATCCTCAACCCTCAGTGCTCATACTCAATTCTCAATTCTCAATCCTCAATCCTCAATCCTCAGTCTTCAATCCTCAATAATCAATCTCCAATCCTCAATCCTCAATCCTCGATCCTCAAGCCTCAGGCATCAATACTCAATCTTCAATACTCAATCCTCAATCCTCAATCCTCAATCCTCAATCCTCAATCCTCAATCTTCAATCCTCAAACATCAATCCTCAATTCTCAATCCTCAATCCTCAGTCCTCAGTCGTCGAATCTCAATCGCCGATGCTTTGCACGCATCCTCAATCCTCAGTCCTCAATCCTCAATCCTCAAACCTAAATCCTCTACCGTCAGTCCTCGTCCTCAATCCTCAAACCTCAATCCCCAATCCTCAATATTCAATCAGCAATACTCAATCTTCAATCCTCAATCCTCAATCCTCAATCCTCAATCCTCAATCCTCAGTATTCAATCATCAATACTCAATCTTCAACCCTCAATCTTCAATCCTCAATACTCAATCTTCCATCCTCAATCCTCAATCCTCAATCCTCAATCCTCAATCCTCAGGCATCAATCCTCACTCTTCAATCCTAAATACCCAATCCTTAATCTTCAATCCTTAATCCTCAATCCTCAATTCTCAATCCTCAATCCTTAATCCTCAGACCTCAAACATCAATATTCAACCCTCAGTCCTCGACCTCAATCCACAACCCTCAATCCTCAGTCCTCAATATTCAATCAAAAATATTCAATCTTCAATCCTCAATCCTCAATCCTCAATCCTCAATCCTCAATCCTCAATCTTCAACCCTGAATCCTCAATCCTCAATACTCAATCCTCCATCTTCAATCCTCAATACTCAATCTTCAATCCTCAATCCTCAATCGTCAATCCTCAATCCTCAATTTTCAATCCTCAACACTCAATCTTCAATCCTCAATCCTCAATCCTCAATCCTCAATCCTCATTCTTCAATCCTCAATACCCAATCCTCAATCTTCAATCCTCAATCCTCAATCCTCAATCCTAATTCCTCAATCCTCATTCTTCAATCCTCAATACCCAATCCTCAATTTCAATCCTCAATCCTCAATCCTCATTCCTCAATCCTCAATCCTCAACCCTCAGCCCTCATCCTCCATCCTCAGTACTCAATCCTCTATCCTGAATCTTCAATCCTCAATACTCAATCTCCAATCCTCACTCCTCAATCCTCAATCCTCAATCCTCAATCTTCAATCCTCAAACATCTATCCTCAATTCTCAATCCTCAATCCTCTGTCCTCAGTCGTCGAACATCAATCCCCGACCCTTAGCACTCATCCTCAATCCTCATCCCTCAATCCACGATCCTCAACCTTCAATACTCAATAATCAATCTCCAATCCTAGATCCTCAATCCTCAATCCTCAATCCTCATTCCTCAATCCTCAATACCCAATCCTCAATCTTCAATCCTCAAACATAAATCCTCAATTCTCAATCCTCAATCCTCAGTCCTCAGTCGTCGAATCTCAATCCCCGACGCTTAGCACGCATCCTCAATCCTCAGTCCTCAATCCTCAATCCTCAAACCTAAATCCTCTACCGTCAGTCCTCGTCCTCAATCCTCAAACCTCAATCCCCAATCCTCAATATTCAATCAGCAATACTCAATCTTCAATCCTCAATCCTCAATCCTCAATCCTCAATCCTCAATCCTCAATCCTCAATATTCAATCATCAATACTCAATCTTCAACCCTCAATCTTCAATCCTCAATACTCAATCTTCCATCCTCAATCCTCAATCCTCAATCCTCAATCCTCAATCCTCAGGCATCAATACTCAATCTACAATATTCAATCCTCAATCCTTAATCCTCAATCCACAATCCTCAACCTTCAATACTCAATACTCAATCTTCAATCCTCAATCCTCAATCCTCAATCCTCAATCCTCAATCCTCAATCCGCAATATTCAATCCTCAATACTCAATCTTCAATCATCAATCCTCAGTCCTCAATTCTCAGTCGTCAATCCTCAGTCATCAATCCTCAATCTTCAATACTCAATCGTCAATCCTTAGTCCTCAATCCTCAATCCTCAATCCTCGTTCCTCAAACCTCAATCCTCAACCCTCAGTCATCATCCTCAATCCTCAAACCTCAATCCTCAATCCTCAATATTCAATCATCAATACTCAATCTTCAATCCCCAATCCTCAAACCTCAATCCTCAATCCTCATTCTTCAATCCTAAATACCCAATCCTTAATCTTCAATCCTTAATCCTCAATTCTCAATTCTCAATCCTTAATCCTTAATCCTCAGACCTCAAACATCAATATTCAACCCTCAGTCCTCGTCCTCAATCCACAACCCTCAATCCTCAGTCCTCAATATTCAATCATAAATATTCAATCTTCAATCCTCAATCCTCAATCCTCAATCCTCAATCCTCAATCCTCAATCTTCAACCCTGAATCCTCAATCCTCAATACTCAATCCTCCATCTTCAATCCTCAATACTCAATCTTCAATCCTCAATCCTCAATCGTCAATCCTCAATACTCAATTTTCAATCCTCAACACTCAATCTTCAATCCTCAATCCTCAATCCTCAATCCTCATTCTTCAATCCTCAATCCTCAATCCTCAATCCTCAATCCTCAATATTCAATCCTCAATACTCAATCTTCAATCCTCAATCCTCAATCCTCAATATTCAATCCTCAATACTCAATCTTCAATCATCAATACTCAATCTTCAACCCTCAATCTTCAATCCTCAATACTCAATTCTCAATCCTCAATATTCAACCCTCAGCCCCCATCCTCCATCCTCAATACTCAATCCTCAATCTTCAATCCTCAATACTCAATCTTCAATCCTCAATCCTCAATCCTCAATCCTCAATCCTCAATCTTCAATCCTCAACACTCAATCTTCAATACTCAATCCTCAATCATCAATCCTCAATCCTCATTCTTCAATCCTCAACACCCAATCCTCAATCTTCAATCCTCAATCCTCAATCCTCAATCCTAATTCCTCAATCCTCATTCTTCAATCCTCAATACCCAATCTTCAATCCTCAATAATCAATCTCCAATCCTCAATCCTCAATCCTCGATCCTCAATCCTCAGGCATCAATACTCAATCTTCAATACTCAATCCTCAATCCTCAATCCTCAATCCTCAATCCTCAAACCTCAATCCTCAATCCTCAATATTCAATCATCAATACTCAATCTTCAATCCTCAATCCTCAATCCTCAATCCTCAATCCTCAATCCTCAATCCTCAATCCTCAATCCTCAATCCTCAATCCTCAATCCTCAATCCACAATCCTCAACCTTCAATACTCAATAATCAATCTCCAATCCTAGATCCTCAATCCTCAATCCTCAATCCTCATTCCTCAATCCTCAATACCCAATCCTCAATCTTCAATCCTCAAACATCAATCCTCAATTCTCAATCCTCAATCCTCAGTCCTAAGTCGTCGAATCTCAATCCCCGATGCTTAGCACGCATCCTCAATCCTCAGTCCTCAATCCTCAATCCTCAAACCTAAATCCTCTACCGTCAGTCCTCGTCCTCAATCCTCGAACCTCAATCCCCAATCCTCAATATTCAATCAGCAATACTCAATCTTCAATCCTCAATACTCAATCTTCAATCCTCATTTCTCAATCCTCAATCCTCAACCCTCAGCCCTCATCCTCCATCCTTAGTACTCCATCCTCTATCCTCAATCTTCAATCCTCAATACTCAATCCTCAATCCTCATTTCTCAATCCTCAATCCTCAACCCTCAGCCCTCATCCTCCATCCTCAGTACTCAATCCTCTATCCTCAATCTTCAATCCTCAATACTCAATCTTCAATCCTCAGGCATCAATACTCAATCTTCAATACTCAATCCTCAATCCTCAATCCTCAATCCTCAATCCTCAAACCTCAATCCTCAATCCTCAATATTCAATCATCAATACTCAATCTTCGATCCTCAGTCCTCAATCCTCAATCCTCAATCCTCAATCCTCAATCCTCAATCCTCAATCCTCAATCCTCAATTCTCAATCCACAATCCTCAACCTTCAATACTCAATAATCAATCTCCAATCCTAGATCCTCAATCCTCAATCCTCAATCCTCATTCCTCAATCCTCAATACCCAATCCTCAATCTTCAATCCTCAAACATCAATCCTCAATTCTCAATCCTCAATCCTCAGTCCTCAGTCGTCGAATCTCAATCCCCGATGCTTAGCACGCATCCTCAATCCTCAGTCCTCAATCCTCAATCCTCAAACCTAAATCCTCTACCGTCAGTCCTCGTCCTCAATCCTCGAACCTCAATCCCCAATCCTCAATATTCAATCAGCAATACTCAATCTTCAATCCTCAATCCTCAATCCTCAATCCTCAATATTCAATCATCAATACTCAATCTTCAACCCACAATCTTCAATCCTCAATACTCAATCTTCCATCCTCAATCCTCAATCCTCAATCCTCAATCCTCCATCCTCAGGCATCAATCCTCACTCTTCAATCCTAAATACCCAATCCTTAATCTTCAATCCTTAATCCTCAATCCTCAATTCTCAATCCTCAATCCTTAATCCTCAGACCTCAAACATCAATATTCAACCCTCAGTCCTCGTCCTCAATCCACAACCCTCAATCCTCAGTCCTCAATATTCAATCATAAATATTCAATCTTCAATCCTCAATCCTCAATCCTCAATCCTCAATCCTCAATCCTCAATCTTCAACTAAGAATCCTCAATCCTCAATACTCAATCCTCCATCTTCAATCCTCAATACTCAATCTTCAATCCTCATTTCTCAATCCTCAAACCTCAACCCTCAGCCCTCATCCTCCATCCTCAGTACTCAATCCTCTATCCTCAATCTTCAATCCTCAATACTCAATCTTCAATCCTCATTCCTCAATCCTCAATCCTCAATCCTCAATCTTCAATACTCAATAATCAATCTCCAATCCTAGATCCTCAATCCTCAATCCTCAATCCTCATTCCTCAATCCTCAATACCCAATCCTCAATCTTCAATCCTCAAACATAAATCCTCAATTCTCAATCCTCAATCCTCAGTCCTCAGTCGTCGAATCTCAATCCCCGACGCTTAGCACGCATCCTCAATCCTCAGTCCTCAATCCTCAATCCTCAATCCTCAAACCTCAATCCTCAATCCTCAATATTCAGTCATCAATACTCAATCTTCAATCCTCAATCCTCAAACCTCAATCCTCAATCCTCATTCTTCAATCCTAAATACCCAATCCTCAATCTTCAATCCTCAATCCTCAATCCTCAATTCTCAATCCTCAATCCTTAATCCCCGGACCTCAAACATCAATATTCAGCCCTGAGTCCTCGCCCACAATCCACAACCCTCAATCCGCAGTCCTCAATATTCAATCCTCATTCTTCAATCCTCAACACCCAATCCTCAATCTTCAATCCTCAATCCTCAATCCTCAATCCTAATTCCTCAATCCCCATTCTTCAATCCTCAATACACAATCCTCAATTTCAATCCTCAATCCTCAATCCTCATTTCTCAATCCTCAATCCTCAACCCTCAGCCCTCATCCTCCATCCTCAGTACTCAATCCTCTATCCTCAATCTTCAATCCTCAATACTCAATCTTCAATCCTCATTCCTCAATCCTCAATCCTCAATCCTCAATCTTCAATCCTCAATACTCAATCTGCAATCCTCAATCCTCAAACCTCAATCCTCAATCCTCATTCCTCAATCCTCAATACCCAATCCTCAGTCCTCAATCCTCAATCCTCAATCCTCAATCCTCAATCCTCAATCTTCGACCCTGAATCCTCAATCCTCAATACTCAATCCTCAATCTCCAATCCTCAATCCTCAATACTCAATCCTCAATCTTCAATCCTCAATACTCAATCTTCAATCCTCAATCCTCAATCCTCAATCCTCAATATTCAATCATCAATACTCAATCTTCAATCCTCAATCCTCAATCCTCAATTCTCAATCCTCAATCCTCAATCCTCAATCCTCAATCCTCAATCCTCAATCCACAATCCTCAACCTTCTATACTCAATAATCAATCTCCAATCCTAGATCCTCAATCCTCAATCCTCAATCCTCAATCATCAACCCTGAATCCTCAATCCTCAATCCTCAATCCTCAATATTCAATCATCAGTACGCAATCTTCAACCCTCAATCTTCAATCCTCAATAGTCAATCTTCAATCCTCAATCCTCAATCCTCAATCCTCAATCCTCAATCCTCAGGTGTCAATACTCAATCTACAATATTCAATCCTCAATCCTTAATCCTCAATCCACAATCCTCAACCTTCAATACTCAATACTCAATCTTCAATCCTCAATCCTCAATCCTCAATCCTCAATCCTCAATCCTCAATCCTCAATATTCAATCCTCAATACTCAACCTTCAATCATCAATCCTCAATCCTCAATTCTCAGTCGTCAATCCTCAGCCATCATTCCTCAATCTTCAATACACAATCGTCAATCCTTAGTCCTCAATCCTCAATCCTCAATCCTCGTTCCTCAAACCTCAATCCTCAACCCTCAGACTTCATCCTCAATCCTCAAACCTCAATTCTCAATCCTCAATATTCAATCATCAATACTCAATCTTCAATCCTCAATCCTAAAACCTCAATCCTCAGTCCTCATTCTTCAATCCTAAATACCAAATCCCCAATCTTCAATCCTCAATCCTCAATACTCAATTCTCAAGCCTCAATCCTTAATCCTCAGACCTCAAACGTCAATATTCAACCCTCAGTCCTCGTCCTCAATCCACAACCCTCAATCCTCAGTCCTCAATATTCAATCATCAATATTCAATCTTCAATCCTCAATCCTCAATCCTCAATCCTCAATCCTCAATCCTCAATCTTCAACCCTGAATCCTCAATCCTCAATACTCAATCCTCAATCTTCAATCCTCAATACTCAATCTTCAATCCTCAATCCTCAATCCTCAATCCTCAATATTCAATCATCAATACTCAATCTTCAACCCTCAATCCTCAATCCTCAATTCTCAATCCTGAATCCTCAATCCTCAATCCTCAATCCTCAATCCTCAATCCACAATCCTCAAGCTTCTATACTCAAAAACCAATCTCCAATCCTAGATCCTCAATCCTCAATCCTCAATCCTCAATCCTCAATCCTCAATCCTCAATATTCAATCATCAATACTCAATCTTCAAACCTCAATCTTCAATCCTCAATTCTCAATCTTCAATCCTCGATCCTCAATCATCAATCCTCAATCCTCAATCCTCAGGCATCAATACTCAACCTTCAATGCTCAATCCTCAATCCTCAATCCTCAATCCTCATTCCCCAGCCCTCAGTCCTCATTCCTCAAACCTCAATCCTCAACCCTCAGTCCTCATACTCAATTCTCAATCTGCAATCCTCAATCCTCAATCCTCAATCTTCAATCCTCAATCCTCAATTCTCGATCCTCAATCCTCAGGCATCAATACTCAATCTTCAATACTCAACCCTCAATCCTCAATCCTCAATCCTCAATCCTCAAACCTCAATCCTCAATCCTCAATATTCAACCATCAATGCTCAATCTTCAATCCGCAATCCTCAATCCTCAATCCTCAACCCTCAATCCTCATTCCTCAAACCTCAATCCTCAACCCTCAGTCCTCATACTCAATTCTCAATTCTCAATCCTCAATTCTCAATCCTCAATCTTCAGTCCTCAATCCTCAATCCTCAATCCTCAAACCTCAATCCTCAATCCTCAATATTCAATCATCAATACTCAATCTTCAATCCTCAATCCTCAAACCTCAATCCTCAATCCTCATTCTTCAATCCTAAATACCCAATCCTCAATCTTCAATCCTCAATCCTCAATCCTCAATTCTCAATCCTCAATCCTTAATCCCCGGACCTCAAACATCAATATTCAGCCCTGAGTCTTCGCCCACAATCCACAACCCTCAATCCGCAGTCCTCAATATTCAATCATCAATATTCAATCTTCAATCCTCAAACCTCAATCCTCAATCCTCAATCCTCAATCCTCAATCCTCAATCCTCAATCCTCAATCCTCATTCTTCAATCCTAAATACCCAATCCTCAATCTTCAATCCTCAATCCTCAATCCTCAATTCTCAATCCTCAATCCTTAATCCCCGGACCTCAAACATCAATATTCAGCCCTGAGTCTTCGCCCACAATCCACAACCCTCAATCCGCAGTCCTCAATATTCAATCATCAATATTCAATCTTCAATCCTCAAACCTCAATCCTCAATCCTCAATCCTCAATCCTCAATCCTCAATCCTCAATCCTCAATCTTCAGCCCTGAATCCTCAATCCTCAATACTCAATCCTCAATCCTCAATCTTCAATCCTCAATACTCAATCTTCAATCCTCAATCCTCAATCCTCAATCCCCATTCCTCAATCTTCAATCCTCAACACTCAATCTTCAATACTCAATCCTCAATCCTCAATCCTCAATCCTCATTATTCAATCCTCAACACCCAATCCTCAATCTTCAATCCTCAATCCTCAATCCTCAATCCTAATTCCTCAATCCTCATTCTTCAATCCTCAATACACAATCCTCAATTTCAATCCTCAATCCTCAATCCTCATTTCTCAATCCTCAATCCTCAACCCTCAGCCCTCATCCTCCATCCTCAGTACTCAATCCTCTATCCTCAATCTTCAATCCTCAATACTCAATCTTCAATCCTCAGGCATCAATACTCAATCTTCAATACTCAATCCTCAATCCTCAATCCTCAATCCTCAATCCTCAAACCTCATTCCTCAATCCTCAATATTCAATCATCAATACTCAATCTTCGATCCTCAGTCCTCAATCCTCAATCCTCAATCCTCAATCCTCAATCCTCAATCCTCAATCCTCAATCCTCAATTCTCAATCCACAATCCTCAACCTTCAATACTCAATAATCAATCTCCAATCCTAGATCCTCAATCCTCAATCCTCAATCCTCATTCCTCAATCCTCAATACCCAATCCTCAATCTTCAATCCTCAAACATCAATCCTCAATTCTCAATCCTCAATCCTCAGTCCTCAGTCGTCGAATCTCAATCCCCGATGCTTAGCACGCATCCTCAATCCTCAGTCCTCAATCCTCAATCCTCAAACCTAAATCCTCTACCGTCAGTCCTCGTCCTCAATCCTCGAACCTCAATCCCCAATCCTCAATATTCAATCAGCAATACTCAATCTTCAATCCTCAATCCTCAATCCTCAATCCTCAATATTCAATCATCAATACTCAATCTTCAACCCACAATCTTCAATCCTCAGTACTCAATCTTCCATCCTCAATCCTCAATCCTCAATCCTCAATCCTCAATCCTCAGGCATCAATCCTCACTCTTCAATCCTAAATACCCAATCCTTAATCTTCAATCCTTAATCCTCAATCCTCAATTCTCAATCCTCAATCCTTAATCCTCAGACCTCAAACATCAATATTCAACCCTCAGTCCTCGTCCTCAATCCACAACCCTCAATCCTCAGTCCTCAATATTCAATCATAAATATTCAATCTTCAATCCTCAATCCTCATTCCTCAATCCTCAATCCTCAATCCTCAATCTTCAACTAAGAATCCTCAATCCTCAATACTCAATCCTCCATCTTCAATCCTCAATACTCAATCTTCAATCCTCATTTCTCAATCCTCAAACCTCAACCCTCAGCCCTCATCCTCCATCCTCAGTACTCAATACTCTATCCTCAATCTTCAATCCTCAATACTCAATCTTCAATCCTCATTCCTCAATCCTCAATCCTCAATCCTCAATCTTCAATCCTCAAACATCTATCCTCAATTCTCAATCCTCAATCCTCAGTCCTCAGTCGTCGAACATCAATCCCCGACCCTTAGCACTCATCCTCAATCCTCATCCCTCAATCCACAATCCTCAACCTTCAATACTCAA
Organism: Calliopsis andreniformis; assembly: GCF_051401765.1. Classification (NCBI taxonomy): domain Eukaryota; kingdom Metazoa; phylum Arthropoda; class Insecta; order Hymenoptera; family Andrenidae; genus Calliopsis; species Calliopsis andreniformis. Next base: position 1,487,714 of record NW_027480513.1, on the reverse strand, counting down.
TAATCAATCTCCAATCCTAGATCCTCAATCCTCAATCCTCAATCCTCATTCCTCAATCCTCAATACCCAATCCTCAATCTTCAATCCTCAAACATAAATCCTCAATTCTCAATCCTCAATCCTCAGTCCTCAGTCGTCGAATCTCAATCCCCGACGCTTAGCACGCATCCTCAATCCTCAGTCCTCAATCCTCAATCCTCAATCCTCAAACCTCAGTCCTCAATCCTCAATATTCAGTCATCAATACTCAATCTTCAATCCTCAATCCTCAAACCTCAATCCTCAATCCTCATTCTTCAATCCTAAATACCCAATCCTCAATCTTCAATCCTCAATCCTCAATCCTCAATTCTCAATCCTCAATCCTTAATCCCCGGACCTCAAACATCAATATTCAGCCCTGAGTCCTCGCCCACAATCCACAACCCTCAATCCGCAGTCCTCAATATTCAATCCTCATTCTTCAATCCTCAACACCCAATCCTCAATCTTCAATCCTCAATCCTCAATCCTCAATCCTAATTCCTCAATCCTCATTCTTCAATCCTCAATACACAATCCTCAATTTCAATCCTCAATCCTCAATCCTCATTTCTCAATCCTCAATCCTCAACCCTCAGCCCTCATCCTCCATCCTCAGTACTCAATCCTCTATCCTCAATCTTCAATCCTCAATACTCAATCTTCAATCCTCATTCCTCAATCCTCAATCCTCAATCCTCAATCTTCAATCCTCAATACTCAATCTGCAATCCTCAATCCTCAAACCTCAATCCTCAATCCTCATTCCTCAATCCTCAATACCCAATCCTCAGTCCTCAATCCTCAATCCTCAATCCTCAATCCTCAATCCTCAATCTTCGACCCTGAATCCTCAATCCTCAATACTCAATCCTCAATCTCCAATCCTCAATTCTCAATCCTCAATCCTCAATCCTCAATCCTCAATCCTCAATCTTCAATCCTCAATCCACAATCGTCAAGCTTCTATACTCAATAATCAATCTCCAATCCTAGATCATCAATCCTCAATCCTCAATCCTCAATCTTCAACCCTGAATCCTCAATCATCAATACTCAATCCTCAATCTTCAATCCTCAATACTCAATCTTCAATCCTCAATCCTCAATCCTCAATCCTCAGTCCTCAACCTTCAACCCTCAACACTCAATCTTCAATCCTCAATCCTCAATCCTCAATCCTCAATCCTCAGGCATTAATACTCAATCTTCAATGCTCAATCCTCAATCCTCAATCCTGAATCCTCATTCCCCAACCCTCAATCCTCATTCCTCAAACATCAATCCTCAACCCTCAGTGCTCATACTCAATTCTCAATTCTCAATCCTCAATCCTCAATCCTCAGTCTTCAATCCTCAATAATCAATCTCCAATCCTCAATCCTCAATCCTCGATCCTCAAGCCTCAGGCATCAATACTCAATCTTCAATACTCAATCCTCAATCCTCAATCCTCAATCCTCAATCCTCAATCCTCAATCTTCAATCCTCAAACATCAATCCTCAATTCTCAATCCTCAATCCTCAGTCCTCAGTCGTCGAATCTCAATCGCCGATGCTTTGCACGCATCCTCAATCCTCAGTCCTCAATCCTCAATCCTCAAACCTAAATCCTCTACCGTCAGTCCTCGTCCTCAATCCTCAAACCTCAATCCCCAATCCTCAATATTCAATCAGCAATACTCAATCTTCAATCCTCAATCCTCAATCCTCAATCCTCAATCCTCAATCCTCAGTATTCAATCATCAATACTCAATCTTCAACCCTCAATCTTCAATCCTCAATACTCAATCTTCCATCCTCAATCCTCAATCCTCAATCCTCAATCCTCAATCCTCAGGCATCAATCCTCACTCTTCAATCCTAAATACCCAATCCTTAATCTTCAATCCTTAATCCTCAATCCTCAATTCTCAATCCTCAATCCTTAATCCTCAGACCTCAAACATCAATATTCAACCCTCAGTCCTCGACCTCAATCCACAACCCTCAATCCTCAGTCCTCAATATTCAATCAAAAATATTCAATCTTCAATCCTCAATCCTCAATCCTCAATCCTCAATCCTCAATCCTCAATCTTCAACCCTGAATCCTCAATCCTCAATACTCAATCCTCCATCTTCAATCCTCAATACTCAATCTTCAATCCTCAATCCTCAATCGTCAATCCTCAATCCTCAATTTTCAATCCTCAACACTCAATCTTCAATCCTCAATCCTCAATCCTCAATCCTCAATCCTCATTCTTCAATCCTCAATACCCAATCCTCAATCTTCAATCCTCAATCCTCAATCCTCAATCCTAATTCCTCAATCCTCATTCTTCAATCCTCAATACCCAATCCTCAATTTCAATCCTCAATCCTCAATCCTCATTCCTCAATCCTCAATCCTCAACCCTCAGCCCTCATCCTCCATCCTCAGTACTCAATCCTCTATCCTGAATCTTCAATCCTCAATACTCAATCTCCAATCCTCACTCCTCAATCCTCAATCCTCAATCCTCAATCTTCAATCCTCAAACATCTATCCTCAATTCTCAATCCTCAATCCTCTGTCCTCAGTCGTCGAACATCAATCCCCGACCCTTAGCACTCATCCTCAATCCTCATCCCTCAATCCACGATCCTCAACCTTCAATACTCAATAATCAATCTCCAATCCTAGATCCTCAATCCTCAATCCTCAATCCTCATTCCTCAATCCTCAATACCCAATCCTCAATCTTCAATCCTCAAACATAAATCCTCAATTCTCAATCCTCAATCCTCAGTCCTCAGTCGTCGAATCTCAATCCCCGACGCTTAGCACGCATCCTCAATCCTCAGTCCTCAATCCTCAATCCTCAAACCTAAATCCTCTACCGTCAGTCCTCGTCCTCAATCCTCAAACCTCAATCCCCAATCCTCAATATTCAATCAGCAATACTCAATCTTCAATCCTCAATCCTCAATCCTCAATCCTCAATCCTCAATCCTCAATCCTCAATATTCAATCATCAATACTCAATCTTCAACCCTCAATCTTCAATCCTCAATACTCAATCTTCCATCCTCAATCCTCAATCCTCAATCCTCAATCCTCAATCCTCAGGCATCAATACTCAATCTACAATATTCAATCCTCAATCCTTAATCCTCAATCCACAATCCTCAACCTTCAATACTCAATACTCAATCTTCAATCCTCAATCCTCAATCCTCAATCCTCAATCCTCAATCCTCAATCCGCAATATTCAATCCTCAATACTCAATCTTCAATCATCAATCCTCAGTCCTCAATTCTCAGTCGTCAATCCTCAGTCATCAATCCTCAATCTTCAATACTCAATCGTCAATCCTTAGTCCTCAATCCTCAATCCTCAATCCTCGTTCCTCAAACCTCAATCCTCAACCCTCAGTCATCATCCTCAATCCTCAAACCTCAATCCTCAATCCTCAATATTCAATCATCAATACTCAATCTTCAATCCCCAATCCTCAAACCTCAATCCTCAATCCTCATTCTTCAATCCTAAATACCCAATCCTTAATCTTCAATCCTTAATCCTCAATTCTCAATTCTCAATCCTTAATCCTTAATCCTCAGACCTCAAACATCAATATTCAACCCTCAGTCCTCGTCCTCAATCCACAACCCTCAATCCTCAGTCCTCAATATTCAATCATAAATATTCAATCTTCAATCCTCAATCCTCAATCCTCAATCCTCAATCCTCAATCCTCAATCTTCAACCCTGAATCCTCAATCCTCAATACTCAATCCTCCATCTTCAATCCTCAATACTCAATCTTCAATCCTCAATCCTCAATCGTCAATCCTCAATACTCAATTTTCAATCCTCAACACTCAATCTTCAATCCTCAATCCTCAATCCTCAATCCTCATTCTTCAATCCTCAATCCTCAATCCTCAATCCTCAATCCTCAATATTCAATCCTCAATACTCAATCTTCAATCCTCAATCCTCAATCCTCAATATTCAATCCTCAATACTCAATCTTCAATCATCAATACTCAATCTTCAACCCTCAATCTTCAATCCTCAATACTCAATTCTCAATCCTCAATATTCAACCCTCAGCCCCCATCCTCCATCCTCAATACTCAATCCTCAATCTTCAATCCTCAATACTCAATCTTCAATCCTCAATCCTCAATCCTCAATCCTCAATCCTCAATCTTCAATCCTCAACACTCAATCTTCAATACTCAATCCTCAATCATCAATCCTCAATCCTCATTCTTCAATCCTCAACACCCAATCCTCAATCTTCAATCCTCAATCCTCAATCCTCAATCCTAATTCCTCAATCCTCATTCTTCAATCCTCAATACCCAATCTTCAATCCTCAATAATCAATCTCCAATCCTCAATCCTCAATCCTCGATCCTCAATCCTCAGGCATCAATACTCAATCTTCAATACTCAATCCTCAATCCTCAATCCTCAATCCTCAATCCTCAAACCTCAATCCTCAATCCTCAATATTCAATCATCAATACTCAATCTTCAATCCTCAATCCTCAATCCTCAATCCTCAATCCTCAATCCTCAATCCTCAATCCTCAATCCTCAATCCTCAATCCTCAATCCTCAATCCACAATCCTCAACCTTCAATACTCAATAATCAATCTCCAATCCTAGATCCTCAATCCTCAATCCTCAATCCTCATTCCTCAATCCTCAATACCCAATCCTCAATCTTCAATCCTCAAACATCAATCCTCAATTCTCAATCCTCAATCCTCAGTCCTAAGTCGTCGAATCTCAATCCCCGATGCTTAGCACGCATCCTCAATCCTCAGTCCTCAATCCTCAATCCTCAAACCTAAATCCTCTACCGTCAGTCCTCGTCCTCAATCCTCGAACCTCAATCCCCAATCCTCAATATTCAATCAGCAATACTCAATCTTCAATCCTCAATACTCAATCTTCAATCCTCATTTCTCAATCCTCAATCCTCAACCCTCAGCCCTCATCCTCCATCCTTAGTACTCCATCCTCTATCCTCAATCTTCAATCCTCAATACTCAATCCTCAATCCTCATTTCTCAATCCTCAATCCTCAACCCTCAGCCCTCATCCTCCATCCTCAGTACTCAATCCTCTATCCTCAATCTTCAATCCTCAATACTCAATCTTCAATCCTCAGGCATCAATACTCAATCTTCAATACTCAATCCTCAATCCTCAATCCTCAATCCTCAATCCTCAAACCTCAATCCTCAATCCTCAATATTCAATCATCAATACTCAATCTTCGATCCTCAGTCCTCAATCCTCAATCCTCAATCCTCAATCCTCAATCCTCAATCCTCAATCCTCAATCCTCAATTCTCAATCCACAATCCTCAACCTTCAATACTCAATAATCAATCTCCAATCCTAGATCCTCAATCCTCAATCCTCAATCCTCATTCCTCAATCCTCAATACCCAATCCTCAATCTTCAATCCTCAAACATCAATCCTCAATTCTCAATCCTCAATCCTCAGTCCTCAGTCGTCGAATCTCAATCCCCGATGCTTAGCACGCATCCTCAATCCTCAGTCCTCAATCCTCAATCCTCAAACCTAAATCCTCTACCGTCAGTCCTCGTCCTCAATCCTCGAACCTCAATCCCCAATCCTCAATATTCAATCAGCAATACTCAATCTTCAATCCTCAATCCTCAATCCTCAATCCTCAATATTCAATCATCAATACTCAATCTTCAACCCACAATCTTCAATCCTCAATACTCAATCTTCCATCCTCAATCCTCAATCCTCAATCCTCAATCCTCCATCCTCAGGCATCAATCCTCACTCTTCAATCCTAAATACCCAATCCTTAATCTTCAATCCTTAATCCTCAATCCTCAATTCTCAATCCTCAATCCTTAATCCTCAGACCTCAAACATCAATATTCAACCCTCAGTCCTCGTCCTCAATCCACAACCCTCAATCCTCAGTCCTCAATATTCAATCATAAATATTCAATCTTCAATCCTCAATCCTCAATCCTCAATCCTCAATCCTCAATCCTCAATCTTCAACTAAGAATCCTCAATCCTCAATACTCAATCCTCCATCTTCAATCCTCAATACTCAATCTTCAATCCTCATTTCTCAATCCTCAAACCTCAACCCTCAGCCCTCATCCTCCATCCTCAGTACTCAATCCTCTATCCTCAATCTTCAATCCTCAATACTCAATCTTCAATCCTCATTCCTCAATCCTCAATCCTCAATCCTCAATCTTCAATACTCAATAATCAATCTCCAATCCTAGATCCTCAATCCTCAATCCTCAATCCTCATTCCTCAATCCTCAATACCCAATCCTCAATCTTCAATCCTCAAACATAAATCCTCAATTCTCAATCCTCAATCCTCAGTCCTCAGTCGTCGAATCTCAATCCCCGACGCTTAGCACGCATCCTCAATCCTCAGTCCTCAATCCTCAATCCTCAATCCTCAAACCTCAATCCTCAATCCTCAATATTCAGTCATCAATACTCAATCTTCAATCCTCAATCCTCAAACCTCAATCCTCAATCCTCATTCTTCAATCCTAAATACCCAATCCTCAATCTTCAATCCTCAATCCTCAATCCTCAATTCTCAATCCTCAATCCTTAATCCCCGGACCTCAAACATCAATATTCAGCCCTGAGTCCTCGCCCACAATCCACAACCCTCAATCCGCAGTCCTCAATATTCAATCCTCATTCTTCAATCCTCAACACCCAATCCTCAATCTTCAATCCTCAATCCTCAATCCTCAATCCTAATTCCTCAATCCCCATTCTTCAATCCTCAATACACAATCCTCAATTTCAATCCTCAATCCTCAATCCTCATTTCTCAATCCTCAATCCTCAACCCTCAGCCCTCATCCTCCATCCTCAGTACTCAATCCTCTATCCTCAATCTTCAATCCTCAATACTCAATCTTCAATCCTCATTCCTCAATCCTCAATCCTCAATCCTCAATCTTCAATCCTCAATACTCAATCTGCAATCCTCAATCCTCAAACCTCAATCCTCAATCCTCATTCCTCAATCCTCAATACCCAATCCTCAGTCCTCAATCCTCAATCCTCAATCCTCAATCCTCAATCCTCAATCTTCGACCCTGAATCCTCAATCCTCAATACTCAATCCTCAATCTCCAATCCTCAATTCTCAATCCTCAATCCTCAATCCTCAATCCTCAATCCTCAATCTTCAATCCTCAATCCACAATCGTCAAGCTTCTATACTCAATAATCAATCTCCAATCCTAGATCATCAATCCTCAATCCTCAATCCTCAATCTTCAACCCTGAATCCTCAATCATCAATACTCAATCCTCAATCTTCAATCCTCAATACTCAATCTTCAATCCTCAATCCTCAATCCTCAATCCTCAGTCCTCAACCTTCAACCCTCAACACTCAATCTTCAATCCTCAATCCTCAATCCTCAATCCTCAATCCTCAGGCATTAATACTCAATCTTCAATGCTCAATCCTCAATCCTCAATCCTGAATCCTCATTCCCCAACCCTCAATCCTCATTCCTCAAACATCAATCCTCAACCCTCAGTGCTCATACTCAATTCTCAATTCTCAATCCTCAATCCTCAATCCTCAGTCTTCAATCCTCAATAATCAATCTCCAATCCTCAATCCTCAATCCTCGATCCTCAAGCCTCAGGCATCAATACTCAATCTTCAATACTCAATCCTCAATCCTCAATCCTCAATCCTCAATCCTCAATCCTCAGTCCTCAGTCGTCGAATCTCAATCGCCGATGCTTTGCACGCATCCTCAATCCTCAGTCCTCAATCCTCAATCCTCAAACCTAAATCCTCTACCGTCAGTCCTCGTCCTCAATCCTCAAACCTCAATCCCCAATCCTCAATATTCAATCAGCAATACTCAATCTTCAATCCTCAATCCTCAATCCTCAATCCTCAATCCTCAATCCTCAGTATTCAATCATCAATACTCAATCTTCAACCCTCAATCTTCAATCCTCAATACTCAATCTTCCATCCTCAATCCTCAATCCTCAATCCTCAATCCTCAATCCTCAGGCATCAATCCTCACTCTTCAATCCTAAATACCCAATCCTTAATCTTCAATCCTTAATCCTCAATCCTCAATTCTCAATCCTCAATCCTTAATCCTCAGACCTCAAACATCAATATTCAACCCTCAGTCCTCGTCCTCAATCCACAACCCTCAATCCTCAGTCCTCAATATTCAATCAAAAATATTCAATCTTCAATCCTCAATCCTCAATCCTCAATCCTCAATCCTCAATCCTCAATCTTCAACCCTGAATCCTCAATCCTCAATACTCAATCCTCCATCTTCAATCCTCAATACACAATCTTCAATCCTCAATCCTCAATCGTCAATCCTCAATCCTCAATTTTCAATCCTCAACACTCAATCTTCAATCCTCAATCCTCAATCCTCAATCCTCAATCCTCATTCTTCAATCCTCAATACCCAATCCTCAATCGTCAATCCTCAATCCTCAATCCTCAATCCTAATTCCTCAATCCTCATTCTTCAATCCTCAATACCCAATCCTCAATTTCAATCCTCAATCCTCAATCCTCATTCCTCAATCCTCAATCCTCAACCCTCAGCCCTCATCCTCCATCCTCAGTACTCAATCCTCTATCCTGAATCTTCAATCCTCAATACTCAATCTCCAATCCTCACTCCTCAATCCTCAATCCTCAATCCTCAATCTTCAATCCTCAAACATCTATCCTCAATTCTCAATCCTCAATCCTCAGTCCTCAGTCGTCGAACATCAATCCCCGACCCTTAGCACTCATCCTCAATCCTCATCCCTCAATCCACGATCCTCAACCTTCAATACTCAATAATCAATCTCCAATCCTAGATCCTCAATCCTCAATCCTCAATCCTCATTCCTCAATCCTCAATACCCAATCCTCAATCTTCAATCCTCAAACATAAATCCTCAATTCTCAATCCTCAATCCTCAGTCCTCAGTCGTCGAATCTCAATCCCCGACGCTTAGCACGCATCCTCAATCCTCAGTCCTCAATCCTCAATCCTCAAACCTAAATCCTCTACCGTCAGTCCTCGTCCTCAATCCTCAAACCTCAATCCCCAATCCTCAATATTCAATCAGCAATACTCAATCTTCAATCCTCAATCCTCAATCCTCAATCCTCAATCCTCAATCCTCAATCCTCAATATTCAATCATCAATACTCAATCTTCAACCCTCAATCTTCAATCCTCAATACTCAATCTTCCATCCTCAATCCTCAATCCTCAATCCTCAATCCTCAATCCTCAGGCATCAATACTCAATCTACAATATTCAATCCTCAATCCTTAATCCTCAATCCACAATCCTCAACCTTCAATACTCAATACTCAATCTTCAATCCTCAATCCTCAATCCTCAATCCTCAATCCTCAATCCTCAATCCGCAATATTCAATCCTCAATACTCAATCTTCAATCATCAATCCTCAGTCCTCAATTCTCAGTCGTCAATCCTCAGTCATCAATCCTCAATCTTCAATACTCAATCGTCAATCCTTAGTCCTCAATCCTCAATCCTCAATCCTCGTTCCTCAAACCTCAATCCTCAACCCTCAGTCTTCATCCTCAATCCTCAAACCTCAATCCTCAATCCTCAATATTCAATCATCAATACTCAATCTTCAATCCCCAATCCTCAAACCTCAATCCTCAATCCTCATTCTTCAATCCTAAATACCCAATCCTTAATCTTCAATCCTTAATCCTCAATTCTCAATTCTCAATCCTTAATCCTTAATCCTCAGACCTCAAACATCAATATTCAACCCTCAGTCCTCGTCCTCAATCCACAACCCTCAATCCTCAGTCCTCAATATTCAATCATAAATATTCAATCTTCAATCCTCAATCCTCAATCCTCAATCCTCAATCCTCAATCCTCAATCTTCAACCCTGAATCCTCAATCCTCAATACTCAATCCTCCATCTTCAATCCTCAATACTCAATCTTCAATCCTCAATCCTCAATCGTCAATCCTCAATACTCAATTTTCAATCCTCAACACTCAATCTTCAATCCTCAATCCTCAATCCTCAATCCTCATTCTTCAATCCTCAATCCTCAATCCTCAATCCTCAATCCTCAATATTCAATCCTCAATACTCAATCTTCAATCCTCAATCCTCAATCCTCAATATTCAATCCTCAATACTCAATCTTCAATCATCAATACTCAATCTTCAACCCTCAATCTTCAATCCTCAATACTCAATTCTCAATCCTCAATATTCAACCCTCAGCCCCCATCCTCCATCCTCAATACTCAATCCTCAATCTTCAATCCTCAATACTCAATCTTCAATCCTCAATCCTCAATCCTCAATCCTCAATCCTCAATCTTCAATCCTCAACACTCAATCTTCAATACTCAATCCTCAATCATCAATCCTCAATCCTCATTCTTCAATCCTCAACACCCAATCCTCAATCTTCAATCCTCAATCCTCAATCCTCAATCCTAATTCCTCAATCCTCATTCTTCAATCCTCAATACCCAATCTTCAATCCTCAATAATCAATCTCCAATCCTCAATCCTCAATCCTCGATCCTCAATCCTCATGCATCAATACTCAATCTTCAATACTCAATCCTCAATCCTCAATCCTCAATCCTCAATCCTCAAACCTCAATCCTCAATCCTCAATATTCAATCATCAATACTCAATCTTCAATCCTCAATCCTCAATCCTCAATCCTCAATCCTCAATCCTCAATCCTCAATCCTCAATCCTCAATCCTCAATCCTCAATCCTCAATCCACAATCCTCAACCTTCAATACTCAATAATCAATCTCCAATCCTAGATCCTCAATCCTCAATCCTCAATCCTCATTCCTCAATCCTCAATACCCAATCCTCAATCTTCAATCCTCAAACATCAATCCTCAATTCTCAATCCTCAATCCTCAGTCCTAAGTCGTCGAATCTCAATCCCCGATGCTTAGCACGCATCCTCAATCCTCAGTCCTCAATCCTCAATCCTCAAACCTAAATCCTCTACCGTCAGTCCTCGTCCTCAATCCTCGAACCTCAATCCCCAATCCTCAATATTCAATCAGCAATACTCAATCTTCAATCCTCAATACTCAATCTTCAATCCTCATTTCTCAATCCTCAATCCTCAACCCTCAGCCCTCATCCTCCATCCTTAGTACTCAATCCTCTATCCTCAATCTTCAATCCTCAATACTCAATCTTCAATACTCATTCCTCAATCCTCAATCCTCAATCCTCAATCCTCAATCTTCAATCCTCAAACATCTATCCTCAATTCTCAATCCTCAATCCTCAGTCCTCAGTCGTCGAACATCAATCCCCGACCCTTAGCACTCATCCTCAATCCTCATCCCTCAATCCACAATCCTCAACCTTCAATACTCAATAATCAATCTCCAATCCTAGATCCTCAATCCTCAATCCTCAATCCTCATTCCTCAATCCTCAATACCCAATCCTCAATCTTCAATCCTCAAACATAAATCCTCAATTCTCAATCCTCAATCCTCAGTCCTCAGTCGTCGAATCTCAATCCCCGACGCTTAGCACGCATCCTCAATCCTCAGTCCTCAATCCTCAATCCTCAAACCTAAATCCTCTACCGTCAGTCCTCGTCCTCAATCCTCAAACCTCAATCCCCAATCCTCAATATTCAATCAGCAATACTCAATCTTCAATCCTCAATCCTCAATCCTCAATCCTCAATCCTCAATCCTCAATCCTCAATATTCAATCATCAATACTCAATCTTCAACCCTCAATCTTCAATCTTCAATACTCAATCTTCCGTCCTCAATCCTCAATCCTCAATCCTCAATCCTCAATCCTCAGGCATCAATACTCAATCTACAATATTCAATCCTCAATCCTTAATCCTCAATCCACAATCCTCAACCTTCAATACTCAATGCTCAATCTTCAATCCTCAATCCTCAATCCTCAATCCTCAATCCTCAATCCTCAATCCGCAATATTCAATCCTCAATACTCAATCTTCAATCATCAATCCTCAGTCCTCAATTCTCAGTCGTCAATCCTCAGTCATCAATCCTCAATCTTCAATACTCAATCGCCAATCCTTAGTCCTCAATCCTCAATCCTCAATCCTCGTTCCTCAAACCTCAATCCTCAACCCTCAGTCTTCATCCTCAATCCTCAAACCTCAATCCTCAATCCTCAATATTCAATCATCAATACTCAATCTTCAATCCCCAATCCTCAAACCTCAATCCTCAATCCTCATTCTTCAATCCTAAATACCCAATCCTTAATCTTCAATCCTTAATCCTCAATTCTCAATTCTCAATCCTTAATCCTTAATCCTCAGACCTCAAACATCAATATTCAACCCTCAGTCCTCGTCCTCAATCCACAACCCTCAATCCTCAGTCCTCAATATTCAATCATAAATATTCAATATTCAATCCTCAATCCTCAATCCTCAATCCTCAATCCTCAATCCTCAATCTTCAACCCTGAATCCTCAATCCTCAATACTCAATCCTCCATCTTCAATCCTCAATACTCAATCTTCAATCCTCAATCCTCAATCGTCAATCCTCAATACTCAATTTTCAATCCTCAACACTCAATCTTCAATCCTCAATCCTCAATCCTCAATCCTCAATCCTCATTCTTCAATCCTCAATACCCAATCCTCAATCTTCAATCCTCAATCCTCAATCCTCAATCCTAATTCCTCAACCCTCATTCTTCAATCCTCAATACCCAATCCTCAATTTCAATCCTCAATCCTCAATCCTCATTTCTCAATCCTCAATCCTCAGTCCTCAGTCGTCGAACATCAATCCCCGACCCTTAGCACTCATCCTCAATCCTCATCCCTCAATCCTCAATCCTCAAACCTAAATCCTCTACCGTCAGTCCTCGTCCTCAATCCTCAAACCTCAATCCTCAATACTCAATCTTCAATCCTCAATCCTCAATCCTCAATCCTCAATCCTCAATATTCAATCCTCAATACTCAATCTTCAATCCTCAATCCTCAATCCTCAATATTCAATCCTCAATACTCAATCTTCAATCATCAATACTCAATCTTCAACCCTCAATCTTCAATCCTCAATACTCAATTCTCAATCCTCAATATTCAACCCTCAGCCCCCATCCTCCATCCTCAATACTCAATCCTCAATCCCCAATCTTCAATCCTCAATTCTCAATCTTCCATCCTCGATCCTCAATCCTCAATATTCAATCCTCATTACTCAATCTTCAATCATCAATCCTCAATCCCCAATTCTCAGTCGTCAATCCTCAATCCTCAATCCTCAGGCATCAATACTCAATTTACAATGTTCAATCCTCAGTCCTTAATCCTTAATCCACAATCCTCAACCTTCAATACTCAATACTCAATCTTCAATCCTCAATCGTCAGTCCTCAATCCTCAATCCTCAATCCTCAATCCTCAGGCATCAATACTCAATCTTCAATGCTCAATCCTCGATCCTCAATCCTCAATCCTCATTCCCCAACCCTCAATCCTCATTCCTCAAACCTCAACCCTCAACCCTCAGTCCGCATACTCAATTCTCAATTCTCAATCCTCAATCCTCAATCCTCAATCTTCAATCCTCAGTAATCAATCTCCAATCCTCAATCCTCAATTCTCGATCCTCAATCCTCAGGCATCAATACTCAATCTTCAATACTCAACACCCAATCCTCACTCCTCAATCCTCAATCCTCAAACCTCAATCCTCAATCCTCAATATTCAATCATCAATACTCAATCTTCAATCCGCAATCCTCAATCCTCAATCCTCAACCCTCAATCCTCATTCCTCAAACCTCAATCCACAACCCTCAGGCCTCATACTCAATTCTCAATTCTCAATCCTCAATTCTCAATCCTCAATCTTCAGTCCTCAATAATCAATCTCCAATTCTTGATCCTCAATCCCCAATCTTCAATCCTTAATCCTCAATCTTCAATCCCCAATCCCCAGTACTCAATCTTCAATCCTCAATGCTCAATCCTCAATCCTCAATTCTCAGTCCTCAGACCTCAATCTTCAATCCTCAAACCTCAATCCTCAACCGTCAGTCCTCATTCTCCAACCTCAATCCTCAATCCTCAATCCTCAATCTTCAATCCCCAATACTCAATCTTCAATCCTCAATCCTCAATACTCAATCCTCAATCCTCAAGCCTCAGGCAACAATACTCAATCTTCAATACTCAATCCTCAATCCTCAATCCTCAATCCTCAATCCTCAACCATCAATCCTCATTCCTCAAACCTCAATCCTCAACCCTCAGTCCTCATCCTCAATTCTCAATTCTCAATCCTCAATCCTCAATCCTCAATCTTGAATCCTCAATAATCAATCTCCGATCCTAGGTCCTCAATCCCCAACCTTCAATCGTTAATCCTCAATCTTCAATCCTCAATCCCCAGTCATCAATCTTCAATCCTCAATGCTAAATCCTCAATCCTCAATCCTCAGTCCTCAATCCCCAATCCTTAATCCTCAAACCTCAATCCTCAACCGTCAGTCCTCGTCCTCAATCCCCAAACCTCAATCATCAATCCTCAATATTCAGTCATCAATACTCAATCTTCAATCCTCAATCCTCAATCCTCAATCCTCAATCCTCAATCCTCAATCCTCAATCCTCAATCCTCAATCCTCAATTCTCAATCCACAATCCTCAACCTTCAATACTCAATAATCAATCTCCAATCCTAGATCCTCAATCCTCAATCCTCAATCCTCATTCCTCAATCCTCAATCCTCAATCCTCAATCTTCAATCCTCAAACATCTATCCTCAATTCTCAATCCTCAATCCTCAGTCCTCAGTCGTCGAACATCAATCCCCGACCCTTAGCACTCATCCTCAATCCTCATCCCTCAATCCACAATCCTCAACCTTCAATACTCAATAATCAATCTCCAGTCCTAGATCCTCAATCCTCAATCCTCAATCCTCATTCCTCAATCCTCAATACCCAATCCTCAATCCTCAATCCTCAAACCTAAATCCTCTACCGTCAGTCCTCGTCCTCAATCCTCAAACCTCAATCCCCAATCCTCAATATTCAATCAGCAATACTCAATCTTCAATCCTCAATCCTCAATCCTCAATCCTCAATCCTCAATCCTCAATCCTCAATATTCAATCATCAATACTCAATCTTCAACCCTCAATCT
This sequence comes from Calliopsis andreniformis, assembly GCF_051401765.1. Lineage (NCBI taxonomy): Eukaryota > Metazoa > Arthropoda > Insecta > Hymenoptera > Andrenidae > Calliopsis > Calliopsis andreniformis. Next base: position 1,472,433 of record NW_027480513.1, on the reverse strand, counting down.
TCAATCCTCAATACTCAATCTTCCATCCTCAATCCTCAATCCTCAATCCTCAATCCTCAATCCTCAGGCATCAATACTCAATCTACAATATTCAATCCTCAATCCTTAATCCTCAATCCACAATCCTCAACCTTCAATACTCAATACTCAATCTTCAATCCTCAATCCTCAATCCTCAATCCTCAATCCTCAATCCTCAATCCTCAATCCGCAATATTCAATCCTCAATACTCAATCTTCAATCATCAATCCTCAGTCCTCAATTCTCAGTCGTCAATCCTCAGTCATCAATCCTCAATCTTCAATACTCAATCGTCAATCCTTAGTCCTCAATCCTCAATCCTCAATCCTCGTTCCTCAAACCTCAATCCTCAACCCTCAGTCTTCATCCTCAATCCTCAAACCTCAATCCTCAATCCTCAATATTCAATCATCAATACTCAATCTTCAATCCCCAATCCGCAAACCTCAATCCTCAATCCTCATTCTTCAATCCTAAATACCCAATCCTTAATCTTCAATCCTTAATCCTCAATTCTCAATTCTCAATCCTTAATCCTTAATCCTCAGACCTCAAACATCAATATTCAACCCTCAGTCCTCGTCCTCAATCCACAACCCTCAATCCTCAGTCCTCAATATTCAATCATAAATATTCAATCTTCAATCCTCAATCCTCAATCCTCAATCCTCAATCCTCAATCCTCAATCTTCAACCCTGAATCCTCAATCCTCAATACTCAATCCTCCATCTTCAATCCTCAATACTCAATCTTCAATCCTCAATCCTCAATCGTCAATCCTCAATACTCAATTTTCAATCCTCAACACTCAATCTTCAATCCTCAATCCTCAATCCTCAATCCTCAATCCTCATTCTTCAATCCTCAATACCCAATCCTCAATCTTCAATCCTCAATCCTCAATCCTCAATCCTAATTCCTCAATCCTCATTCTTCAATCCTCAATACCCAATCCTCAATTTCAATCCTCAATCCTCAATCCTCATTTCTCAATCCTCAATCCTCAGTCCTCAGTCGTCGAACATCAATCCCCGACCCTTAGCACTCATCCTCAATCCTCATCCCTCAATCCTCAATCCTCAAACCTAAATCCTCTACCGTCAGTCCTCGTCCTCAATCCTCAAACCTCAATCCTCAATCCTCAATATTCAATCATCAATTCTCAATCTTCAATCCTCCATCCTCAATCCTCAATCCTCAATCCTCAATCCTCAATCCTCAATATTCAATCATCAATACTCAATCTTTAACCCTCAATCTTCAATCCTCAATACTCAATCTTCAATCCTCAATCCTCAATCCTCAATCCTCAATCCTCAATCCTCAATATTCAATTCTCAATACTCAATCTTCAATCCTCAATCCTCAATCCTCAATATTCAATCCTCAATACTCAATCTTCAATCATCAATACTCAATCTTCAACCCTCAATCTTCAATCCTCAATACTCAATCCTCAATCCTCAATATTCAACCCTCAGCCCCCATCCTCCATCCTCAATACTCAATCCTCAATCCCCAATCTTCAATCCTCAATTCTCAATCTTCCATCCTCGATCCTCAATCCTCAATATTCAATCCTCAATACTCAATCTTCAATCATCAATCCTCAATCCCCAATTCTCAGTCGTCAATCCTCAGTCATCAATCCTCAATCTTCAATGCTCAATCGTCAATCCCTAGTCCTCAATCCTCAATCCTCAATCCTCGTTCATCAAACCTCAATCCTCAATCCTCAATATTCAATCGTCCATACTCAATCTTCAATCCTCAATACTCAATCCTCAATCCTCAATCCTCAATCCTCATTCCTCAATATTCAATCATCAATACTCAATCTTCAACCCTCAATCTTCAATCCTCAATACTCAATCTTCAATCCTGAATGCTCAATCCTCAATCCTCAATCCTCAATCCTCAGGCATCAATACTCAATCTACAATATTCAATCCTCAATCCTTAACCCTCAATCCACAATCCTCAAGCTTCAATACTCAATACTGAATCTTCAATCCTCAATCCTCGATCCTCAATCCTCAATCCTCAATCCTCAATCTTCAATCCTCAATTCTCAATCTTCAATCCTCGATCCTCAATCCTCAATCCTCAATATTCAATCACCAATACTCAATCTTCAACCCTCAATCCTGAATCCTGAATCCTCAATCCTCAATCCTCAATCCTCAGGCATCAATACTCAATCTACAATGTTCAATCCTCAGTCCTTAATCCTTAATCCACAATCCTCAACCTTCAGTACTCAATACTCAATCTTCAATCCTGAATCGTCAGTCCTCAATCCTCAATCCTCAATCCTCAATCCTCAGGCATCAATACTCAATCTTCAATGCTCAATCCTCGATCCTCAATCCTCAATCCCCATTCCCCAACACTCAATCCTCATTCCTCAAACCTCAACCCTCAACCCTCAGTCCGCATACTCAATTCTCAATTCTCAATCCTCAATCCTCAATCCTCAATCTTCAATCCTCAATAATCAATCACCAATCCTCGATCCTCAATTCTCGATCCTCAATCCTCAGGCATCAATACTCAATCTTCAATACTCAACCCCCAATCCTCACTCCTCAATCCTCAATCCTCAAACCTCAATCCTCAATCCTCAATATTCAATCATCAATACTCAATCTTCAATCCGCAATCCTCAATCCTCAATCCTCAACCCTCAATCCTCATTCCTCAAACCTCAATCCTCAACCCTCAGGCCTCATACTCAATTCTCAATTCTCAATCCTCAATTCTCAATCCTCAATCTTCAGTCCTCAATAATCAATCTCCAATTCTTGATCCTCAATCCCCAATCTTCAATCCTTAATCCTCAATCTTCAATCCCCAATCCCCAGTACTCAATCTTCAATCCTCAATGCTCAATCCTCAATCCTCAATTCTCAGTCCTCAGACCTCAATCTTCAATCCTCAATCCTCAATCCTCAACCGTCAGTCCTCATTCTCCAACCTCAATCCTCAATCCTCAATCCTCAATCTTCAATCCCCAATACTCAATCTTCAATCCTCAATCCTCAATACTCAATCCTCAATCCTCAAGCCTCAGGCAACAATACTCAATCTTCAATACTCAATCCTCAATCCTCAATCCTCAATCCTCAATCCTCAACCATCAATCCTCATTCCTCAAACCTCAATCCTCAACCCTCAGTCCTCATCCTCAATTCTCAATTCTCAATCCTCAATCCTCAATCCTCAATCTTGAATCCTCAATAATCAATCTCCGATCCTAGGTCCTCAATCCCCAACCTTCAATCGTTAATCCTCAATCTTCAATCCTCAATCCCCAGTCATCAATCTTCAATCCTCAATGCTAAATCCTCAATCCTCAATCCTCAGTCCTCAATCCCCAATCCTTAATCCTCAAACCTCAATCCTCAACCGTCAGTCCTCGTCCTCAATCCCCAAACCTCAATCATCAATCCTCAATATTCAGTCATCAATACTCAATCTTCAATCCTCAATCCTCAAACCTCAATCCTCAATCCTCATTCTTAAATCCTAAATACCCAATCCTCAATTTCCAATCCTCAATCCTCAATCCTCAATTCTCAATCCTCAATCCTTAATCCTCAGACCTCAAACATCAATATTCAACCCGCAGTCCTCGTCCTCAATCCACAACCCTCAATCCTCAGTCCTCAATATTCAATCATCAATATTCAATCTTCAATCCTCAATCCTCAATCCTCAATCCTCAATCCTCAATCCTCAATTTTCAACCCTGAATCCTCAATCCTCAATACTCAATCCTCTATCTTCAATCCTCAATACTCAATCTTCAATCCTTAATCCTCAATCTGCAATCCCGAATCCCCAGTACTCAATCTTCAATCCTCAATGCTCAATCCTCGATCCTCAATCCTCAGTCTTCAGTCCTCAATCTTCAATCCTCAAACCTCAATCCTCAACCGTCAGTCCTCATTCTCCATCCTCAATCCTCAATCCTCAATCCTCAATCTTCAATCCCCAATACTCAATCTTCAATCCTCAATCCTCAATCCTCAATCCTCAATCCTCAATCCTCCGGTATCAATACTCAATCTTCAATACTCAATCCTCAATCCTCAATCCTCAATACTCAATCCTCAATCCTCAACCATCAATCCTCATTCCTCAAACCTCAATCCTCAACCCTCAGTCCTCATCCTCAATTCTCAATTCTCAATCCTCAATCGTCAATCCTCAATCTTCAATCCTCAATAATCAATCTCCGATCCTAGATCCTCAATCCCCAATCTTCAATCGTTAATCCTCAATATTCAATCCTCAATCCCCAGTCATCAATCTTCAATCCTCAATGCTCAATCCTCAATCCTCAACCCTCAATCCTCTGTCCTCAATCCCCAATCCTCAATCCTCTAACCTCAATCCTCAACCGTCAGTCCTCGTCCTCAATCCTCAATCCTCAATCCTCAATCCTCAATATTCAATCGACAATACTCAATCATCAATCCTCAATCCTCAAACCTCAATCCCCAATCCTCATTCTTCAATCCTAAATTCCCAATCCTCAATCTTCAATCCTCAATCCTCAATCCTCAATTCTCAATCCTCAATCCTTAATACTCAGACCTCAAACATCAATATTCAACCCTCAGCCCTCGTCCTCAATCCACAACCCTCAATCCTCAGTCCTCAATATTCAATCATCAATATTCAATCTTCAATCCTCAATCCTCAATCCTCAATCCTCGATCCTCAATCCTCAATTTTCAACCCTGAATCCTCAATCCTCAATACTCAATCCTCAATCTTCAATCCTCAATACCCAATCTTCAATCATCAATCCTCAATCCTCAATTCTCAGTCGTCAATCCTCAGTCATCAATCCTCAATCTTCAATACTCAATCGTCAATCCTTAGTCCTCAATCCTCAATCCTCGATCCTCGTTCCTCAAACCTCAATCCTCAACCCTCAGTCTTCATCCTCAATCCTCAAACCTCAATCCTCAACCCTCAATATTCAATCATCAATACTCAATCTTCAATCCTCAATCCTCAAACCTCAATCCTCAATCCTCATTCTTCAATACTAAACACCCAATCCTCAATCCTCAATCCTCAATCCTCAATCCTCAATCCTCAATCTTCAACCCTGAATCCTCAATCCTCAATACTCAATCCTCAATCTTCAGTCCTCAATACTCAATCTTCAATCCTCAATCCTCAATCCTCAATCCTCAATATTCAATCATCAATACTCAATCTTCAATCCTCAATCCTCAATCCTCAATTCCCAATCCTCAATCCTCAATCCTCAATCCTCAATCCTCAATCCTCAATCCTCAATCCTCAATCCTCAATCCTCAATCCTCAATCCGCAATATTCAATCCTCAATACTCAATCTTCAATCATCAATCCTCAATCCTCAATTCTCAGTCGTCAATCCTCAGCCATCAATCCTCAATCTGCAATACTCAATCGTCAATCCTTAGTCCTCAATCCTCAATCCTCAATCATCGTTCCTCAAACCTCAATCCTCAACCCTCACTCTTCATCCTCAATCCTCAAACCTCAATCCTCAATCCTCAATATTCAATCATCAATACTCAATCTTCAATCCCCAATCCTCAAACCTCAACCCTCAATCCACATTCTTCAATCCTAAATACCCAATCCTTAATCTTCAATCCTCAATCCTCAAACCTCAATACTCAATCCTCAATCCTCAGTCTTCAACCCTGAATCCTCAATACTCAATCCTCAATCTTCAATCCTCAATACTCAATCTTCAATCCTCAATCCTCAATCGTCAATCCTCAATCCTCAATTTTCAATCATCAACACTCAATCTTCAATCCTCAATCCTCAATCCTCAATCCTCAATCCTCATTCTTCAATCCTCAATACCCAATCCTCAATCTTCAGTCCTCAATCCTCAATCCTCAATCCTAATTCCTCAATCCTCATTCTTCAATCCTCAATACCCAATCCTCAATTTCTATCCTCAATCCTCAATCCTCATTTCTCAATCCTCAACCCTCAACCCTCAGCCCTCATCCTCCATCCTCAGTACTCAATCCTCTATCCTCAATCTTCAATCCTCAATACTCAATCTTCAATCCTCATTCCTCAATCCTCAATCCTCAATCCTCAATCTTCAATCCTCAAACGTCAATCCTCAATTCTCAATCCTCAATCCTCAGTCCTCAGTCGTCGAACCTCAATCCCCGACCCTTAGCACTCATCCTCAATCCTCGTTCCTCAATCCTCAATCCTCAAACCTAAATCCTCTACCGTCAGTCCTCGTCCTCAATCCTCAAACCTCAATCCTCAATCCTCAATATTCAATCATCAATACCCAATCTTCAATCCTCAATCCTCAATCCTCAATCCTCAATCCTCAATCTTCAATCCTCAATCCTCAATCCTCAATATTCAATCATCAATACTCAATCTTCAATCCTCAATCCTCAATCCTCAATTCCCAATCCTCAATCCTCAATCCTCAATCCTCAATCCTCAATCCTCAATCCTCAATCCTCAATCCTCAATCCTCAATCCTCAATCCTCAATCCTCAATCCGCAATATTCAATCCTCAAACCTCAATCCTCAACCCTCAATATTCAATCATCAATACTCAATCTTCAATCCTCAATCCTCAAACCTCAATCCTCAATCCTCATTCTTCAATACTAAACACCCAATCCTCAATCCTCAATCCTCAATCCTCAATCCTCAATCCTCAATCTTCAACCCTGAATCCTCAATCCTCAATACTCAATCCTCAATCTTCAGTCCTCAATACTCAATCTTGAATCCTCAATCCTCAATCCTCAATCCTCAATATTCAATCATCAATACTCAATCTTCAATCCTCAATCCTCAATCCTCAATTCCCAATCCTCAATCCTCAATCCTCAATCCTCAATCCTCAATCCTCAATCCTCAATCCTCAATCCTCAATCCTCAATCCTCAATCCTCAATCCTCAATCCGCAATATTCAATCCTCAATACTCAATCTTCAATCATCAATCCTCAATCCTCAATTCTCAGTCGTCAATCCTCAGCCATCAATCCTCAATCTGCAATACTCAATCGTCAATCCTTAGTCCTCAATCCTCAATCCTCAATCATCGTTCCTCAAACCTCAATCCTCAACCCTCACTCTTCATCCTCAATCCTCAAACCTCAATCCTCAATCCTCAATATTCAATCATCAATACTCAATCTTCAATCCCCAATCCTCAAACCTCAATCCTCAATCCACATTCTTCAATCCTAAATACCCAATCCTTAATCTTCAATCCTCAATCCTCAATCCTCAATACTCAATCCTCAATCCTCAGTCTTCAACCCTGAATCCTCAATACTCAATCCTCAATCTTCAATCCTCAATACTCAATCTTCAATCCTCAATCCTCAATCGTCAATCCTCAATCCTCAATTTTCAATCATCAACACTCAATCTTCAATCCTCAATCCTCAATCCTCAATCCTCAATCCTCATTCTTCAATCCTCAATACCCAATCCTCAATCTTCAGTCCTCAATCCTCAATCCTCAATCCTAATTCCTCAATCCTCATTCTTCAATCCTCAATACCCAATCCTCAATTTCTATCCTCAATCCTCAATCCTCATTTCTCAATCCTCAACCCTCAACCCTCAGCCCTCATCCTCCATCCTCAGTACTCAATCCTTTATCCTCAATCTTCAATCCTCAATACTCAATCTTCAATCCTCATTCCTCAATCCTCAATCCTCAATCCTCAATCTTCAATCCTCAAACGTCAATCCTCAATTCTCAATCCTCAATCCTCAGTCCTCAGTCGTCGAACCTCAATCCCCGACCCTTAGCACTCATCCTCAATCCTCGTTCCTCAATCCTCAATCCTCAAACCTAAATCCTCTACCGTCAGTCCTCGTCCTCAATCCTCAAACCTCAATCCTCAATCCTCAATATTCAATCATCAATACCCAATCTTCAATCCTCAATCCTCAATCCTCAATCCTCAACCCTCAATCTTCAATCCTCAACACTAATCTTCAATCCTCAATCCCCAATCCTCAATCCTCAATCCTCATTCTTCAATCCTCAATACCCAATCCTCAATCTTCAATCCTCAATCCTCAATCCTCAATCCTAATTCCTCAATCCTCATTCTTCAATCCTCAATACCCAATCCTCAATTTCAATCCTCAATCCTCAATCCTCATTTCTCAATCCTCAATCTTCAACCCTCAGCCCTCATCCTCCATCCTCAGTACTCAATCCTCTATCCTCAATCTTCAATCCTCAATTACTCAATCTTCGATCCTCATTCCTCAATCCTCAATCCTCAATCCTCAATCTTCAATCGCCAATACTCAATCTGCAATCCCCAATACTCAAACCTCAATCCTCAATCCTCATTACTCAATCCTCAATACCCAATCCTCAATCCTCAGTACTCAATCCTCAATCCTCAATATTCAATCATCAATACTCAATCTTGAATCCTCAATCTTCAATCCTCAGTACTCAACCTTCAATCCTCAATCCTCAATCCTCAATCATCAATCCTCAATCCTCAGGCATCAATACTCAATCTACAATATTCAATCCACAATCCTCAATCCTCAATCCTCAGGCATCAATACTCAATCTACAATATTCAATCCACAATCCTTAATCCTCAATCCACAATCCTCAACCTTCAATACTCAATACTCAATCTTCAATCCTCAATCCTCAATCCTCAATCCTCAATCCTCAATCCTCAATCCTCAATATTCAATCGTCAATACTCAATCTTCAATCATCAATCCTCATTCCTCAATTCTCAGTCGTCAATCCTCGGTCATCAATCCTCAATCTTCAATACTCAATCGTCAATCCTTAGTCCTCAATCCTCAATCCTCGATCCTCGTTCCTCAAACCTCAATCCTCAACCCTCAGTCTTCATCCTCAATCCTCAAACCTCAATCCTCAACCCTCAATATTCAATCATCAATACTCAATCTTCAATCCTCAATCCTCAAACCTCAATCCTCAATCCTCATTCTTCAATACTAAACACCCAATCCTCAATCCTCAATCCTCAATCCTCAATCCTCAATCCTCAATCTTCAACACTGAATCCTCAATCCTCAATACTCAATCCTCAACCTTCAATCCTCAATACTCAATCTTCAATCCTCAATCCTCAATCCTCAATCCTCAATATTCAATCATCAATACTCAATCTTCAATCCTCAATCCTCAATCCTCAATTCTCAATCCTCAATCCTCAATCCTCAATCCTCAATCCGCAATCCTCAATCCTCAATCCTCAATCCTCAATCCTCAATCCTCAATCCTCAATCCTCAATCCGCAATATTCAATCCTCAATACTCAATCTTCAATCATCAATCCTCAATCCTCAATTCTCAGTCGTCAATCCTCAGTCATCAATCCTCAATCTTCAATACTCAATCGTCAATCCTTAGTTCTCAATCCTCAATCCTCAATCATCGTTCCTCAAACCTCAATCCTCAACCCTCAGTCTTCATCCTCAATCCTCAAACCTCAATCCTCAATCCTCAATATTCAATCATCAATACTCAATCTTCAATACCCAATCCTCAAACCTCAATCCTCAATCCACATTCTTCAATCCTAAATACCCAATCCTTAATCTTCAATCCTCAATCCTCAATCCTCAATTCTCAATCCTCAATCCTTAATCCTCAGATCTCAAACATCAATATTCAACCCTCAGTCCTCGTCCTCAATCCACAACCCTCAATCCTCAGTCCTCAATATTCAATCATAAATATTCAATCTTCAATCCTCAATCCTCAATCCTCAATCCTCAATCCTCAATCCTCAGTCTTCAACCCTGAATCCTCAATACTCAATCCTCAATCTTCAATCCTCAATACTCAATCTACAATCCTCAATCCTCAATCGTCAATCCTCAATCCTCAATTTTCAATCCTCAACACTCAATCTTCAATCCTCAATCCTCAATCCTCAATCCTCAATCCTCATTCTTCAATCCTCAATACCCAATCCTCAATCTTCAGTCCTCAATCCACAATCCTCAATCCTAATTCCTCAATCCTCATTCTTCAATCCTCAATACCCAATCCTCAATTTCTATCCTCAATCCTCAATCCTCATTTCTCAATCCTCAACCCTCAACCCTCAGCCCTCAACCTCCATCCTCAGTACTCAATCCTCTATCCTCAATCTTCAATCCTCAATACTCAATCTTCAATCCTCATTCCTCAATCCTCAATCCTCAATCCTCAATCTTCAATCCTCAAACATCAATACTCAATTCTCAGTCCTCAATCCTCACTCCTCAGTCGTCGAACCTCAATCCCCGACCCTTAGCACTCATCCTCAATCCTCATTCCTCAATCCTCAATCCTCAATATTCAACCCTCAGCCCTCATCCTCCATCCTCAATCCTCAATCCTCAATCCCCAACCTTCAATCCTCAATTCTCAATCTTCAATCCTCGATCCTCAATCCTCAATCCTCAATATTCAATCATCAATACTCAATCTTCAACTCTCAATCTTCAATCCTCAATACTCAATCTTCAATACTGAATCCTCAATCCTCAATCCTCAATCCTCAATTCTCAATCCTCAGGCATCAATACTCAATCTACAATGTTCAATCCTCAGTCCTTAATCCTCAATCCACAATCCTCAACCTTCAATACTCAATACTCAATCTTCAGTCCTCAATCCTCAATCCTCAATCCTCAATACTCAATCCTCAATCCTCAATATTCAATCCTCAATACTCAATCTTCAATCATCAATCCTCAATCCTCAATTCTCATTCGTCAATCCTCAGTTATCAATCCTCAATCTTCAATACTCAATCGTCAATCCTTAGTCCCCAATCCTCAATCCTCAATCCTCGTTCCTCAAACCTCAATCCTCAACCCTCAGTCTTCATCCTCAATCCTCAAACCTCAACCTTCAATCCTCAATACTCAATCCTCAATCCTCATTCCTCAAATCCTCAATCCTCAATCCTCAATCTTCAATGCTCAATACTCAATCTGCAATCCTCAATCCTCAAACCTCAATCCTCAATCCTCATTCCTCAATCCTCAATACCCAATCCTCAATCCTCAATTCTCAATCCTCAATCCTCAATATTCAATCATCAATACTCAATCTTCAATCCTCAATCTTTAATCCTCAATACTCAATCTTCAATCCTCAATCCTCAATCCTCAATCCTCAATCCTCTATCCTCAGGCATCAATACTCAATCTACAATGTTCAATCCTCAATCGTTAATCCTCAATCCACAATCCTCAACCTTCAATACTCAATATTCAATCTTCAATCCTCAATCCTCAATCCTCAATCCTCAATCCTCAATCCTCAATCCTCAATATTCAATCCTCAATACTCAATCTTCAATCATCAATCCTCAATCCTCAATTCTCAGTCGTCAATCCTCAGTCATCAATCCTCAATCTTCAATACTCAATCGTCAATCCTTAGTCCTCAATCCTCAAACCTCAATCCTCGTTCCTCAAACCTCAATCCTCAACCCTCAGTCTTCATCCTCAATCCTCAAACCTCAATCCTCAATCCTCAATATTCAAACATCAATACTCAATCTTCAATCCTCAATCCTCAAACCTCAATCCTCAATCCTCATTCTTCAATCCTAAATACCCAATCCTCAATCTTCAATCCTCAATCCTCAATACTCAATTCTCAATCCTCAATCCTTAATCCCCAGACCACAAACATCAATATTCAACCCCCAGTCCTCGTCCTCAATCCACAACCCTCAATCCTCAGTTCTCAATATTCAATCATCAATATTCAATCTTCAATCCTCAATCCTCAATCCTCAATCCTCAATCCTCAATCCTCAATCCTCAATCTTCAACCCTGAGTCCTCAATCCTCAATACTCAATCCTCAATCTTCAATCCTCAATACTCAGTCTTCAATCCTCAATCCTCAATCCTCAATCCTCAATCTTCAACCCTCAACACTCAATCTTCAATCCTCAATCCTCAATCCTCAATACTCAATCCTCAATCTTCAATCCTCAACACTAATCTTCAATCCTCAATCCTCAATCCTCAATCCTCAATCCTCATTCTTCAATCCACAATACCCAATCCTCAATCTTCAATCCTCAATCCTCAATCCTCTATCCTAATCCCTCAATCCTCATTCTTCAATCCTCAATACCCAATCCTCAATTTCAATTCTCAATCCTCAATCCTCATTTCTCAATCCTCAATCCTCAACCCTCAGCACTCATCCTCCATCCTCAATCCTCAATCCTCAATACTCAATCCTCAATCCTCAATCTTCAATCCTCAATTCTCAATCTTCAATCCTCGATCCTCAATCCTCAATCCTCAATATTCAATCATCAATACTCAATCTTCAACCCTCAATCTTCAATCCTCAATACTCAATCTTCAATCCTCAATCCTCAATCCTCAATCCTCAATCCTCAATCCTCAATCCTCAGGCATCAATACTCAATCTACAATATTCAATCCTCAGTCCTTGATCCTCAATCCACAATCCTCAACCTTCAATACTCAATACTCAATCTTCAATCCTCAATCCTCAATCCTCAATCCTCTATCCTCAATCCTCAATCCTCAATATTCAATCCTCAATGCTCAATCTTCAATCATGAATCCTCAATCCTCAATTCTCAGTCGTCAATCCTCAGTCATCAATCCTCAATCTTCAATCCTCAATCCTCAATCCTCAATCCTCAATCCTCATTCTTCAATCCTCAATACCCAATCCTCAATCTTCAGTCCTCAATCCTCAATCCTCAATCCTAATTCCTCAATCCTCATTCTTCAATCCTCAATACCCAATCCTCAATTTCTATCCTCAATCCTCAATCCTCATTCCTCAACCCTCAATCCTCAATATTCAACCCTCAGCCCTCATCCTCCATTCTCAATCCTCAATCCCCAATCCCCAACCTTCAATCCTCAATTCTCAATCTTCAATCCTCGATCCTCAATCCTCAATCCTCAATATTCAATCATCAATACTCAATCTTCAACCCTCAATCTTCAATCCTCAATACTCAATCTTCAATACTGAATCCTCAATCCTCAATCCTCAATCCTCAATTCTCAATCCTCAGGCATCAATACTCAATCTACAATGTTCAATCCTCAGTCCTTAATCCTCAATCCACAATCCTCAACCTTCAATACTCAATACTCAATCTTCAGTCCTCAATCCTCAATCCTCAATCCTCAATACTCAATCCTCAATCCTCAATATTCAATCCTCAATACTCAATCTTCAATCATCAATCCTCAATCCTCAATTCTCAGTCGTCAATCCTCAGTCATCAATCCTCAATCTTCAATACTCAATCGTCAATCGTTAGTCCCCAATCCTCAATCCTCAATCCTCGTTCCTCAAACCTCAATCCTCAACCCTCAGTCTTCATCCTCAATCCTCAAACCTCAATCCTCAATCCTCAGTATTCAATCATCAATACTCAATCTTCAATCCTCAATCCTCAAACCTCAATCCTGAATCCTCATTCTTCAATCCTCAACACTCAATCTTCAATCCTCAATCCTCAATCCTCAATCCTCAATCCTCATTCTTCAATCCTCAATACCCAATCCTCAATGTTCAATCCTCAATCCTCAATCCTCAATCCTAATCCCTCAATCCTGATTCTTCAGTCCTCAATACCCAATCCTCAATTTCAATGCTCAATCCTCAATCCTCATTTCTCAATCCTCAATCCTCAACCCTTAGCCCTTATCCTCCATCCTCAGTACTCAATCCTCTATCCTCAATCTTCAATCCTCAATACTCAATCCTCAATCCTCATTCCTCAAATCCTCAATCCTCAATCCTCAACCTTCAATGCTCAATACTCAATCTGCAATCCTCAATCCTCAAACCTCAATCCTCAATCCTCATTCCTCAATCCTCAATACCCAATCCTCAATCCTCAATTCTCAATCCTCAATCCTCAATATTCAATCATCAATACTCAATCTTCAATCCTCAATCTTTAATCCTCAATACTCAATCTTCAATCCTCAATCCTCAATCCTCAATCCTCAATCCTCAATCCTCAGGCATCAATACTCAATCTACAATGTTCAATCCTCAATCCTCAATCCTCAACCTTCAATGCTCAATACTCAATCTGCAATCCTCAATCCTCAAACCTCAATCCTCAATCCTCAATCCTCAATCCTCAATCCTCAATCCTCAATCCTCAATATTCAATCGTCAATACTCAATCTTCAATCATCAATCCTCAATCCTCAATTCTCAGTCGTCAATCCTCAGTCATCAATCCTCAATCTTCAATACTCAATCGTCAATCCTTAGTCCTCAATCCTCAAACCTCAATCCTCGTTCCTCAAACCTCAATCCTCGTTCCTCAAACCTCAATCCTCAACCCTCAGTCTTCATCCTCAATCCTCAATCCTCAATCCTCAATCCTCAATATTCAAACATCAATACTCAATCTTCAATCCTCAATCCTCAAACCTCAATCCTCAATCCTCATTCTTCAATCCTAAATACCCAATCCCCAATCTTCAATCCTCAATCCTCAATACTCAATTCTCAATCCTCAATCCTTAATCCTCAGACCACAAACATCAATATTCAACCCCCAGTCCTCGTCCTCAATCCACAACCCTCAATCCTCAGTTCTCAATATTCAATCATCAATATTCAATCTTCAATCCTCAATCCTCAATCCTCAATCCTCAATCCTCAATCTTCAACCCTGAATCCTCAATCCTCAATACTCAATCCTCAATCTTCAAACCTCAATACTCAATCTTCAATCCTCAATCCTCAATCCTCAATCCTCAATCCTCAATCTTCAACCCTCAACACTCAATCTTCAACCCTCAATCCTCAATCCTCAATACTCAATCCTCAATCTTCAATCATCAACACTAATCTTCAATCCTCAATCCTCAATCCTCAATCCTCAATCCTCATTCTTCAATCCTCAATACCCAATCCTCAATCTTCAATCCTCAATCCTCAATCCTCAATCCTAATCCCTCAATTCTCATTCTCCAATCCTCAATACCCAATCCTCAATTTCAATTCTCAATCCTCAATCCTCATTTCTCAATCCTCAATCCTCAACCCTCAGCACTCATCCTCCATCCTCAATCCTCAATCCTCAATACTCAATCCTCAATCCTCAATCTTCAATCCTCAATTCTCAATCTTCAATCCTCGATCCTCAATCCTCAATCCTCAATATTCAATCATCAATACTCAATCTTCAACCCTCAATATTCAATCCTCAATACTCAATCTTCAATCCTCAATCCTCAATCCTCAATCCTCAATCCTCAATCCTCAATCCTCAGGCATCAATACTCAATCTACAATATTCAATCCTCAGTCCTTAATCCTCAATCCACAATCCTCAACCTTCAATACTCAATACTCAATCTTCAATCCTCAATCCTCAATCCTCAATCCCCTATCCTCAATCCTCAATCCTCAATATTCAATCCTCAATGCTCAATCTTCAATCATGAATCCTCAATCCTCAATTCTCAGTCGTCAATCCTCAGTCATCAATCCTCAATCTTCAATACTCAATCGTCAATCCTTAGTCCTCAATCCTCAATCCTCAATCCTCGTTCCTCAAACCTCAATCCTCAACCCTCAGTCTTCATCCTCAATCCTCAAACCTCAATCCTCAATCCTCAATATTCAATCATCAATACTCAATCTTCAATCCTCAATCCTCAAACCTCAATCCTCAATCCTCATTCTTCAATCCTAAATACCCAATCCTCAATCTTCAATCCTCAATCCTCAATCCTCAATTCTCAATCCTCAATCCTTAGTCCCCAGACCTCAAACATCAATATTCAACCCTTAGTCCTCGTCCACAATCCACAACCCTCAATCCGCAGTCATCAATATTCAATCATCAATATTCAATCTTCAATCCTCAATCCTCAATCCGCATTTCTCAATCCTCAATCCTCAACCCTCAGCCCTCATCCTCCATCCTCAGTACTCAATCCTCTATCCTCAATCTTCAATCCTCAATACTCAATCTTCAATCCTCATCCCTCAATGCTCAATCCTCAATACTCAATCTGCAATCCTCAATCCTTAAACCTCAATCCTCAATCCTCATTCCTCAATCCTCAATACCCAATCCTCAATCCTCAATCCTCAATCCTCAATCCTCAATCCTCAAACTTCAACCCTGAATCCTCAATCCTCAATACTCAATCCTCAATCTTCAATCCTCAACACTCAATCTTCAATCCTCAATCCTCAATCCTCAATCCTCAATATTCAATCATCAATACTCAATCTTCAATCCTCAATCCTCAATCCTCAATTCTCAATCCTCAATCCTCAATCCTCAATCCTCAATCCTCAATCCTCAATCCTCAATCCACAATCCTCAACCTTCTATACTCAATAATCAATCTCCAATCCTAGATCGTCAATCCTCAATCCTCAATCCTCAATCTTCAACCCTGAATCCTCAATCCTCAATACTCAATACTCAATCTTCAATCCTCAATACTCAATCTTCAATCCTCAATCCTCAACCCTCAATCCTCAGTCCTCAATCTTCATCCCTCAACACTCAACCTTCAATCCTCAATCCTCAATCCTCAATCTTCAATCCTCAATTCTCAATCTTCAATCCTCGATCCTCAATCATCAATCCTCAATCCTCAATCTTCAGGCATCAATACTCAATCTTCAATGCTCAATCCTCAATCCTCAATCCTCAATCCTCATTCCCCAACCCTCAATCCTCATTCCTCAATGCTCAATCCTCAACCCTCAGTCCTCATACTCAATTCTCAATCTTCAATACTCAATCCTCAATCCTCAATCCTCAATCCTCAATCCTCAAACCTCAATCCTCAATCCTCAATATTCAATCATCAATACTCAATCTTCAATCCTCAACCCTCAGACCTCAATCCTCAATCCTCAATCCTCAATCCTCAATCCTCAATCCTCAATCCTCAATCCTCAATCCTCAATCCTCATTTCTCAATCCTCAATCCTCAGTCCTCAGTCGTCGAATCTCAATCCCCGACGCTTAGCACTCATCCTCAATCCTCAGTCCTCAATCCTCAATCCTCAAACCTAAATCCTCTACCGTCAGTCCTCGTCCTCAATCCTCAAACCTCAATCCTCAATCCTCAATATTCAATCAACAATACTCAATCTTCAATCCTCAATCCTGAATCCTCAATCCTCAATCCTCAATCCTCAATCCTCAATATTCAATCATCAATACTCAATCTTCAACCCTCAATCTTCAATCCTCAATACTCAATCTTCAATCCTCAATCCTCAATCCTCAATCCTCAATCCTCAATCTTCAATCCTCAACACTCAATCTTCAATCCTCAATCCTCAATCCTCAATCCTCAATCCTCATTCTTCAATCCTCAATACCCAATCCTCAATCTTCAATCCTCAATCCTCAATCCTCAATCCCAATTCCTCAATCCTCATTCTTCAATCCTCAATACCCAATCCTCAATTTCAATCCTCAATCCTCAATCCTCATTTCTCAATCCTCATTTCTCAATCCTCAATCCTCAACCCTCAGCCCTCATACTCCATCCTCAGTACTCAATCCTCTATCCTCAATCTTCAATCCTCAATACCCAATCTTCAATCCTCATTCCTCAATCCTCAATCCTCAATCCTCAATCTTCAATCCTCAATACTCAATCTGCAACCCTCAATCCTCAAACCTCAATCCTCAATCCTCATTCCTCAATCCTCAATACCCAATCCTCAATCCTCAGTACTCAATCCTCAATCCTCAATCCTCAATCCTCAATACTCAATCCTCAATCTTCAATCCTCAATACTCAATCTTCAATCCTCAATCCTCAATCCTCAATCCTCAATATTCTATCATCAATACTCAATCATCAATCCTCATTCCTCAATCCCCAATTCTCAATCCTCAATCCTCAATCCTCAATCATCAGTCCTCATACTCAATTCTCAATTCTCAATCCTCAATCCTCAATCCTCAATCCTCAATCCTCAATAATCAATCTCCAATCCTCATTCCTCAATCCTCGATCCTCAATCCTCAGGCATCAATACTCAATCTTCAATACTCAATCCTCAATCCTCAATCCTCAATCCTCAATCCTCAGACCTCAATCCTCAATCCTCAATATTCAATCCTCAATACCCAATCCTCAATCTTCAATCCTCGATCCTCAAACCTCAATCCTAATTCCTCAATCCTCATTCTTCAATCCTCAATACCCAATCCTCAATTTCAATCTTCAACCCTCAATCCTCATTTCTCAATCCTCAATCCTCAACCCTCAGCCCTCATCCTCCATCCTCAACCCTCAATCCTCAATACTCAATCTTCAATCCTCAAATCTCAATCTTCAATCCTCGATCCTCAATCATCAATCCTCAATCCTCAATCCTCAGGCATCAATACTCAATCTACAATGCTCAATCCTCAATCCTCAATCCTCAATCCTCATTCCCCAACCCTTAATCCTCATTCCTCAAACTCAATCCTCAACCCTCAGTCCTCATACTCAATTCTCAATTCTCAATCCTCAATCCTCAATCCTCAATATTCAATCATCAATACTCAATCTTCAATCCTCAATCCTCAATCCTCAATCCTCAATCCTCAATCCTCAGTCGTCGAATCTCAATCCCCGACGCTTAGCACTCATCCTCAATCCTCAGTCCTCAATCCTCAATCCTCAAACCTAAATCCTCTACCGTCAGTCCTCGTCCTCAATCCTCAAACCTCAATCCCCAATCCTCAATATTCAATCATCAATACTCAATCTTCAATCCTCAATCCTGAATCCTCAATCCTCAATCCTCAATCCTCAATCCTCAATATTCAATCATCAATACTCATTCTTCAATCCTCAATCTTCAATCCTCAACACTCAATCTTCAATCCTCAATCCTCAATCTTCAATCCTCAATCCTCAATCCTCAATCCCAATTCCTCAATCCTCATTCTTCAATCCTCAATACCCAATCCTCAATTTCAATCCTCAATCCTCAATCCTCATTTCTCAATCCTCAATCCTCAACCCTCAGCCCTCATCCTCCATCCTCAGTACTCAATCCTCTATCCTCAATCTTCAATCCTCAATACCCAATCTTCAATCCTCATTCCTCAACCCTCAATCCTCAATCCTCAATCTTCAATCCTCAATACTCAATCTGCAACCCTCAATCCTCAAACCTCAATCCTCAATCCTCATTCCTCAATCCTCAATACCCAATCCTCAATCCTCAGTACTCAATCCTCAATCCTCAATCCTCAATCTTCAACCCTGAATCCTCAATCCTCAATACTCAATCCTCAATCTTCAATCCCCCAATACTCAATCTTCAATCCTCAATCCTCAATCCTCAATCCTCAATATTCAATCATCAATACTCAATCTTCAATCCTCATTCCTCAATCCCCAATTCTCAATCCTCAATCCTCAATCCTCAATCCTCAGTCCTCATACTCAATTCTCAATTCTCAATCCTCAATCCTCAATCCTCAATCTTCAATCCTCAATAATCAATCTCCAATCCTCAATCCTCAATCCTCGATCCTCAATCCTCAGGCATCAATACTCAATCTTCAATACTCAATTCTCAATCCTCAATCCTCAATACTCAATCCTCAGACCTCAATCCTCAATCCTAAATATTCAATCATCAATACTCAATCTTCAATCCTCAATCGTCAATCCTCAATTCTCAATCCTCAATCCTCAATCCTCAATCCTCAATCCTCAATCCTCAATCCTCAGGCATCAATACTCAATCTACAATATTCAATCCTCAATCCTTAATCCTCAATCCACAATCCTCAACCTTCAATGCTCAATACTCAATCTTCAATCCTGAATCCTCAATCCTCAATCCTCAATCCTCAATCCGCAATATTCAGTTCTCAATACTCAATCTTCAATCATCAATCCTCAATCCTCAATTCTCAGTCGTCAATCCTCAGTCATCAATCCTCAATCTTCAATACTCAATCGTCAATCCTTAGTCCTCAATCCTCAATCCTCAATCCTCGTTCCTCAAACCTCAATCCTCAACCCTCAGTCTTCATCCTCAATCCTCAAACCTCAATACTCAATCCTCAATATTCAATCGTCAATACTCAATCTTCAATCCCCAATCCTCAAACCTCAATCCTCAATCCTCATTCTTCAATCCTAAATACCCAATCCTTAATCTGCAATCCTCAATCCTCAATCCTCAATTCTCAATCCTCAATCCTTAATCCTCAGACCTCAAACATAAATATTCAACCCTCAGTCCTCGTCCTCAATCCACAACGCTCAATCCTCAGTCCTCAATACTCAATCCTCAATATTCAATCATCAATTCACAATCTTCAATCCTCAATCCTCAATCCTCAATCCTCAATCCTCAATCCTCAATCCTCAATATTCTATCATCAATACTCAATCTTTAACCCTCAATCTTCAATCCTCATTACTCAATCTTCAATCCTCAATCCTCAATCCTCAATCCTCAATCCTCAATCCTCAATATTCAATCCTCAATACTCAATCTTCAATCCTCAATCCTCAATCCTCAATATTCAATCCTCAATACTCAATCTTCAATCATCAATACTCAATCTTCAACCCTCAATCTTCAATCCTCAATACTCAATCCTCAATCCTCAATATTCAACCCTCAGCCCCCATCCTCCATCCTCAATACTCAATCCTCAATCCCCAATCTTCAATCCTCAATTCTCAATCTTCGATCCTCGATCCTCATTCTTCAATCCTAAATACCCAATCCTTAATCTGCAATCCTCAATCCTCAATCCTCAATTCTCAATCCTCAATCCTTAATCCTCAGACCTCAAACATCAATATTCAACCCTCAGTCCTCGTCCTCAATACACAACACTCAATCCTCAGTCCTCAATACTCAATCCTGAATATTCAATCTTCAATACTCAATCTTCAACCCTCAATCTTCAATCCTCAATACTCAATCTTCAATCCTCAATCCTCAATCCTCAATCCTCAATCCTCAATCTTCAATCCTCAACACTCAATCTTCAATCCTCAATCCTCAATCCTCAATCCTCAATCCTCATTCTTCAATCCTCAATACCCAATCCTCAATCTTCAATCCTCAATCCTCATTCCTCAATCCCAATTCCTCAATCCTCATTCTTCAATCTTCAATCCTCAATACCCAATCTTCCATCCTCATTCCTCAATCCTCAATCCTCAATCCTCAATCTGCAATCCTCAATACTCAATCTGCAACCCTCAATCCTCAAACCTCAATCCTCAATCCTCATTCCTCAATCCTCAATACCCAATCCTCAATACTCAGTACTCAATCCTCAATCCTCAATCCTCAATCTTCAACCCTGAATCCTCAATCCTCAATACTCAATCCTCAATCTTCAATCCTCAATACTCAATCTTCAATCCTCAATCCTCAATCCTCAATCCTCAATATTCAATCATCAATACTCAATCATCAATCCTCATTCCTCAATCCCCAATTCTCAATCCTCAATCCTTAATCCTCAATCATCAGTCCTCATACTCAATTCTCAATTCTCAATCCTCAATCCTCAATCCTCAATCTTCAATCCTCAATAATCAATCTCCAATCCTCAATCCTCAATCCTCGATCTTCAATCCTCAGGCATCAATACTCAATCTTCAATACTCAATCCTCAATCCTCAATCCTCAATCCTCAATCCTCAGACCTCAATCCTCAATCCTCAATATTCAATCCTCAATACCCAATCCTCAATCTTCAATCCTCGATCCTCAAACCTCAATCCTAATTCCTCAATCCTCATTCTTCAATCCTCAATACCCAATCCTCAATTTCAATCCTCAACCCTCAATCCTCATTTCTCAATCCCCAATCCTCAACCCTCAGCCCTCATCCTCCATCCTCAATCCTCAATCCTCAATCCTCAATCCTCAATCTTCAATCCTCAATTCTCAATCTTCAATCCTCGATCCTCAATCATCAATCCTCAATCCTCAATCCTCAGGCATCAATACTCAATCTTCAATGCTCAATCCTCAATCCTCAATCCTCAATGCTCATTCCCCAACCCTCAATCCTCATTCCTCAAAGCTCAATCCTCAACCCTCAGTCCTCATACTCAATTCTCGATTCTCAATCCTCAATCCTCAATCCTCAATATTCAATCCTCAATAATCAATCTCCAATCCTCAATACTCTATCCTCGATCCTCAATCCTCAGGCATCAATACTCAATCTTCAATACTCAATCCTCAATCCTCAATCCTCAATCCTCAATCCTCAAACCTCAATCCTCAATCCTCAATATTCAATCATCAATACTCAATCTTCAATCCTCAATCCTCAATCCTCAATCCTCAATCCTCAATCCTCAATCCTCAGTCGTCGAATCTCAATCCCCGACGCTTAGCACTCATCCTCAATCCTCAGTCCTCAATCCTCAATCCTCAAACCTAAATCCTCTACCGTCAGTCCTCGACCTCAATCCTCAAACCTCAATCCTCAATCCTCAATATTCAATCATCAATACTCAATCTTCAATCCTCAATCCTGAATCCTCAATCCTCAATCCTCAATCCTCAATCCTCAATATTCAATCATCAATACTCAATCTTCAACCCTCAATCTTCAAACCTCAATACTCAATCTTCAATCCTCAATCCTCAATCCTCAATCCTCAATCCTCAATCTTCAATCCTCAACACACAATCTTCAATCCTCAATCCTCAATCCTCAATCCTCAATCCTCAATCCTCATTCTTCAATCCTCAATACCCAATCCTCAATCTTCAATCCTCAATCCTCAATCCTCAATCCCAATTCCTCAATCCTCATTCTTCAATCCTCAATACCCAATCCTCAATTTCAATCCTCAATCCTCAATCCTCATTTCTCAATCCTCAAGCCTCAACCCTCAGCCCTCATCCTCCATCCTCAGTACTCAATCCTCTATCCTCAATCTTCAATCCTCAATACCCAATCTTCAATCCTCATTCCTCAATCCTCAATCCTCAATCCTCAATCTTCAATCCTCAATACTCAATCTGCAACCCTCAATCCTCAAACCTCAATCCTCAATCCTCATTCCTCAATCCTCAATACCCAATCCTCAATCCTCAGTACTCAATCCTCAATCCTCAATCCTCAATCTTCAACCCTGAATCCTCAATCCTCAATACTCAATCCTCAATCTTCAATCCTCAATACTCAATCTTCAATCCTCAATCCTCAATCCTCAATCCTCAATATTCAATCATCAATACTCAATCTTGAATCCTCATTCCTCAATCCCCAATTCTCAATCCTCAATCCTCAATCCTCAATCCTCAGTCCTCATACTCAATTCTCAATTCTCAATCCTCAATCCTCAATCCTCAATCTTCAATCCTCAATAATCAATCTACAATCCTCAATCCTCCATCCTCGATCCTCAATCCTCAGGCATCAATACTCAATCTTCAATACTCAATCCTCAATCCTCAATCCTCAATCCTCAATCCTCAGACCTCAATCCTCAATCCTCAATATTCAATCATCAATACTCAATCTTCAATCCTCAATCGTCAATCCTCGTTCCTCAAACCTCAATCCTCAACCCTCAGTCTTCATCCTCAATCCTCAAACCTCAATACTCAATCCTCAATATTCAATCGTCAATACTCAATCTTCAATCCCCAATCCTCAAACCTCAATCCTCAATCCTCATTCTTCAATCCTAAATGCCCAATCCTTAATCTGCAATCCTCAATCCTAAATCCTCAATTCTCAATCCTCAATCCTTAATCCTCAGACCTCAAACATCAATATTCAACCCTCAGTCCTCGTCCTCAATCCAC
This sequence comes from Calliopsis andreniformis, assembly GCF_051401765.1. Lineage (NCBI taxonomy): Eukaryota > Metazoa > Arthropoda > Insecta > Hymenoptera > Andrenidae > Calliopsis > Calliopsis andreniformis. The sequence continues at coordinate 1,448,538 of NW_027480513.1, read as the reverse complement.
AACACTCAATCCTCAGTCCTCAATACTCAATCCTCAATATTCAATCATCAATTCTCAATCTTCAATCCTCAATCCTCAATCCTCAATCCTCAATCCTCAATCCTCAATCCTCAATATTCTATCATCAATACTCAATCTTTAACCCTCAATCTTCGATCCTCAATACTCAATCTTCAATCCTCAATCCTCAATCCTCAATCCTCAATACTCAATCCTCAATCTTCAATCCTCAATTCTCAATCTTCAATCCTCGATACTCAATCCTCAATCCTCAATATTCAATCATCAATACTCAATCTTCAACCCTCAATCTTCAATCATCAATACTCAATCTTCAATCCTCAATCCTCAATCCTCAATCCACAATCCTCAATCCTCAATCCTCAGGCATCAATGCTCAATCAACAATATTCAATCCTCAGTCCTTAATCCTCAATCCACAATCCTCAACCTTCAATACTCAATACTCAATCTTCAATCCTCAATCCTCAATCCTCAATCCTCAATCCTCAATCCTCAGGCATCAATACTCAATCTTCAATGCTCAATCCTCAATCCTCAATCCTCAATGCTCATTCCCCAACCCTCAAACCTCATTCCTCAAAGCTCAATCCTCAACCCTCAGTCCTCATACTCAATTCTCGATTCTCAATCCTCAATCCTCAATCCTCAATATTCAATCCTCAATAATCAATCTCCAATCCTCAATACTCTATCCTCGATCCTCAATCCTCAGGCATCAATACTCAATCTTCAATACTCAATCCTCAATCCTCAATCCTCAATCCTCAATCCTCAAACATCAATCCTCAATCCTCAATATTCAATCATCAATACTCAATCTTCAATCCTCAATCCTCAATCCTCAATCCTCAATCCTCAATCCTCAATCCTCAGGCATCAATACTCAATCTTCAATGCTCAATCCTCAATCCTCAATCCTCAATGCTCATTCCCCAACCCTCAATCCTCATTCCTCAAACCTCAACCCTCAACCCTCAGTCCTCATACTCAATTCTCAATTCTCAATCCTCAATCCTCAATCCTCAATCTTCAATCCTCAATAATCAATCTCCAATCCTCAATCCTCAATTCTCGATCCTCAATCCTCAGGCATCAATACTCAATCTTCAATACTCAACCCTCAATCCTCACTCCTCAATCCTCAATCCTCAAACCTCCATCCTCAATCCTCAATATTCAATCATCAATACTCAATCTTCAATCCGCAATCCTCAATCCTCAATCCTCAACCCTCAATCCTCATTCCTCAAACCTCAATCCTCAACCCTCAGTCCTCATACTCAATTCTCAATTCTCAATCCTCAATTCTCAATCCTCAATCTTCAGTCCTCAATAATCAATCTCCAATTCTAGATCCTCAATCCCCAATCTTCAATCCTTAATCCTCAATCTTCAATCCCCAATCCCCAGTACTCAATCTTCAATCCTCAATGCTCAATCCTCAATCCTCAATCCTCAGTCCTCAGACCTCAATCTTCAATCCTCAAACCTCAATCCTCAACCGTCAGTCCTTATTCTCCAACCTCAATCCTCAATCCTCAATCCTCAACCTTCAATCCCCAATACTCAATCTTCAATCTTCAATCCTCAATACTCAATCCTCAATCCTCAAGCCTCAGGCATCAATACTCAATCTTCAATACTCAATCCTCAATCCTCAATCGTCAATCCTCAATCCTCAACCATCAATCCTCATTCCTCAAACCTCAATCCTCAACCCTCAGTCCTCATCCTCAATTCTCAATTCTCAATCCTCAATCCTCAATCCTCAATCTTCAATCCTCAATAATCAATCTCCGATCCAAGGTCCTCAATCCCCAACCTTCAATCGTTAATCCTCAATCTTCAATCCTCAATCCCCAGTCATCAATCTTCAATCCTCAATGCTCAATCCTCAATCCTCAATCCTCAGTCCTCAATCCCCAATCCTTAATCCTCAAACCTCAATCCTCAACCGTCAGTCCTCGTCCTCAATCCTCAAACCTCAATCATCAATCCTCAATATTCAATCATCAATACTCAATCTTCAATCCTCAATCCTCAAACCTCAATCCTCAATCCTCATTCTTCAATCCTAAATACCCAATCCTCAATTTCCAATCCTCAATCCTCAATCCTCAATCCTCAATCCTCATTTCTCAATCCTCAATCCTCAGTCCTCAGTCGTCGAATCTCAATCCCCGACGCTTAGCACTCATCCTCAATCCTCAGTCCTCAATCCTCAATCCTCAAACCTAAATCCTCTACCGTCAGTCCTCGTCCTCAATCCTCAAACCTCAATCCTCAATCCTCAATATTCAATCATCAATACTCAATCTTCAATCCTCAATCCTGAATCCTCAATCCTCAATCCTCAATCCTCAATCCTCAATATTCAATCATCAATACTCAATCTTCAACCCTCAATCTTCAATCCTCAATACTCAATCTTCAATCCTCAATCATCAATCCTCAATCCTCAATCCTCAATCTTCAATCCTCAACACTCAATCTTCAATCCTCAATCCTCAATCCTCAATCCTCAATCCTCATTCTTCAATCCTCAATACCCAATCCTCAATCTTCAATCCTCAATCCTCAATCCTCAATCCCAATTCCTCAATCCTCATTCTTCAATCCTCAATACCCAATCCTCAATTTCAATCCTCAATCCTCAATCCTCATTTCTCAATCCTCATTTCTCAATCCTCAATCCTCAACCCTCAGCCCTCATACTCCATCCTCAGTACTCATTCCTCTATCCTCAATCTTCAATCCTCAATACCCAATCTTCAATCCTCATTCCTCAATCCTCAATCCTCAATCCTCAATCTTCAATCCTCAATACTCAATCTGCAACCCTCAATCCTCAAACCTCAATCCTCAATCCTCATTCCTCAATCCTCAATACCCAATCCTCAATCCTCAGTACTCAATCCTCAATCCTCAATCCTCAATCTTCAACCCTGAATCCTCAATCCTCAATACTCAATCCTCAATCTTCAATCCTCAATACTCAATCTTCAATCCTCAATCCTCAATCCTCAATCCTCAATATTCTATCATCAATGCTCAATCATCAATCCTCATTCCTCAATCCCCAATTCTCAATCCTCAATCCTCAATCCTCAATCATCAGTCCTCATACTCAATTCTCAATTCTCAATCCTCAAACCTCAATCCTCAATCCTCAATCCTCAATAATCAATCTCCAATCCTCATTCCTCAATCCTCGATCCTCAATCCTCAGGCATCAATACTCAATCTTCAATACTCAATCCTCAATCCTCAATCCTCAATCCTCAATCCTCAGACCTCAATCCTCAATCCTCAATATTCAATCCTCAATACCCAATCCTCAATCTTCAATCCTCGATCCTCAAACCTCAATCCTAATTCCTCAATCCTCATTCTTCAATCCTCAATACCCAATCCTCAATTTCAATCTTCAACCCTCAATCCTCATTTCTCAATCCTCAATCCTCAACCCTCAGCCCTCATCCTCCATCCTCAACCCTCAATCCTCAATACTCAATCTTCAATCCTCAAATCTCAATCTTCAATCCTCGATCCTCAATCATCAATCCACAATCCTCAATCCTCAGGCATCAATACTCAATCTACAATGCTCAATCCTCAATCCTCAATCCTCAATCCTCATTCCCCAACCCTCAATCCTCATTCCTCAAAGCTCAATCCTCAACCCTCAGTCCTCATACTCAATTCTCAATTCTCAATCCTCAATCCTCAATCCTCAATATTCAATCATCAATACTCAATCTTCAATCCTAAATCCTCAATCCTCAATCCTCAATCCTCAATCCTCAATCCTCAGTCGTCGAATCTCAATCCCCGACGCTTAGCACTCATCCTCAATCCTCAGTCCTCAATCCTCAATCCTCAAACCTAAATCCTCTACCGTCAGTCCTCGTCCTCAATCCTCAAACCTCAATCCCCAATCCTCAATATTCAATCATCAATACTCAATCTTCAATCCTCAATCCTGAATCCTCAATCCTCAATCCTCAATCCTCAATCCTCAATATTCAATCATCAATACTCATTCTTCAATCCTCAATCTTCAATCCTCAACACTCAATCTTCAATCCTCAATCCTCAATCTTCAATCCTCAATCCTCAATCCTCAATCCCAATTCCTCAATCCTCATTCTTCAATCCTCAATACCCAATCCTCAATTTCAATCCTCAATCCTCAATCCTCATTTCTCAATCCTCAATCCTCAACCCTCAGCCCTCATCCTCCATCCTCAGTACTCAATCCTCTATCCTCAATCTTCAATCCTCAATACCCAATCTTCAATCCTCATTCCTCAACCCTCAATCCTCAATCCTCAATCTTCAATCCTCAATACTCAATCTGCAACCCTCAATCCTCAAACCTCAATCCTCAATCCTCATTCCTCAATCCTCAATACCCAATCCTCAATCCTCAGTACTCAATCCTCAATCCTCAATCCTCAATCTTCAACCCTGAATCCTCAATCCTCAATACTCAATCCTCAATCTTCAATCCCCCAATACTCAATCTTCAATCCTCAATCCTCAATCCTCAATCCTCAATATTCAATCATCAATACTCAATCTTCAATCCTCATTCCTCAATCCCCAATTCTCAATCCTCAATCCTCAATCCTCAATCCTCAGTCCTCATACTCAATTCTCAATTCTCAATCCTCAATCCTCAATCCTCAATCTTCAATCCTCAATAATCAATCTCCAATCCTCAATCCTCAATCCTCGATCCTCAATCCTCAGGCATCAATACTCAATCTTCAATACTCAATCCTCAATCCTCAATCCTCAATACTCAATCCTCAGACCTCAATCCTCAATCCTAAATATTCAATCATCAATACTCAATCTTCAATCCTCAATCGTCAATCCTCAATTCTCAATCCTCAATCCTCAATCCTCAATCCTCAATCCTCAATCCTCAATCCTCAGGCATCAATACTCAATCTACAATATTCAATCCTCAATCCTTAATCCTCAATCCACAATCCTCAACCTTCAATGCTCAATACTCAATCTTCAATCCTGAATCCTCAATCCTCAATCCTCAATCCTCAATCCGCAATATTCAGTTCTCAATACTCAATCTTCAATCATCAATCCTCAATCCTCAATTCTCAGTCATCAATCCTCAGTCATCAATCCTCAATCTTCAATACTCAATCGTCAATCCTTAGTCCTCAATCCTCAATCCTCAATCCTCGTTCCTCAAACCTCAATCCTCAACCCTCAGTCTTCATCCTCAATCCTCAAACCTCAATACTCAATCCTCAATATTCAATCGTCAATACTCAATCTTCAATCCCCAATCCTCAAACCTCAATCCTCAATCCTCATTCTTCAATCCTAAATACCCAATCCTTAATCTGCAATCCTCAATCCTCAATCCTCAATTCTCAATCCTCAATCCTTAATCCTCAGACCTCAAACATCAATATTCAACCCTCAGTCCTCGTCCTCAATCCACAACGCTCAATCCTCAGTCCTCAATACTCAATCCTCAATATTCAATCATCAATTCACAATCTTCAATCCTCAACCCTCAATCCTCAATCCTCAATCCTCAATCCTCAATCCTCAATATTCTATCATCAATACTCAATCTTTAACCCTCAATCTTCAATCCTCAATACTCAATCTTCAATCCTCAATCCTCAATCCTCAATCCTCAATCCTCAATCCTCAATATTCAATCCTCAATACTCAATCTTCAATCCTCAATCCTCAATCCTCAATATTCAATCCTCAATACTCAATCTTCAATCATCAATACTCAATCTTCAACCCTCAATCTTCAATCCTCAATACTCAATCCTCAATCCTCAATATTCAACCCTCAGCCCCCATCCTCCATCCTCAATACTCAATCCTCAATCCCCAATCTTCAATCCTCAATTCTCAATCTTCGATCCTCGATCCTCATTCTTCAATCCTAAATACCCAATCCTTAATCTGCAATCCTCAATCCTCAATCCTCAATTCTCAATCCTCAATCCTTAATCCTCAGACCTCAAACATCAATATTCAACCCTCAGTCCTCGTCCTCAATACACAACACTCAATCCTCAGTCCTCAATACTCAATCCTGAATATTCAATCTTCAATACTCAATCTTCAACCCTCAATCTTAAATCCTCAATACTCAATCTTCAATCCTCAATCCTCAATCCTCAATCCTCAATCCTCAATCTTCAATCCTCAACACTCAATCTTCAATATTCAATCCTCAATAATCAATCTCCAATCCTCAATACTCTATCCTCGATCCTCAATCCTCAATCCTCAATATTCAATCATCAATACTCAATCATCAATCCTCATTCCTCAATCCCCAATTCTCAATCCTCAATCCTTAATCCTCAATCATCAGTCCTCATACTCAATTCTCAATTCTCAATCCTCAATCCTCAATCCTCAATCTTCAATCCTCAATAATCAATCTCCAATCCTCAATCCTCAATCCGCGACCCTCAATCCTCAGGCATCAATACTCAATCTTCAATACTCAATCCTCAATCCTCAATCCTCAATCCTCAATCCTCAGACCTCAATCCTCAATCCTCAATATTCAATCCTCAATACCCAATCCTCAATCTTCAATCCTCGATCCTCAAACCTCAATCCTAATTCCTCAATCCTCATTCTTCAATCCTCAATACCCAATCCTCAATTTCAATCCTCAACCCTCAATCCTCATTTCTCAATCCTCAATCCTCAACCCTCAGCCCTCATCCTCCATCCTCAATCCTCAATCCTCAATCCTCAATCCTCAATCTTCAATCCTCAATTCTCAATCTTCAATCCTCGATCCTCAATCATCAATCCTCAATCCTCAATCCTCAGGCATCAATACTCAATCTTCAATGCTCAATCCTCAATCCTCAATCCTCAATGCTCATTCCCCAACCCTCAATCCTCATTCCTCAAAGCTCAATCCTCAACCCTCAGTCCTCATACTCAATTCTCGATTCTCAATCCTCAATCCTCAATCCTCAATATTCAATCCTCAATAATCATTCTCCAATCCTCAATACTCTATCCTCGATCCTCAATCCTCAGGCATCAATACTCAATCTTCAATACTCAATCCTCAATCCTCAATCCTCAATCCTCAATCCTCAAACCTCAATCCTCAATCCTCAATATTCAATCATCAATACTCAATCTTCAATCCTCAATCCTCAATCCTCAATCCTCAATCCTCAATCCTCAATCCTCAGTCGTCGAATCTCAATCCCCGACGCTTAGCACTCATCCTCAATCCTCAGTCCTCAATCCTCAATCCTCAAACCTAAATCCTCTACCGTCAGTCCTCGACCTCAATCCTCAAACCTCAATCCTCAATCCTCAATATTCAATCATCAATACTCAATCTTCAATCCTCAATCCTGAATCCTCAATCCTCAATCCTCAATCCTCAATCCTCAATATTCAATCATCAATACTCAATCTTCAACCCTCAATCTTCAAACCTCAATACTCAATCTTCAATCCTCAATCCTCAATCCTCAATCCTCAATCCTCAATCTTCAATCCTCAACACACAATCTTCAATCCTCAATCCTCAATCCTCAATCCTGAATCCTCAATCCTCATTCTTCAATCCTCAATACCCAATCCTCAATCTTCAATCCTCAATCCTCAATCCTCAATCCCAATTCCTCAATCCTCATTCTTCAATCCTCAATACCCAATCCTCAATTTCAATCCCCAATCCTCAATCCTCATTTCTCAATCCTCAAGCCTCAACCCTCAGCCCTCATCCTCCATCCTCAGTACCCAATCCTCTATCCTCAATCTTCAATCCTCAATACCCAATCTTCAATCCTCATTCCTCAATCCTCAATCCTCAATCCTCAATCTTCAATCCTCAATACTCAATCTGCAACCCTCAATCCTCAAACCTCAATCCTCAATCCTCATTCCTCAATCCTCAATACCCAATCCTCAATCCTCAGTACTCAATCCTCAATCCTCAATCCTCAATCTTCAACCCTGAATCCTCAATCCTCAATACTCAATCCTCAATCTTCAATCCTCAATACTCAATCTTCAATCCTCAATCCTCAATCCTCAATCCTCAATATTCAATCATCAATACTCAATCTTCAATCCTCATTCCTCAATCCCCAATTCTCAATCCTCAATCCTCAATCCTCAATCCTCAGTCCTCATACTCAATTCTCAATTCTCAATTCTCAATCCTCAATCCTCAATCCTCAATCTTCAATCCTCAATAATCAATCTACAATCCTCAATCCTCCATCCTCGATCCTCAATCCTCAGGCATCAATACTCAATCTTCAATACTCAATCCTCAATCCTCAATCCTCAATCCTCAATCCTCAGACCTCAATCCTCAATCCTCAATATTCAATCATCAATACTCAATCTTCAATCCTCAATCGTCAATCCTCAATTCTCAATCCTCAATCCTCAGTCCTCAGTCGTCGAATCTCAATCCCCGACGCTTAGCACTCATCCTCAATCCTCAGTCCTCAATCCTCAATCCTCAAACCTAAATCCTCTGCCGTCAGTCCTCGTCCTCAATCCTCAAACCTCAATCCTCAATCCTCAATATTCAATCATCAATACTCGATCTTCAATCCTCAATCCTCAATCCTCAATCCTCAATCCTCAATCCTCAATCCTCAATCCTCAATATTCAATCATCAATACTCAATCTTCAACCCTCAATCTTCAATCCTCAATACTCAATCTTCAATCCTCAATCCTCAATCCTCAATCCTCAATCCTCAATCCTCAGGCATCAATACTCAATCTACAATATTCAATCCTCAATCCTTAATCCTCAATCCACAATCCTCAACCTTCAATACTCAATACTCAATCTTCAATCCTGAATCCTCAATCCTCAATCCTCAATCCTCAATCCGCAATATTCAGTCCTCAATACTCAATCTTCAATCATCAATCCTCAATCCTTAATTCTTAGTCGTCAATCCTCAGTCATCAATCCTCAATCTTCAATACTCAATCGTCAATCCTTAGTCCTCAATCCTCAATCCTCAATCCTCGTTCCTCAAACCTCAATCCTCAACCCTCAGTCTTCATCCTCAATCCTCAAACCTCAATACTCAATCCTCAATATTCAATCGTCAATACTCAATCTTCAATCCCCAATCCTCAAACCTCAATCCTCAATCCTCATTCTTCAATCCTAAATGCCCAATCCTTAATCTGCAATCCTCAATCCTAAATCCTCAATTCTCAATCCTCAATCCTTAATCCTCAGACCTCAAACATCAATATTCAACCCTCAGTCCTCGTCCTCAATCCACAACACTCAATCCTCAGTCCTCAATACTCAATCCTCAATATTCAATCATCAATTCTCAATCTTCAATCCTCAATCCTCAATCCTCAATCCTCAATCCTCAATCCTCAATCCTCAATATTCTATCATCAATACTCAATCTTTAACCCTCAATCTTCGATCCTCAATACTCAATCTTCAATCCTCAATCCTCAATCCTCAATCCTCAATCCTCAATCCTCAATCTTCAATCCTCAATTCTCAATCTTCAATCCTCGATCCTCAATCCTCAATCCTCAATATTCAATCATCAATACTCAATCTTCAACCCTCAATCTTCAATCATCAATACTCAATCTTCAATCCTCAATCCTCAATCCTCAATCCTCAATCCTCAATCCTCAATCCTCAATCCTCAGGCATCAATGCTCAATCTACAATATTCAATCCTCAGTCCTTAATCCTCAATCCACAATCCTCAACCTTCAATACTCAATACTCAATCTTCAATCCTCAATCCTCAATCCTCAATCCTCAATCCTCAATCCTCAGGCATCAATACTCAATCTTCAATGCTCAATCCTCAATCCTCAATCCGCAATGCTCATTCCCCAACCCTCAAACCTCATTCCTCAAAGCTCAATCCTCAACCCTCAGTCCTCATACTCAATTCTCGATTCTCAATCCTCAATCCTCAATCCTCAATATTCAATCCTCAATAATCAATCTCCAATCCTCAATACTCTATCCTCGATCCTCAACCCTCAGGCATCAATACTCAATCTTCAATACTCAATCCTCAATCCTCAATCCTCAATCCTCAATCCTCAAACCTCAATCCTCAATCCTCAATATTCAATCATCAATACTCAATCTTCAATCCTCAATCCTCAATCCTCAATCCTCAATCCTCAATCCTCAATCCTCAGTCGTCGAATCTCAATCCCCGACGCTTAGCACTCATCCTCAATCCTCAGTCCTCAATCCTCAATCCTCAAACCTAAATCCTCTACCGTCAGTCCTCGACCTCAATCCTCAAACCTCAATCCTCAATCCTCAATATTCAATCATCAATACTCAATCTTCAATCCTCAATGCTCAATCCTCAATCCTCAATCCTCAATCCTCAATCCTCAGGCATCAATACTCAATCTTCAATGCTCAATCCTCAATCCTCAATCCTCAATGCTCATTCCCCAACCCTCAATCCTCATTCCTCAAACCTCAACCCTCAACCCTCAGTCCTCATACTCAATTCTCAATTCTCAATCCTCAATCCTCAATCCTCAATCTTCAATCCTCAATAATCAATCTCCAATCCTCAATCCTCAATTCTCGATCCTCAATCCTCAGGCATCAATACTCAATCTTCAATACTCAACCCTCAATCCTCACTCCTCAATCCTCAATCCTCAAACCTCCATCCTCAATCCTCAATATTCAATCATCAATACTCAATCTTCAATCCGCAATCCTCAATCCTCAATCCTCAACCCTCAATCCTCATTCCTCAAACCTCAATCCTCAACCCTCAGTCCTCATACTCAATTCTCAATTCTCAATCCTCAATTCTCAATCCTCAATCTTCAGTCCTCAATAATCAATCTCCAATTCTAGATCCTCAATCCCCAATCTTCAATCCTTAATCCTCAATCTTCAATCCCCAATCCCCAGTACTCAATCTTCAATCATCAATGCTCAATCCTCAATCCTCAATCCTCAGTCCTCAGACCTCAATCTTCAATCCTCAAACCTCAATCCTCAACCGTCAGTCCTTATTCTCCAACCTCAATCCTCAATCCTCAATCCTCAACCTTCAATCCCCAATACTCAATCTTCAATCTTCAATCCTCAATACTCAATCCTCAATCCTCAAGCCTCAGGCATCAATACTCAATCTTCAATACTCAATCCTCAATCCTCAATCGTCAATCCTCAATCCTCAACCATCAATCCTCATTCCTCAAACCTCAATCCTCAACCCTCAGTCCTCATCCTCAATTCTCAATTCTCAATCCTCAATCCTCAATCCTCAATCTTCAATCCTCAATAATCAATCTTCAATCATCAATACTCAATCTTCAACCCTCAATCTTCAATCCTCAATACTCAATCCTCAATCCTCAATATTCAACCCTCAGCCCCCATCCTCCATCCTCAATACTCAATCCTCAATCCCCAATCTTCAATCCTCAATTCTCAATCTTCGATCCTCGATCCTCATTCTTCAATCCTAAATACCCAATCCTTAATCTGCAATCCTCAATCCTCAATCCTCAATTCTCAATCCTCAATCCTTAATCCTCAGACCTCAAACATCAATATTCAACCCTCAGTCCTCGTCCTCAATACACAACACTCAATCCTCAGTCCTCAATACTCAATCCTGAATATTCAATCTTCAATACTCAATCTTCAACCCTCAATCTTCAATCCTCAATACTCAATCTTCAATCCTCAATCCTCAATCCTCAATCCTCAATCCTCAATCTTCAATCCTCAACACTCAATCTTCAATCCTCAATCCTCAATCCTCAATCCTCAATCCTCATTCTTCAATCCTCAATACCCAATCCTCAATCTTCAATCCTCAATCCTCATTCCTCAATCCCAATTCCTCAATCCTCATTCTTCAATCCTCAATACCCAATCCTCAATTTGAATCCTCAATCCTCAATCCTCATTTCTCAATCCTCAATCCTCAACCCTCAGCCCTCATCCTCCATCCTCAGTACTCAATCCTCTATCCTCAATCTTCAATCCTCAATACCCAATCTTCAATCCTCATTCCTCAATCCTCAATCCTCAATCCTCAATCTGCAATCCTCAATACTCAATCTGCAACCCTCAATCCTCAAACCTCAATCCTCAATCCTCATTCCTCAATCCTCAATACCCAATCCTCAATACTCAGTACTCAATCCTCAATCCTCAATCCTCAATCTTCAACCCTGCATCCTCAATCCTCAATACTCAATCCTCAATCTTCAATCCTCAATACTCAATCTTCAATCCTCCATCCTCAATCCTCAATCCTCAGTATTCAATCATCAATACTCAATCATCAATCCTCATTCCTCAATCCCCAATTCTCAATCCTCAATCCTTAATCCTCAATCATCAGTCCTCATACTCAATTCTCAATTCTCAATCCTCAATCCTCAATCCTCAATCTTCAATCCTCAATAATCAATCTCCAATCCTCAATCCTCAATCCTCGATCCTCAATCCTCAGGCATCAATACTCAATCTTCAATACTCAATCCTCAATCCTCAATCCTCAATCCTCAATCCTCAGACCTCAATCCTCAATCCTCAATATTCAATCCTCAATACCCAATCCTCAATCTTCAATCCTCGATCCTCAAACCTCAATCCTAATTCCTCAATCCTCATTCTTCAATCCTCAATACCCAATCCTCAATTTCAATCCTCAACCCTCAATCCTCATTTCTCAATCCTCAATCCTCAACCCTCAGCCCTCATCCTCCATCCTCAATCCTCAATCCTCAATCCTCAATCCTCAATCTTCAATCCTCAATTCTCAATCTTCAATCCTCGATCCTCAATCATCAATCCTCAATCCTCAATCCTCAGGCATCAATACTCAATCTTCAATGCTCAATCCTCAATCCTCAATCCTCAATGCTCATTCCCCAACCCTCAATCCTCATTCCTCAAAGCTCAATCCTCAACCCTCAGTCCTCATACTCAATTCTCGATTCTCAATCCTCAATCCTCAATCCTCAATATTCAATCCTCAATAATCAATCTCCAATCCTCAATACTCTATCCTCGATCCTCAATCCTCAGGCATCAATACTCAATCTTCAATACTCAATCCTCAATCCTCAATCCTCAATCCTCAATCCTCAAACCTCAATCCTCAATCCTCAATATTCAATCATCAATACTCAATCTTCAATCCTCAATCCTCAATCCTCAATCCTCAATCCTCAATCCTCAATCCTCAGTCGTCGAATCTCAATCCCCGACGCTTAGCACTCATCCTCAATCCTCAGTCCTCAATCCTCAATCCTCAAACCTAAATCCTCTACCGTCAGTCCTCGACCTCAATCCTCAAACCTCAATCCTCAATCCTCAATATTCAATCATCAATACTCAATCTTCAATCCTCAATCCTGAATCCTCAATCCTCAATCCTCAATCCTCAATCCTCAATATTCAATCATCAATACTCAATCTTCAACCCTCAATCTTCAAACCTCAATACTCAATCTTCAATCCTCAATCCTCAATCCTCAATCCTCAATCCTCAATCTTCAATCCTCAACACACAATCTTCAATCCTCAATCCTCAATCCTCAATCCTCAATCCTCAATCCTCATTCTTCAATCCTCAATACCCAATCCTCAATCTTCAATCCTCAATCCTCAATCCTCAATCCCAATTCCTCAATCCTCATTCTTCAATCCTCAATACCCAATCCTCAATTTCAATCCTCAATCCTCAATCCTCATTTCTCAATCCTCAAGCCTCAACCCTCAGCCCTCATCCTCCATCCTCAGTACTCAATCCTCTATCCTCAATCTTCAATCCTCAATACCCAATCTTCAATCCTCATTCCTCAATCCTCAATCCTCAATCCTCAATCTTCAATCCTCAATACTCAATCTGCAACCCTCAATCCTCAAACCTCAATCCTCAATCCTCTTTCCTCAATCCTCAATACCCAATCCTCAATCCTCAGTACTCAATCCTCAATCCTCAATCCTCAATCTTCAACCCTGAATCCTCAATCCTCAATACTCAATCCTCAATCTTCAATCCTCAATACTCAATCTTCAATCCTCAATCCTCAATCCTCAATCCTCAATATTCAATCATCAATACTCAATCTTCAATCCTCATTCCTCAATCCCCAATTCTCAATCCTCAATCCTCAATCCTCAATCCTCAGTCCTCATACTCAATTCTCAATTCTCAATCCTCAATCCTCAATCCTCAATCTTCAATCCTAAATAATCAATCTACAATCCTCAATCCTCCATCCTCGATCCTCAATCCTCAGGCATCAATACTCAATCTTCAATACTCAATCCTCAATCCTCAATCCTCAATCCTCAATCCTCAGACCTCAATCCTCAATCCTCAATATTCAATCATCAATACTCAATCTTCAATCCTCAATCGTCAATCCTCAATTCTCAATCCTCAATCCTCAGTCCTCAGGCGTCGAATCTCAATCCCCGACGCTTAGCACTCATCCTCAATCCTCAGTCCTCAATCCTCAATCCTCAAACCTAAATCCTCTGCCGTCAGTCCTCGTCCTCAATCCTCAAACCTCAATCCTCAATCCTCAATATTCAATCATCAATACTCGATCTTCAATCCTCAATCCTCAATCCTCAATCCTCAATCCTCAATCCTCAATCCTCAATCCTCAATATTCAATCATCAATACTCAATCTTCAACCCTCAATCTTCAATCCTCAATACTCAATCTTCAATCCTCAATCCTCAATCCTCAATCCTCAATCCTCAATCCTCAGGCATCAATACTCAATCTACAATATTCAATCCTCAATCCTTAATCCTCAATCCACAATCCTCAACCTTCAATACTCAATACTCAATCTTCAATCCTGAATCCTCAATCCTCAATCCTCAATCCTCAATCCGCAATATTCAGTCCTCAATACTCAATCTTCAATCATCAATCCTCAATCCTTAATTCTTAGTCGTCAATCCTCAGTCATCAATCCTCAATCTTCAATACTCAATCGTCAATCCTTAGTCCTCAATCCTCAATCCTCAATCCTCGTTCCTCAAACCTCAATCCTCAACCCTCAGTCTTCATCCTCAATCCTCAAACCTCAATACTCAATCCTCAATATTCAATCGTCAATACTCAATCTTCAATCCCCAATCCTCAAACCTCAATCCTCAATCCTCATTCTTCAATCCTAAATGCCCAATCCTTAATCTGCAATCCTCAATCCTAAATCCTCAATTCTCAATCCTCAATCCTTAATCCTCAGACCTCAAACATCAATATTCAACCCTCAGTCCTCGTCCTCAATCCACAACACTCAATCCTCAGTCCTCAATACTCAATCCTCAATATTCAATCATCAATTCTCAATCTTCAATCCTCAATCCTCAATCCTCAATCCTCAATCCTCAATCCTCAATCCTCAATATTCTATCATCAATACTCAATCTTTAACCCTCAATCTTCGATCCTCAATACTCAATCTTCAATCCTCAATCCTCAATCCTCAATCCTCAATCCTCAATCCTCAATCTTCAATCCTCAATTCTCAATCTTCAATCCTCGATCCTCAATCCTCAATCCTCAATATTCAATCATCAATACTCAATCTTCAACCCTCAATCTTCAATCCTCAATACTCAATCTTCAATCCTCAATCCTCAATCCTCAATCCTCAATCCTCAATCCTCAATCCTCAGGCATCAATGCTCAATCTACAATATTCAATCCTCAGTCCTTAATCCTCAATCCACAATCCTCAACCTTCAATACTCAATACTCAATCTTCAATCCTCAATCCTCAATCCTCAATCCTCAATCCTCAATCCTCAGGCATCAATACTCAATCTTCAATGCTCAATCCTCAATCCTCAATCCTCAATGCTCATTCCCCAACCCTCAAACCTCATTCCTCAAAGCTCAATCCTCAACCCTCAGTCCTCATACTCAATTCTCGATTCTCAATCCTCAATCCTCAATCCTCAATATTCAATCCTCAATAATCAATCTCCAATCCTCAATACTCTATCCTCGATCCTCAATCCTCAGGCATCAATACTCAATCTTCAATACTCAATCCTCAATCCTCAATCCTCAATCCTCAATCCTCAAACCTCAATCCTCAATCCTCAATATTCAATCATCAATACTCAATCTTCAATCCTCAATCCTCAATCCTCAATCCTCAATCCTCAATCCTCAATCCTCAGTCGTCGAATCTCAATCCCCGACGCTTAGCACTCATCCTCAATCCTCAGTCCTCAATCCTCAATCCTCAAACCTAAATCCTCTACCGTCAGTCCTCGACCTCAATCCTCAAACCTCAATCCTCAATCCTCAATATTCAATCATCAATACTCAATCTTCAATCCTCAATCCTCAATCCTCAATCCTCAATCCTCAATCCTCAATCCTCAATATTCAATCATCAATACTCAATCTTCAACCCTCAATCTTCAAACCTCAATACTCAATCTTCAATCCTCAATCCTCAATCCTCAATACTCAATCCTCAATCTTCAATCCTCAACACTCAATCTTCAATCCTCAATCCTCAATCCTCAATCCTCAATCCTCAATCCTCATTCTTCAATCCTCAATACCCAATCCTCAATCTTCAATCCTCAATCCTCAATCCTCAATCCCAATTACTCAATCCTCATTCTTCAATCCTCAATACCCAATCCTCAATTTCAATCCTCAATCCTCAATCCTCATTTCTCAATCCTCAAGCCTCAACCCTCAGCCCTCATCCTCCATCCTCAGTACTCAATCCTCTATCCTCAATCTTCAATC
The DNA here is from genome assembly GCF_051401765.1 of Calliopsis andreniformis. Classification (NCBI taxonomy): domain Eukaryota; kingdom Metazoa; phylum Arthropoda; class Insecta; order Hymenoptera; family Andrenidae; genus Calliopsis; species Calliopsis andreniformis. Next base: position 1,431,693 of record NW_027480513.1, on the reverse strand, counting down.
CTCAATACCCAATCTTCAATCCTCATTCCTCAATCCTCAATCCTCAATCCTCAATCTTCAATCCTCAATACTCAATCTGCAACCCTCAATCCTCAAACCTCAATCCTCAATCCTCATTCCTCAATCCTCAATCCTCAATCCTCAGACCTCAATCCTCAATCCTCAATATTCAATCATCAATACTCAATCTTCAATCCTCAATCGTCAATCCTCAATTCTCAATCCTCAATCCTCAGTCCTCAGTCGTCGAATCTCAATCCCCGACGCTTAGCACTCATCCTCAATCCTCAGTCCTCAATCCTCAATCCTCAAACCTAAATCCTCTGCCGTCAGTCCTCGTCCTCAATCCTCAAACCTCAATCCTCAATCCTCAATCCTCAATCCTCAATATTCAATCATCAATACTCAATCTTCAACCCTCAATCTTCAATCCTCAATACTCAATCTTCAATCCTCAATCCTCAATCCTCAATCCTCAATCCTCAATCCTCAGGCATCAATACTCAATCTACAATATTCAATCCTCAATCCTTAATCCTCAATCCACAATCCTCAACCTTCAATACTCAATACTCAATCTTCAATCCTGAATCCTCAATCCTCAATCCTCAATCCTCAATCCGCAATATTCAGTCCTCAATACTCAATCTTCAATCATCAATCCTCAATCCTTAATTCTTAGTCGTCAATCCTCAGTCATCAATCCTCAATCTTCAATACTCAATCGTCAATCCTTAGTCCTCAATCCTCAATCCTCAATCCTCGTTCCTCAAACCTCAATCCTCAACCCTCAGTCTTCATCCTCAATCCTCAAACCTCAATACTCAATCCTCAATATTCAATCGTCAATACTCAATCTTCAATCCCCAATCCTCAAACCTCAATCCTCAATCCTCATTCTTCAATCCTAAATGCCCAATCCTTAATCTGCAATCCTCAATCCTCAATCCTCAATTCTCAATCCTCAATCCTTAATCCTCAGACCTCAAACATCAATATTCAACCCTCAGTCCTCGTCCTCAATCCACAACACTCAATCCTCAGTCCTCAATACTCAATCCTCAATATTCAATCATCAATTCTCAATCTTCAATCCTCAATCCTCAATCCTCAATCCTCAATCCTCAATCCTCAATCCTCAATATTCTATCATCAATACTCAATCTTTAACCCTCAATCTTCGATCCTCAATACTCAATCTTCAATCCTCAATCCTCAATCCTCAATCCTCAATCCTCAATCCTCAATATTCAATCCTCAATACTCAATCTTCATCCTCAATCCTCAAACCTCAATACTCAATCCTCAATATTCAATCGTCAATACTCAATCTTCAATCCCCAATCCTCAAACCTCAATCCTCAATCCTCATTCTTCAATCCTAAATGCCCAATCCTTAATCTGCAATCCTCAATCCTCAATCCTCAATTCTCAATCCTCAATCCTTAATCCTCAGACCTCAAACATCAATATTCAACCCTCAGTCCTCGTCCTCAATCCACAACACTCAATCCTCAGTCCTCAATACTCAATCCTCAATATTCAATCATCAATTCTCAATCTTCAATCCTCAATCCTCAATCCTCAATCCTCAATCCTCAATCCTCAATCCTCAATATTCTATCATCAATACTCAATCTTTAACCCTCAATCTTCGATCCTCAATACTCAATCTTCAATCCTCAATCCTCAATCCTCAATCCTCAATCCTCAATCCTCAATATTCAATCCTCAATACTCAATCTTCAATCCTCAATCCTCAATCCTCAATATTCAATCCTCAATACTCAATCTTCAATCATCAATACTCAATCTTCAACCCTCAATCTTCAATCCTCAATACTCAATCCTCAATCCTCAATATTCAACCCTCAGCCCCCATCCTCCATCCTCAATACTCAATCCTCAATCCCCAATCTTCAATCCTCAATTCTCAATCTTCGATCCTCGATCCTCAATCCTCAATATTCAATCCTCAATACTCAATCTTCAATCATCAATCCTCAATCCCCAATTCTCAGTCGTCAATCCTCAGTCATCAATCCTCAATCTTCAATACTCAATCGTCAATCCTTAGTCCTCAATCCTCAATCCTCAATCCTCACTCCTCATTCCTCAATATTGAATCATCAATACTCAATCTTCAACCCTCAATCTTCAATCCTCAATACTCAACCTTCAATCCTGAATCCTCAATCCTCAATCCTCAATCCTCAATCCTCAGGCAACCATACTCAATCTACAATATTCAATCCTCAATCCTTAACCCGCAATCCACAATCCTCAAGCTTCAATACTCAATACTGAATCTTCAATCCTCAATCCTCAATCCTCAATACTCAATCCTCAATCCTCAATCTTCAATCCTCAATTCTCAATCTTCAATCCTCGATCCTCAATCCTCAATCCTCAATATTCAATCATCAATACTCAATCTTCAACCCTCAATCTTCAATCCTCAATACTCAATCTTCAATCCTCAATCCTCAATCCTCAATCCTCAATCCTCAATCCTCAATCCTCAGGCATCAATACTCAATCTACAATATTCAATCCTCAGTCCTTAATCCTCAATCCACAATCCTCAATCCTCAATCCTCAACCCTCAATCCTCATTCCTCAAACCTCAATCCTCAACCCTCAGTCCTCATACTCAATTCTCAATTCTCAATCCTCAATTCTCAATCCTCAATCTTCAGTCCTCAATAATCAATCTCCAATTCTAGATCCTCAATCCCCAATCTTCAATCCTTAATCCTCAATCTTCAATCCCCAATCCCCAGTACTCAATCTTCAATCCTCAATGCTCAATCCTCAATCCTCAATCCTCAGTCCTCAGACCTCAATCTTCAATCCTCAAACCTCAATCCTCAACCGTCAGTCCTTATTCTCCAACCTCAATCCTCAATCCTCAATCCTCAACCTTCAATCCCCAATACTCAATCTTCAATCTTCAATCCTCAATACTCAATCCTCAATCCTCAAGCCTCAGGCATCAATACTCAATCTTCAATACTCAATCCTCAATCCTCAATCGTCAATCCTCAATCCTCAACCATCAATCCTCATTCCTCAAACCTCAATCCTCAACCCTCAGTCCTCATCCTCAATTCTCAATTCTCAATCCTCAATCCTCAATCCTCCATCTTCAATCCTCAATAATCAATCTCCGATCCTAGGTCCTCAATCCCCAACCTTCAATCGTTAATCCTCAATCTTCAATCCTCAATCCCCAGTCATCAATCTTCAATCCTCAATGCTCAATCCTCAATCCTCAATCCTCAGTCCTCAATCCCCAATCCTTAATCCTCAAACCTCAATCCTCAACCGTCAGTCCTCGTCCTCAATCCTCAAACCTCAATCATCAATCCTCAATATTCAATCATCAATACTCAATCTTCAATCCTCAATCCTCAAACCTCAATCCTCAATCCTCATTCTTCAATCCTAAATACCCAATCCTCAATTTCCAATCCTCAATCCTCAATCCTCAATTCTCAATCCTCAATCCTTAATCCTCAGACCTCAAACATCAATATTCAACCCTCAGTCCTCGTCCTCAATCCACAACCCTCAATCCTCAGTCCTCAATATTCAATCATCAATATTCAATCTTCAATCCTCAATCCTCAATGCTCAATCCTCAATCCTCAACCCTCAATTTTCAACCCTGAATCCTCAATCCTCAATACTCAATCCTCTATCTTCAATCCTCAATACTCAATCTTCAATCCTTAATCCTCAATCTGCAATCCCGAATTCCCAGTACTCAATCTTCAATCCTCAATCCTCAATCCTCAATCCTAATTCCTCAATCCTCATTCTTCAATCCTCGATACCCAATCCTCAATTTCAATCCTCAATCCTCATCCTCATTTCTCAATCCTCAATCTTCAACCCTCAGCCCTCATCCTCCATCCTCAGTACTCAATCCTCTATCCTCAATCTTCAATCCTCAATACTCAATCTTCGATCCTCATTCCTCAATCCTCAATCCTCAATCCTCAATCTTCAATCGCCAATACTCAATCTGCAATCCCCAATACTCAAACCTCAATCCTCAATCCTCATTACTCAATCCTCAATACCCAATCCTCAATCCTCAATCCTCAATCCTCAATCCTCAATATTCAATCATCAATACTCAATCTTGAATACTCAATCTTCAATCCTCAATACGCAACCTTCAATCCTCAATCCTCAATCCTCAATCCTCAATCCTCAATCCTCAGGCATCAATACTCAATCTACAATATTCAATCCACAATCCTCAATCCTCAATTCTCAGGCATCAAAACTCAATCTACAATATTCAATCCACAATCCTTAATCCTCAATCCACAATCCTCAACCTTCAATACTCAATACTCAATCTTCAATCCTCAATCCTCAATCCTCAATCCTCAATCCTCAATCCTCAATCCTCAATATTCAATCCTCAATACTCAATCTTCAATCATCAATCCTCAATCCTCAATCCTCATTCTTCAATACTAAACACCCAATCCTCAATCCTCAATCCTCAATCCTCAATCCTCAATCCTCAATCTTCAACCCTGAATCCTCAATCCTCAATACTCAATCCTCAATCTTCAAACTTCAATACTCAATCTTCAATCCTCAATCCTCAATCCTCAATCCTCAATATTCAATCATCAATACTCAATCTTCAATCCTCAATCCTCAATCCTCAATTCTCAATCCTCAATCCTCAATCCTCAATCCTTAATCCTCAATCCTCAATCCTCAATCCTCAATCCTCAATCCTCAATCCTCAATCCTCAATCCGCAATATTCAATCCTCAATACTCAATCTTCAATCATCAATCCTCAATCCTCAATTCTCAGTCGTCAATCCTCAGTCATCAATCCTCAATCTTCAATACTCAATCGTCAATCCTTAGTCCTCAATCCTCAATCCTCAATCATCGTTCCTCAAACCTCAATCCTCAACCCTCAGTCTTCATCCTCAATCCTCAAACCTCAATCCTCAATCCTCAATATTCAATCATCAATACTCAATCTTCAATCCACAATCCTCAAACCTCAATCCTCAATCCACATTCTTCAATCCTAAATACCCAATCCTTAATCTTCAATCCTCAATCCTCAATCCTCAATTCTCAATCCTCAATCCTTAATCCTCAGACCTCAAACATCAATATTCAACCCTCAGTCCTCGTCCTCAATCCACAACCCTCAATCCTCAGTCCTCAATATTCAATCGTAAATATTCAATCTTCAATCCACAATCCTCAATCCTCAATCCTCAATCCTCAATCCTCAGTCTTCAACCCTGAATCCTCAATACTCAATCCTCAATCTTCAATCCTCAATACTCAATCTTCAGTCCTCAATCCTCAATCCTCAATCCTAATTCCTCAATCCTCATTCTTCAATCCTCAATACCCAATCCTCAATTTCTATCCTCAATCCTCAATCCTCATTTCTCAATCCTCAACCCTCAACCCTCAGCCCTCATCCTCCATCCTCAGTACTCAATCCTCTATCCTCAATCTTCAATCCTCAATACTCAATCTTCAATCCTCATTCCTCAATCCTCAATCCTCAATCCTCAATCTTCAATCCTCAAACATCAATCCTCAATTCTCAATCCTCAATCCTCAGTCCTCAGTCGTCGAACCTCAATCCCCGACCCTTAGCACTCATCCTCAGTCCTCGTTCCTCAATCCTCAATCCTCAAACCTAAATCCTCTACCGTCAGTCTTCGTCCTCAATCCTCAAACCTCAATCCTCAATCCTCAATCTTCAATCCTCAATCCTCAATCCTCAATCCTCAATCCTCAATCCTCAATCCTCAGGCATCAATACTCAATCTTCAATACTCAATCGTCAATCCTTAGTCCTCAATCCTCAATCCTCGATCCTCGTTCCTCAAACCTCAATCCTCAACCCTCAGTCTTCATCCTCAATCCTCAAACCTCAATCCTCAACCCTCAATATTCAATCATCAATACTCAATCTTCAATCCTCAATCCTCAAACCTCAATCCTCAATCCTCATTCTTCAATACTAAACACCCAATCCTCAATCCTCAATCCTCAATCCTCAACCCTCAATCCTCATTCCTCAAACCTCAACCCTCAACCCTCAGTCCTCATACTCAATTCTCAATTCTCAATCCTCAATCCTCAATCCTCAATCTTCAATCCTCAATAATCAATCTCCAATCCTCAATCCTCAATTCTCGATCCTCAATCCTGAGGCATCAATACTCAATCTTCAATACTCAACCCTCAATCCTCACTCCTCAATCCTCAATCCTCAAACCTCCATCCTCAATCCTCAATATTCAATCATCAATACTCAATCTTCAATCCGCAATCCTCAATCCTCAATCCTCAACCCTCAATCCTCATTCCTCAAACCTCAATCCTCAACCCTCAGTCCTCATACTCAATTCTCAATTCTCAATCCTCAATTCTCAATCCTCAATCTTCAGTCCTCAATAATCAATCTCCAATTCTAGATCCTCAATCCCCAATCTTCAATCCTTAATCCTCAATCTTCAATCCCCAATCCCCAGTACTCAATCTTCAATCCTCAATGCTCAATCCTCAATCCTCAATCCTCAGTCCTCAGCCATCAATCTTCAATCCTCAAACCTCAATCCTCAACCGTCAGTCCTTATTCTCCAACCTCAATCCTCAATCCTCAATCCTCAACCTTCAATCCCCAATACTCAATATTCAATCTTCAATCCTCAATACTCAATCCTCAATCCTCAAGCCTCAGGCATCAATACTCAATCTTCAATACTCAATCCTCAATCCTCAATCCTTAATCCTCAGACCTCAAACATCAATATTCAACCCTCAGTCCTCGTCCTCAATCCACAACCCTCAATCCTCAGTCCTCAATATTCAATCATCAATATTCAATCTTCAATCCTCAATCCTCAATGCTCAATCCTCAATCCTCAACCCTCAATTTTCAACCCTGAATCCTCAATCCTCAATACTCAATCCTCTATCTTCAATCCTCAATACTCAATCTTCAATCCTTAATCCTCAATCTGCAATCCCGAATTCCCAGTACTCAATCTTCAATCCTCAATCCTCAATCCTCAATCCTAATTCCTCAATCCTCATTCTTCAATCCTCGATACCCAATCCTCAATTTCAATCCTCAATCCTCAATCCTCATTTCTCAATCCTCAATCTTCAACCCTCAGCCCTCATCCTCCATCCTCAGTACTCAATCCTCTATCCTCAATCTTCAATCCTCAATACTCAATCTTCGATCCTCATTCCTCAATCCTCAATCCTCAATCCTCAATCTTCAATCGCCAATACTCAATCTGCAATCCCCAATACTCAAACCTCAATCCTCAATCCTCATTACTCAATCCTCAATACCCAATCCTCAATCCTCAATCCTCAATCCTCAATCCTCAATATTCAATCATCAATACTCAATCTTGAATACTCAATCTTCAATCCTCAATACGCAACCTTCAATCCTCAATCCTCAATCCTCAATCCTCAATCCTCAATCCTCAGGCATCAATACTCAATCTACAATATTCAATCCACAATCCTCAATCCTCAATCCTCAGGCATCAAAACTCAATCTACAATATTCAATCCACAATCCTTAATCCTCAATCCACAATCCTCAACCTTCAATACTCAATACTCAATCTTCAATCCTCAATCCTCAGTCCTCAATCCTCAATCCTCAATCCTCAATCCTCAATATTCAATCCTCAATACTCAATCTTCAATCATCAATACTCAATCCTCAATTCTCAGTCGTCAATCCTCAGTCATCAATCCTCAATCTTCAATACTCAATCGTCAATCCTTAGTCCTCAATCCTCAATCCTCGATCCTCGTTCCTCAAACCTCAATCCTCAACCCTCAGTCTTCATCCTCAATCCTGAAACCTCAATCCTCAACCCTCAATATTCAATCATCAATAGTCAATCTTCAATCCTCAATCCTCAAACCTCAATCCTCAATCCTCATTCTTCAATACTAAACACCCAATCCTCAATCCTCAATCCTCCATCCTCAATCCTCAATCCTCAATCTTCAACCCTGAATCCTCAATCCTCAATACTCAATCCTCAATCTTCAAACCTCAATACTCAATCTTCAATCCTCAATCCTCAATCCTCAATCCTCAATATTCAATCATCAATACTCAATCTTCAATCCTCAATCCTCAATCCTCAATTCTCAATCCTCAATCCTCAATCCTCAATCCTTAATCCTCAATCCTCAATCCTCAATCCTCAATCCTCAATCATCAATCCTCAATCCTCAATCCGCAATATTCAATCCTCAATACTCAATATTCAATCATCAATACTCAATCTTCAATCCTCAATCCTCAAACCTCAATCCTCAATCCTCATTCTTCAATACTAAACACCCAATCCTCAATCCTCAATCCTCAATCCTCAATCCTCAATCCTCAATCTTCAACCCTGAATCCTCAATCCTCAATACTCAATCCTCAATCTTCAAACTTCAATACTCAATCTTCAATCCTCAATCCTCAATCCTCAATCCTCAATATTCAATCATCAATACTCAATCTTCAATCCTCAATCCTCAATCCTCAATTCTCAATCCTCAATCTTCAATACTCAATCGTCAATCCTTAGTCCTCAATCCTCAATCCTCAATCATCGTTCCTCAAACCTCAATCCTCAACCCTCAGTCTTCATCCTCAATCCTCAAACCTCAATCCTCAATCCTCAATATTCAATCATCAATACTCAATCTTCAATCCACAATCCTCAAACCTCAATCCTCAATCCACATTCTTCAATCCTAAATACCCAATCCTTAATCTTCAATCCTCAATCCTCAATCCTCAATTCTCAATCATCAATCCTTAATCCTCAGACCTCAAACATCAATATTCAACCCTCAGTCCTCGTCCTCAATCCACAACCCTCAATCCTCAGTCCTCAATATTCAATCGTAAATATTAAATCTTCAATCCACAATCCTCAATCCTCAATCCTCAATCCTCAATCCTCAGTCTTCAACCCTGAATCCTCAATACTCATTCCTCAATCTTCAATCCTCAATACTCAATCTTCAATCCTCAATCCTCAATCGTCAATCCTCAATCCTCAATTTTCAATCCTCAACACTCAATCTTCAATCCTCAATCCTCAATCCTCAATCCTCAATCCTCATTCTTCAATCCTCAATACCCAATCCTCAATCTTCAGTCCTCAATCCTCAATCCTCAATCCTAATTCCTCAATCCTCATTCTTCAATCCTCAACACCCAATCCTCAACTTCTATCCTCAATCCTCAATCCTCATTTCTCAATCCTCAACCCTCAACCCTCAGACCTCATCCTCCATCCTCAGTACTCAATCCTCTATCCTCAATCTTCAATCCTCATTCCTCAATCCTCAATCCTCAATCTTCAATCCTCAAACATCAATCCTGAATTCTCAATCCTCAATCCTCAGTCCTCAGTCGTCGAACCTCAATCCCCGACCCTTAGCACTCATCCTCAATCCTCGTTCCTCAATCCTCAATCCTCAAACCTAAATCCTCTACCGTCAGCCCTCGTCCTCAATCCTCAAACCTCAATCCTCAATCCTCAATCTTCAATCCTCAATCCTCAATCCTCAATCCTCAATCCTCAATCCTCAATCCTCAGGCATCAATACTCAATCTACAATATTCAATCCTCAGTCCTTAATCCTCAATCCACAATCCTCAACCTTCAATACTCAATACTCAATCTTCAATCCTCAGTCCTCAATCCTCAATCCTCAATCCTCAATCCTCAATCCTCAGGCATCAATCCTCAATCTTCAATCCTCAATTCTCAATCTTCAATCCTCGATCCTCAATCATCAATCCTCAATCCTCAATCCTCAGGCATCAATACTCAATCTTCAATGCTCAATCCTCAATCCTCAATCCTCAATCCTCATTCCCCAACCCTCAATCCTCATTCCTCAAAGCTCAATCCTCAACCCTCAGTCCTCATACTCAATTCTCAATTCTCAATCCTCAATCCTCAATCCTCAATCTTCAATCCTCAATAATCAATCTCCAATCCTCAATACTCTATCCTCGATCCTCAATCCTCAGGCATCAATACTCAATCTTCAATACTCAATCCTCAATCCTCAATCCTCAATCCTCAATCCTCAAACCTCAATCCTCAATCCTCAATATTCAGTCATCAATACTCAATCTTCAATCCTAAATCCTCAATCCTCAATCCTCAATCCTCAATCCTCAATCCCCAGTCGTCGAATCTCAATCCCCGTCGCTTAGCACTCATCCTCAATCCTCAGTCCTCAATCCTGAATCCTCAAACCTAAATCCTCTACCGTCAGTCCTCGTCCTCAATCCTCAAACCTCAATCCTCAATCCTCAATATTCAATCATCAATACTCAATCTTCAATCCTCAATCCTGAATCCTCAATCCTCAATCCTCAATACTCAATCCTCAATATTCAATCATCAATACTCAATCTTCAACCCTCAATCTTCAATCCTCAATACTCAATCTTCAATCCTCAATCCGCAATCCTCAATCCTCAATCCTCAATCTTCAATCCTCAACACTCAATCTTCAATCCTCAATCCTCAATCCTCAATCCTCAATCCTCATTCTTCAATCCTCAATACCCAATCCTCAATCTTCAATCCTCAATCCTCAATCCTCAATCCCAATTCCTCAATCCTCATTCTTCAATCCTCAATACCCAATCCTCAATTTCAATCCTCAATCCTCAATCCTCATTTCTCAATCCTCAATCCTCAACCCTCAGCCCTCATCCTCCATCCTCAGTACTCAATCCTCTATCCTCAATCTTCAATCCTCAATACCCAATCTTCAATCCTCATTCCTCAATCCTCAATCCTCAATCCTCAATCTTCAATCCTCAATACTCAATCTGCAACCCTCAATCCTCAAACGTCAATCCTCAATCCTCATTCCTCAATCCTCAATACCCAATCCTCAATCCTCAGTACTCAATCCTCAATCCTCAATCCTCAATCTTCAACCCTGAATCCTCAATCCTCAATACTCAATCCTCAATCTTCCATCCTCAATACTCAATCTTCAATCCTCAATCCTCAATCCTCAATCCTCAATATTCAATCATCAATACTCAATCTTCAATCCTCATTCCTCAATCCCCAATTCTCAATCCTCAATCCTCAATCCTCAATCCTCAGTCCTCATACTCAATTCTCAATTCTCAATCCTCAATCCTCAATCCTCAATCTGCAATCCTCAATAATCAATCTCCAATCCTCAGTCCTCAATCCTCGATCCTCAATCCTCAGGCATCAATACTCAATCTTCAATACTCAATCCTCAATCCTCAATCCTCAATCCTCAATCCTCAGACCTCAATCCTCAATCCTCAATATTCAATCATCAATACTCAATCTTCAATCCTCAATCGTCAATCCTCAATTCTCAATCCTCAATCCTCAGTCCTCAGTCGTCGAATCTTAATCCCCGACGCTTAGCACTCATCCTCAATCCTCAGTCCTCAATCCACAATCCTCAAACCTAAATCCTCTGCCGTCAGTCCTCGGCCTCAATCCTCAAACCTCAATCCTCAATTCTCAATATTCAATCATCAATACTCGATCTTCAATCCTCAATCCTCAATCCTCAATCCTCAATCCTCAATCCTCAATCCTCAATCCTCAATATTCAATCATCAATACTCAATCTTCAACCCTCAATCTTCCATCCTCAATACTCAATCTTCAATCCTCAATCCTCAATCCTCGATACTCAATCCTCAATCCTCAGGCATCAATACTCAATCTACAATATTCAATCCTCAATCCTTAATCCTCAATCCACAATCCTCAACCTTCAATACTCAATACTCAATCTTCAATCCTGAATCCTCAATCCTCAATCCTCAATCCTCAATCCGCAATATTCAGTCCTCAATACTCAATCTTCAATCATCAATCCTCAATCCTTAATTCTCAGTCGTCAATCCTCAGTCATCAATCCTCAATCTTCAATACTCAATCGTCAATCCTTAGTCCTCAATCCTCAATCCTCAATCCTCGTTCCTCAAACCTCAATCCTCAACCCTCAGTCTTCATCCTCAATCCTCAAACCTCAATACTCAATCCTCAATATTCAATCGTCAATACTCAATCTTCAATCCCCAATCCTCAAACCTCAATCCTCAATCCTCATTCTTCAATCCTAAATACCCAATCCTTAATCTGCAATCCTCAATCCTCAATCCTCAATTCTCAATCCTCAATCCTTAATCCTCAGACCTCAAACATCAATATTCAACCCTCAGTCCTCGTCCACAATCCACAACACTCAATCCTCAGTCCTCAATACTCAATCCTCAATATTCAATCATCAATACTCAATCTTCAATCCTCAATCCTGAATCCTCAATCCTCAATCCTCAATCCTCAATCCTCAATATTCAATCATCAATACTCAATCTTCAACCCTCAATCTTCAATCCTCAATACTCAATCTCCAATCCTCAATCCTCAATCCTCAATCCTCAATCCTCAATCTTCAATCCTCAACACTCAATCTTCAATCCTCAATCCTCAATCCTCAATCCTCAATCCTCATTCTTCAATCCTCAATACCCAATCCTCAATCTTCAATCCTCAATCCTCAATCCTCAATCCCAATTCCTCAATCCTCATTCTTCAATCCTCAATACCCAATCCTCAATTTCAATCCTCAATCCTCAATCCTCATTTCTCAATCCTCAATCCTCAACCTTCAGCCCTCATCCTCCATCCTCAGTACTCAATCCTCTATCCTCAATCTTCAATCCTCAATACCCAATCTTCAATCCTCATTCCTCAATCCTCAATCCTCAATCCTCAATCTTCAATCCTCAATACTCAATCTGCAACCCTCAATCCTCAATCATCAATCCTCAATCCTCATTCCTCAATCCTCAATACCCAATCCTCAATCCTCAGTACTCAATCCTCAATCCTCAATCCTCAATCTTCAACCCTGAATCCTCAATCCTCAATACTCAATCCTCAATCTTCAATCCTCAATACTCAATCTTCAATCCTCAATCCTCAATCCTCAATCCTCAATATTCAATCATCAATACTCAATCTTCAATCCTCATTCCTCAATCCCCAATTCTCAATCCTCAATCCTCAATCCTCAATCCTCAATCCTCATACTCAATTCTCAATTCTCAATCCTCAATCCTCAATCCTCAATCCTCAATCCTTAATCCTCAGACCTCAAACATCAATATTCAACGCTCAGTCCTCGTCCTCAATCCACAACACTCAATCCTCAGTCCTCAATACTCAATCCTCAATATTCAATCATCAATTCTCAATCTTCAATCCTCAATCCTCAATCCTCAATCCTCAATCCTCAATCCTCAATCCTCAATATTCTATCATCAATACTCAATCCTCAATCCTCAGGCATCAATACTCAATCTACAATATTCAATCCTCAGTCCTTAATCCTCAATCCACAATCCTCAACCTTCAATACTCAATACTCAATCTTCAATCATCAATCCTCAATCCTCAATCCTCAATCCTCAATCCTCAATCCTCAGGCATCAATACTCAATCTTCAATGCTCAATCCTCAATCCCCAATCCTCAATCCTCATTCCCCAACCCTCAATCCTCATTCCTCAAACCTCAACCCTCAACCCTCAGTCCTCATACTCAATTCTCAATTCTCAATCCTCAATCCTCAATCCTCAATCTTCAATCCTCAATAATCAATCTCCAATCCTCAATCCTCAATTCTCGATCCTCAATCCTCAGGCATCAATACTCAATCTTCAATCCTCAATCCTCAATCCTCAATCCTCAATCCTCAATCCTCAATCCTCAATATTCAATCCTCAATACTCAATCTTCAATCCTCAATCCTCAATCCTCAATATTCAATCCTCAATACTCAATCTTCAATCATCAATACTCATTCTTCAACCCTCAATCTTCAATCCTCAATACTCAATCCTCAATCCTCAATATTCAACCCTCAGCCCCCATCCTCCATCCTCAATACTCAATCCTCAATCCCCAATCTTCAATCCTCAATTCTCAATCTTCGATCCTCGATCCTCTATCCTCAATATTCAATCCTCAATACTCAATCTTCAATCATCAATCCTCAATCCCCAATTCTCAGTCGTCAATCCTCAGTCATCAATCCTCAATCTTCAATACTCAATCGTCAATCCTTAGTACTCAATCCTCAATCCTCAATCCTCAATCCTCATTCCTCAATATTCAATCATCAATACTCAATCTTCAACCCTCAATCTTCAATCCTCAATACTCAATCTTCAATCCTGAATCCTCAATCCTCAATCCTCAATCCTCAATCCTCAATCCTCAGGCATCCATACTCAATCTACAATATTCAATCCTCAATCCTTAACCCTCAATCCACAATCCTCAAGCTTCAATACTCAATACTGAATCTTCAATCCTCAATCCTCAATCCTCAATCCTCAATCCTCAATCCTCAATCTTCAATCCTCAATTCTCAATCTTCAATCCTAGATCCTCAATCCTCAATCCTCAATATTCAATCATCAATACTCAATCTTCAACCCTCAATCTTAAATCCTAAATACTCAATCTTCAATCCTCAATCCTCAATCCTCAATCCTCAATCCTCAATCCTCAATCCTCAGGCATCAATACTCAATCTACAATATTCAATCCTCAGTCCTTAATCCTCAATCCACAATCCTCAACCTTCAATACTCAATACTCAATCTTCAATCCTCAATCCTCAATCCTCAATCCTCAATCCTCAATCCTCAATCCTCAATCCTCAGGCATCAATACTCAATCTTCAGTGCTCAATCCTCAATCCTCAATCCTCAATCCTCATTCCCCAACCCTCAATCCTCATTCCTCAAACCTCAACCCTCAACCCTCAGTCCTCATACTCAATTCTCAATTCTCAATCCTCAATCCTCAATCCTCAATCTTCAATCCTCAATAATCAATCTCCAATCCTCAATCCTCAATTCTCGATCCTCAATCCTCAGGCATCAATACTCAATCTTCAATACTCAACCCTCAATCCTCACTCCTCAATCCTCAATCCTCAAACCTCAATCCTCAATCCTCAGTATTCAATCATCAATACTCAATCTTCAATCCGCAATCCTCAATCCTCAATGCTCAACCCTCAATCCTCAACCCTCAATCCTCATTCCTCAAACCTCAATCCTCAACCCTCAGTCCTCATACTCAATTCTCAATTCTCAATCCTCAATTCTCAATCCTCAATCTTCAGTCCTCAATAATCAATCTCCAATTCTAGATCCTCAATCCCCAATCTTCAATCCTTAATC
This sequence comes from Calliopsis andreniformis, assembly GCF_051401765.1. NCBI lineage: Eukaryota > Metazoa > Arthropoda > Insecta > Hymenoptera > Andrenidae > Calliopsis > Calliopsis andreniformis. Next base: position 1,416,346 of record NW_027480513.1, on the reverse strand, counting down.
CTCAATCTTCAATCCCCAATCCCCAGTACTCAATCTTCAATCCTCAATGCTCAATCCTCAATCCTCAATCCTCAGTCCTCAAACCTCAATCTTCAATCCTCAAACCTCAATCCTCAACCTTCAGTCCTCATTGTCCAACCTCAATCCTCAATCCTCAATCCTCAATCTTCAATCCCCAATACTCAATCTTCAATCCTCAATCCTCAATACTCAATCCTCAATCCTCAAGCCTCAGGCATCAATACTCAATCTTCAATACTCAATCCTCAATCCTCAATCGTCAATCCTCAATCCTCAACCATCAATCCTCATTCCTCAAACCTCAATCCTCAACCCTCAGTCCTCATTCTCAATTCTCAATTCTCAATCCTCAATCCTCAATCCTCAATCTTCAATCCTCAATAATCAACCTCCGATCCTAGGTCCTCAATCCCCAACCTTCAATCGTTAATCCTCAATCTTCAATCCTCAATCCCCAGACATCAATCTTCAATCCTCAATGCTCAATCCTCAATCCTCAATCCTCAGTCCTCAATCCGCAATCCTTAATCCTCAAACCTCAATCCTCAACCGTCAGTCCTCGTCCTCAATCCTCAAACCTCAATCATCAATCCTCAATATTCAATCATCAATACTCAATCTTCAATCCTCAATCCTCAAACCTCAATCCTAAATACTCATTCTTCAATCCTAAATACCCAATCCTCTATTTCCAATCCTCAATCCTCAATCCTCAATTCTCAATCCTCAATCCTTAATCCTCAGACCTCAAACATCAATATTCAACCCTCAGTCCTCGTCCTCAATCCACAACCCTCAATCCTCAGTCCTCAATATTCAATCGTAAATATTAAATCTTCAATCCACAATCCTCAATCCTCAATCCTCAATCCTCAATCCTCAGTCTTCAACCCTGAATCCTCAATACTCAATCCTCAATCTTCAATCCTCAATACTCAATCTTCAATCCTCAATCCTCAATCGTCAATCCTCAATCCTCAATTTTCAATCCTCAACACTCAATCTTCAATCCTCAATCCTCAATCCTCAATCCTCAATCCTCATTCTTCAATCCTCAATACCCAATCCTCAATCTTCAGTCCTCAATCCTCAATCCTCAATCCTAATTCCTCAATCCTCATTCTTCAATCCTCAATACCCAATCCTCAATTTCTATCCTCAATCCTCAATCCTCATTTCTCAATCCTCAACCCTCAACCCTCAGACCTCATCCTCCATCCTCAGTACTCAATCCTCTATCCTCAATCTTCAATCCTCAATACTCAATCTTCAATCCTCATTCCTCAGTCCTCAATCCTCAATCTTCAATCCTCAAACATCAATCCTCAATTCTCAATCCTCAATCCTCAATCCTCAGTCCTCAGTCGTCGAACCTCAATCCCCGACCCTTAGCACTCATCCTCAATCCTCGTTCCTCAATCCTCAATCCTCAAACCTAAATCCTCTACCGTCAGTCCTCGTCCTCAATCCTCAAACCTCAATCCTCAATCCTCAATCTTCAATCCTCAATCCTCAATCCTCAATCCTCAATCCTCAATCCTCAATCCTCAGGCATCAATACTCAATCTACAATATTCAATCCTCAGTCCTTAATCCTCAATCCACAATCCTCAACCTTCAATACTCAATACTCAATCTTCAATCCTCAATCCTCAATCCTCAATCCTCAATCGTCAATCCTCAATCCTCAGGCATCAATCCTCAATCTTCAATCCTCAATTCTCAATCTTCAATCCTCGATCCTCAATCATCAATCCTCAATCCTCAATCCTCAGGCATCAATACTCAATCTTCAATGCTCAATCCTCAATCCTCAATCCTCAATCCTCATTCCCCAACCCTCAATCCTCATTCCTCAAAGCTCAATCCTCAATCCTCAATCCTCAATCCTCAGTCGTCGAATCTCAATCCCCGTCGCTTAGCACTCATCCTCAATCCTCAGTCCTCAATCCTCAATCCTCAAACCTAAATCCTCTACCGTCAGTCCTCGTCCTCAATCCTCAAACCTCAATCCTCAATCCTCAATATTCAATCATCAATACTCAATCTTCAATCCTCAATCCTGAATCCTCAATCCTCAATCCTCAATCCTCAATCCTCAATATTCAATCATCAATACTCAATCTTCAACCCTCAATCTTCAATCCTCAATACTCAATCTTCAATCCTCAATCCTCAATCCTCAATCCTCAATCCTCAATCTTCAATCCTCAACACTCAATCTTCAATCCTCAATCCTCAATCCTCAATCCTCAATCCTCATTCTTCAATCCTCAATACCCAATCCTCAATCTTCAATCCTCAATCCTCAATCCTCAATCCCAATTCCTCAATCCTCATTCTTCAATCCTCAATACCCAATCCTCAATTTCAATCCTCAATCCTCAATCCTCATTTCTCAATCCTCAATCCTCAACCCTCAGCCCTCATCCTCCATCCTCAGTACTCAATCCTCTATCCTCAATCTTCAATCCTCAATACCCAATCTTCAATCCTCATTCCTCAATCCTCAATCCTCAATCCTCAATCGTCAATCCTCAATACGCAATCTGCAACCCTCAATCCTCAAACATCAATCCTCAATCCTCATTCCTCAATCCTCAATACCCAATCCTCAATCCTCAGTACTCAATCCTCAATCCTCAATCCTCAATCTTCAACCCTGAATCCTCAATCCTCAATACTCAATCCTCAATCTTCAATCCTCAATACTCAATCTTCAATCCTCAATCCTCAATCCTCAATCCTCAATATTCAATCATCAATACTCAATCTTCAATCCTCATTCCTCAATCCCCAATTCTCAATCCTCAATCCTCAATCCTCAATCCTCAGTCCTCATACTCAATTCTCAATTCTCAATCCTCAATCCTCAATCCTCAATCTTCAATCCTCAATAATCAATCTCCAATCCTCAATCCTCAATCCTCGATCCTCAATCCTCAGGCATCAATACTCAATCTTCAATACTCAATCCTCAATCCTCAATCCTCAATCCTCAATCCTCAGACCTCAATCCTCAATCCTCAATATTCAATCATCAATACTCAATCTTCAATCCTCAATCGTCAATCCTCAATTCTCAATCCTCAATCCTCAGTCCTCAGTCGTCGAATCTTAATCCCCGACGCTTAGCACTCATCCTCAATCCTCAGTCCTCAATCCACAATCCTCAAACCTAAATCCTCTGCCGTCAGTCCTCGTCCTCAATCCTCAAACCTCAATCCTCAATCCTCAATTTTCAATCATCAATACTCGATCTTCAATCCTCAATCCTCAATCCTCAATCCTCAATCCTCAATCCTCAATCCTCAATCCTCAATATTCAATCATCAATACTCAATCTTCAACCCTCAATCTTCAATCCTCAATACTCAATCTTCAATCCTCAATCCTCAATCCTCGATCCTCAATCCTCAATCCTCAGGCATCAATACTCAATCTACAATATTCAATCCTCAATCCTTAATCCTCAATCCACAATCCTCAACCTTCAATACTCAATACTCAATCTTCAATCCTCAATCCTCAATCCTCAATCCTCAATCCTCAATCCTCAATCTTCAATCCTCAATTCTCAATCTTCAATCCTCAATCCTCAATCCTCAATCCTCAATCCTCAATCCTCAATCCTCAGGCATCAATACTCAATCTACAATATTCAATCCTCAGTCCTTAATCCTCAATCCACAATCCTCAACCTTCAATACTCAATACTCAATCTTCAATCCTCAATCCTCAATCCTCAATACTCAATCCTCAATCCTCAATCCTCAGGCATCAATACTCAATCTTCAATGCTCAATCCTCAATCCTCAATCCTCAATCCTCATTCCCCAAACCTCAATCCTCATTCCTCAAACCTCAAGCCTCAACCCTCAGTCCTCATACTCAATTCTCAATTCTCAATCCTCAATCCTCAATCCTCAATCTTCAATCCTCAATAATCAATCTCCAATCCTCAATCCTCAATTCTCGATACTCAATCCTCAGGCATCAATACTCAATCTTCAATACTCAACCCTCAATCCTCACTCCTCAATCCTGAATCCTCAAACCTCAATCCTCAATCCTCAATATTCAATCATCAATACTCAATCTTCAATCCGCAATCCTCAATCCTCAATCCTCAACCCTCAATCCTCAACCCTCAATCCTCATTCCTCAAACCTCAATCCTCAACCCTCAGTCCTCATACTCAATTCTCAATTCTCAATCCTCAATTCTCAATCCTCAATCTTCAGTCCTCAATAATCAATCTCCAATTCTAGATCCTCAATCCCCAATCTTCAATCCTTAATCCTCAATCTTCAATCCCCAATCCCCAGTACTCAATCTTCAATCCTCAATGCTCAATCCTCAATCCTCAATCCTCAGTCCTCAAACCTCAATCTTCAATCCTCAAACCTCAATCCTCAACCTTCAGTCCTCATTGTCCAACCTCAATCCTCAATCCTCAATCCTCAATCTTCAATCCCCAATACTCAATCTTCAATCCTCAATCCTCAATACTCAATCCTCAATCCTCAAGCCTCAGGCATCAATACTCAATCTTCAATACTCAATCCTCAATCCTCAATCGTCAATCCTCAATCCTCAACCATCAATCCTCATTCCTCAAACCTCAATCCTCAACCCTCAGTCCTCATCCTCAATTCTCAATTCTCAATCCTCAATCCTCAATCCTCAATCTTCAATCCTCAATAATCAATCTCCGATCATAGGTCCTCAATCCCCAACCTTCAATCGTTAATCCTCAATCTTCAATCCTCAATCCCCAGACATCAATCTTCAATCCTCAATGCTCAATCCTCAATCCTCAATCCTCAGTCCTCAATCCCCAATCCTTAATCCTCAAACCTCAATCCTCAACCGTCAGTCCTCGTCCTCAATCCTCAAACCTCAATCATCAATCCTCAATATTCAATCATCAATACTCAATCTTCAATCCTCAATCCTCAAACCTCAATCCTAAATACTCATTCTTCAATCCTAAATACTCAATCCTCAATTTCCAATCCTCAATCCTCAATCCTCAATTCTCAATCCTCAATCCTTAATCCTCAGACCTCAAACATCAATATTCAACCCTCAGTCCTCGTCCTCAATCCACAACCCTCAATCCTCAGTCCTCAATATTCAATCGTAAATATTAAATCTTCAATCCACAATCCTCAATCCTCAATCCTCAATACTCAATCCTCAGTCTTCAACCCTGAATCCTCAATACTCAATCCTCAATCTTCAATCCTCAATACTCAATCTTCAATCCTCAATCCTCAATCGTCAATCCTCAATCCTCAATTTTCAATCCTCAACACTCAATCTTCAATCCTCAATCCTCAATCCTCAATCCTCAATCCTCATTCTTCAATCCTCAATACCCAATCCTCAATCTTCAGTCCTCAATCCTCAATCCTCAATCCTAATTCCTCAATCCTCATTCTTCAATCCTCAATACCCAATCCTCAATTTCTATCCTCAATCCTCAATCCTCATTTCTCAATCCTCAACCCTCAACCCTCAGACCTCATCCTCCATCCTCAGTACACAATCCTCTATCCTCAATCTTCAATCCTCAATACTCAATCTTCAATCCTCATTCCTCAATCCTCAATCCTCAATCTTCAATCCTCAAACATCAATCCTCAATTCTCAATCCTCAATCCTCAGTCCTCAGTCGTCGAACCTCAATCCCCGACCCTTAGCACTCATCCTCAATCCTCGTTCCTCAATCCTCAATCCTCAAACCTAAATCCTCTACCGTCAGTCCTCGTCCTCAATCCTCAAACCTCAATCCTCAATCCTCAATCTTCAATCCTCAATCCTCAATCCTCAATCCTCAATCCTCAATCCTCAATCCTCAGGCATCAATACTCAATCTACAATATTCAATCCTCAGTCCTTAATCCTCAATCCACAATCCTCAACCTTCAATACTCAATACTCAATCTTCAATCCTCAATCCTCAATCCTCAATCCTCAATCCTCAATCCTCAATCCTCAATCTTCAGGCATCAATCCTCAATCTTCAATCCTCAATTCTCAATCTTCAATCCTCGATCCTCAATCATCAATCCTCAATCCTCAATCCTCAGGCATCAATACTCAATCTTCAATGCTCAATCCTCAATCCTCAATCCTCAATCCTCATTCCCCAACCCTCAATCCTCATTCCTCAAAGCTCAATCCTCAACCCTCAGTCCTCATACTCAATTCTCAATTCTCAATCCTCAATCCTCAATCCTCAATCTTCAATCCTCAATAATCAATCTCCAATCCTCAATACTCTATCCTCGATCCTCAATCCTCAGGCATCAATACTCAATCTTCAATACTCAATCCTCAATCCTCAATCCTCAATCCTCAATCCTCAAACCTCAATCCTCAATCCTCAATATTCAATCATCAATACTCAATCTTCAATCCTCAATCCTCAATCCTCAATCCTCAATCCTCAATCCTCAATCCTCAGTCGTCGAATCTCAATCCCCGTCGCTTAGCACTCATCCTCAATCCTCAGTCCTCAATCCTCAATCCTCAAACCTAAATCCTCTACCGTCAGTCCTCGTCCTCAATCCTCAAACCTCAATCCTCAATCCTCAATATCCAATCATCAATACTCAATCTTCAATCCTCAATCCTGAATCCTCAATCCTCAATCCTCAATCCTCAATCCTCAATATTGAATCATCAATACTCAATCTTCAACCCTCAATCTTCAATCCTCAATACTCAATCTTCAATCCTCAATCCTCAATCCTCAATCCTCAATCCTCAATCTTCAATCCTCAACACTCAATCTTCAATCCTCAATCCTCAATCCTCAATCCTCAATCCTCATTCTTCAATCCTCAATACCCAATCCTCAATCTTCAATCCTCAATCCTCAATCCTCAATCCCAATTCCTCAATCCTCATTCTTCAATCCTCAATACCCAATCCTCAATTTCAATCCTCAATCCTCAATCCTCATTTCTCAATCCTCAATCCTCAACCCTCAGCCCTCATCCTCCATCCTCAGTGCTCAATCCTCTATCCTCAATCTTCAATCCTCAATACCCAATCTTCAATCCTCATTCCTCAATCCTCAATCCTCAATCCTCAATCTTCAATCCTCAATACTCAATCTGCAACCCTCAATCCTCAAACGTCAATCCTCAATCCTCAATCCTCAATCTTCAACCCTGAATCCTCAATCCTCAATACTCAATCCTCAATCTTCCATCCTCAATACTCAATCTTCAATCCTCAATCCTCAATCCTCAATCCTCAATATTCAATCATCAATACTCAATCTTCAATCCTCATTCCTCAATCCCCAATTCTCAATCCTCAATCCTCAATCCTCAATCCTCAGTCCTCATACTCAATTCTCAATTCTCAATCCTCAATCCTCAATCCTCAATCTTCAATCCTCAATAATCAATCTCCAATCCTCAATCCTCAATCCTCGATCCTCAATCCTCAGGCATCAATACTCAATCTTCAATACTCAATCCTCAATCCTCAATCCTCAATCCTCAATCCTCAGACCTCAATCCTCAATCCTCAATATTCAATCATCAATACTCAATCTTCAATCCTCAATCGTCAATCCTCAATTCTCAATCCTCAATCCTCAGTCCTCAGTCGTCGAATCTTAATCCCCGACGCTTAGCACTCATCCTCAATCCTCAGTCCTCAATCCACAATCCTCAAACCTAAATCCTCTGCCGTCAGTCCTCGTCCTCAATCCTCAAACCTCAATCCTCAATCCTCAATATTCAATCATCAATACTCGATCTTCAATCCTCAATCCTCAATCCTCAATCCTCAATCCTCAATCCTCAATCCTCAATATTCAATCATCAATACTCAATCTTCAACCCTCAATCTTCAATCCTCAATACTCAATCTTCAATCCTCAATCCTCAATCCTCGATCCTCAATCCTCAATCCTCAGGCATCAATACTCAATCTACAATATTCAATCCTCAATCCTTAATCCTCAATCCACAATCCTCAACCTTCAATACTCAATACTCAATCTTCAATCCTGAATCCTCAATCCTCAATACTCAATCCTCAATCCGCAATATTCAGTCCTCAATACTCAATCTTCAATCATCAATCCTCAATCCTTAATTCTCAGTCGTCAATCCTCAGTCATCAATCCTCAATCTTCAATACTCAATCGTCAATCCTTAGTCCTCAATCCTCAATCCTCAATCCTCGTTCCTCAAACCTCAATCCTCAACTCTCAGTCTTCATCCTCAATCCTCAAACCTCAATACTCAATCCTCAATATTCAATCGTCAATACTCAATCTTCAATCCCCAATCCTCAAACCTCAATCCTCAATCCTCATTCTTCAATCCTAAATACCCAATCCTTAATCTGCAATCCTCAATCCTCAATCCTCAATTCTCAATCCTCAATCCTTAATCCTCAGACCTCAAACATCAATAGTCAACCCTCAGTCCTCGTCCACAATCCACAACACTCAATCCTCAGTCCTCAATACTCAATCCTCAATATTCAATCATCAATACTCAATCTTCAATCCTCAATCCTGAATCCTCAATCCTCAATCCTCAATCCTCAATCCTCAATATTCAATCATCAATACTCAATCTTCAACCCTCAATCTTCAATCCTCAATACTCAATCTCCAATCCTCAATCCTCAATCCTCAATCCTCAATCCTCAATCTTCAATCCTCAACACTCAATCTTCAATCCTCAATCCTCAATCCTCAATCCTCAATCCTCATTCTTCAATCCTCAATACCCAATCCTCAATCTTCAATCCTCAATCCTCAATCCTCAATCCCAATTCCTCAATCCTCATTCTTCAATCCTCAATACCCAATCCTCAATTTCAATCCTCAATCCTCAATCCTCATTTCTCAATCCTCAATCCTCAACCCTCAGCCCTCATCCTCCATCCTCAGTACACAATCCTCTATCCTCAATCTTCAATCCTCAATACCCAATCTTCAATCCTCATTCCTCAATCCTCAATCCTCAATCCTCAATCTTCAATCCTCAATACTCAATCTGCAACCCTCAATCCTCAAACATCAATCCTCAATCCTCATTCCTCAATCCTCAATACCCAATCCTCAATCCTCAGTACTCAATCCTCAATCCTCAATCCTCAATCTTCAACCCTGAATCCTCAATCCTCAATACCCAATCCTCAATCTTCAATCCTCAATACTCAATCTTCAATCCTCAATCCTCAATCCTCAATCCTCAATCCTCAATATTCAATCATCAATACTCAATCTTCAATCCTCATTCCTCAATCCCCAATTCTCAATCCTCAATCCTCAATCCTCAATCCTCAGTCCTCATGCTCAATTCTCAATTCTCAATCCTCAATCCTCAATCCTCAATCTTCAATCCTCAATAATCAATCTCCAATCCTCAATCCTCAGTCCTCGATCCTCAATCCTCAGGCATCAATACTCAATCTTCAATACTCAATCCTCAATCCTCAATCCTCAATCCTCAATCCTCAGACCTCAATCCTCAATCCTCAATATTCAATCATCAATACTCAATCTTCAATCCTCAATCGTCAATCCTCAATTCCCAAACCTCAATCCTCAGTCCTCAGTCGTCGAATCTTAATCCCCGACGCTTAGCACTCATCCTCAATCCTCAGTCCTCAATCCACAATCCTCAAACCTAAATCCTCTGCCGTCAGTCCTCGTCCTCAATCCTCAAACCTCAATCCTCAATCCTCAATATTCAAACATCAATACTCGATCTTCAATCCTCAATCCTCAATCCTCAATCCTCAATCCTCAATCCTCAATCCTCAATCCTCAATCCTCAATATTCAATCCTCAATCCTCAATCCTCGATCCTCAATCCTCAATCCTCAGGCATCAATACTCAATCTACAATATTCAATCCTCAATCCTTAATCCTCAATCCACAATCCTCAACCTTCAATACTCAATACTCAATCTTCAATCCTGAATCCTCAATCCTCAATCCTCAATCCTCAATCCGCAATATGCAGTCCTCAATACTCAATCTTCAATCACCAATCCTCAATCCTTAATTCTCAGTCGTCAATCCTCAGTCATCAATCCTCAATCTTCAATACTCAATCGTCAATCCTTAGTCCTCAATCCACAATCCTCAATCCTCGTTCCTCAAACCTCAATCCTCAACCCTCAGTCTTCATCCTCAATCCTCAAACCTCAATACTCAATCCTCAATATTCAATCGTCAATACTCAATCTTCAATCCCCAATCCTCAAACCTCAATCCTCAATCCTCATTCTTCAATCCTAAATACCCAATCCTTAATCTGCAATCCTCAATCCTCAATCCTCAATTCTCAATCCTCAATCCTTAATCCTCAGACCTCAAACATCAATATTCAACCCTCAGTCCTCGTCCTCAATCCACAACACTCAATCCTCAGTCCTCAATACTCAATCCTCAATATTCAATCATCAATTCTCAATCTTCAATCCTCAATCCTCAATCCTCAATCCTCAATCCTCAATCCTCAATCCTCAATATTCTATCATCAATACTCAATCCTCAATCCACAGGCATCAATACTCAATCTACAATATTCAATCCTCAGTCCTTAATCCTCAATCCACAATCCTCAACCTTCAATACTCAATACTCAATCTTCAATCCTCAATCCTCAATCCTCAAACCTCAATCCTCAATCCTCAATCCTCAGGCATCAATACTCAATCTTCAATGCTCAATCCTCAATCCCCAATCCTCAATCCTCATTCCCCAACCCTCAATCCTCATTCCTCAAACCTCAACCCTCAACCCTCAGTCCTCATACTCAATTCTCAATTCTCAATCCTCAATCCTCAATCCTCAATCTTCAATCCTCAATAATCAATTTCCAATCCTCAATCCTCAATTCTCGATCCTCAATCCTCAGGCATCAATACTCAATCTTCAATCCTCAATCCTCAATCCTCAATCCTCAATCCTCAATCCTCAATCCTCAATATTCAATCCTCAATACTCAATCTTCAATCCTCAATCCTCAATCCTCAATATTCAATCCTCAATACTCAATCTTCAATCATCAATACTCAATCTTCAACCCTCAATCTTCAATCCTCAATACTCAATCCTCAATCCTCAATATTCAACCCTCAGCCCCCATCCTCCATCCTCAATACTCAATCCTCAATCCCCAATCTTCAATCCTCAATTCCCAATCTTCGATCCTCGATCCTCAATCCTCAATATTCAATCCTCAATACTCAATCTTCAATCATCAATCCTCAATCCCCAATTCTCAGTCGTCAATCCTCAGTCATCAATCCTCAATCTTCAATACTCAATCGTCAATCCTTAGTCCTCAATCCTCAATCCTCAATCCTCAATCCTCATTCCTCAATATTCAATCATCAATACTCAATCTTCAACCCTCAATCTTCAATCCTCAATACTCAATCTTCAATCCTGAATCCTCAATCCTCAATCCTCAATCCTGAATCCTCAATCCTCAGGCATCCATACTCAATCTACAATATTCAATCCTCAATCCTTAACCCTCAATCAACAATCCTCAAGCTTCAATACTCAATACTGAATCTTCAATCCTCAATCCTCAATCCTCAATCCTCAACCCTCAATCCTCAATCTTCAATCCTCAATTCTCAATCTTCAATCCTCGATCCTCAATCCTCAATCCTCAATATTCAATCATCAATACTCAATCTTCAACCCTCAATCTTAAATCCTAAATACTCAATCTTCAATCCTCAATCCTCAATCCTCAATCCTCAATCCTCAATCCTCAATCCTCAGGCATCAATACTCAATCTACAATATTCAATCCTCAGTCCTTAATCCTCAATCCACAATCCTCAACCTTCAATACTCAATACTCATTCTTCAATCCTCAATCCTCAATCCTCAATCCTCAATCCTCAATCCTCAATCCTCGGGCATCAATACTCAATCTTCAATGCTCAATCCTCAATCCTCAATCCTCAATCCTCATTCCCAAACCCTCAATCCTCATTCCTCAAACCTCAACCCTCAACCCTCAGTCCTCATACTCAATTCTCAATTCTCAATCCTCAATCCTCAATCCTCAATCTTCAATCCTCAATAATCAATCTCCAATCCTCAATCCTCAATTCTCGATCCTCAATCCTCAGGCATCAATACTCAATCTTCAATACTCAACCCTCAATCCTCACTCCTCAATCCTCAATCCTCAAACCTCAATCCTCAATCCTCAATATTCAATCATCAATACTCAATCTTCAATCCGCAATCCTCAATCCTCAATCCTCAACCCTCAATCCTCAACCCTCAATCCTCATTCCTCAAACCTCAATCCTCAACCCTCAGTCCTCATACTCAATTCTCAATTCTCAATCCTCAATTCTCAATCCTCAATCTTCAGTCCTCAATAATCAATCTCCAATTCTAGATCCTCAATCCCCAATCTTCAATCCTTAATCCTCAATCTTCAATCCCCAATCCCCAGTACTCAATCTTCAATCCTCAATCCTCAATCCTCAATCCTCATTCTTCAATCCTCAATACCCAATCCTCAATCTTCAGTCCTCAATCCTCAATCCTCAATCCTAATTCCTCAATCCTCATTCTTCAATCCTCAATACCCAATCCTCAATTTCTATCCTCAATCCTCAATCCTCATTTCTCAATCCTCAACCCTCAACCCTCAGACCTCATCCTCCATCCTCAGTACACAATCCTCTATCCTCAATCTTCAATCCTCAATACTCAATCTTCAATCCTCATTCCTCAATCCTCAATCCTCAATCTTCAATCCTCAAACATCAATCCTCAATTCTCAATCCTCAATCCTCAGTCCTCAGTCGTCGAACCTCAATCCCCGACCCTTAGCACTCATCCTCAATCCTCGTTCCTCAATCCTCAATCCTCAAACCTAAATCCTCTACCGTCAGTCCTCGTCCTCAATCCTCAAACCTCAATCCTCAATCCTCAATCTTCAATCCTCAATCCTCAATCCTCAATCCTCAATCCTCAATCCTCAATCCTCAGGCATCAATACTCAATCTACAATATTCAATCCTCAGTCCTTAATCCTCAATCCACAATCCTCAACCTTCAATACTCAATACTCAATCTTCAATCCTCAATCCTCAATCCTCAATCCTCAATCCTCAATCCTCAATCTTCAGGCATCAATCCTCAATCTTCAATCCTCAATTCTCAATCTTCAATCCTCGATCCTCAATCATCAATCCTCAATCCTCAATCCTCAGGCATCAATACTCAATCTTCAATGCTCAATCCTCAATCCTCAATCCTCAATCCTCATTCCCCAACCCTCAATCCTCATTCCTCAAAGCTCAATCCTCAACCCTCAGTCCTCATACTCAATTCTCAATTCTCAATCCTCAATCCTCAATCCTCAATCTTCAATCCTCAATAATCAATCTCCAATCCTCAATACTCTATCCTCGATCCTCAATCCTCAGGCATCAATACTCAATATTCAATACTCAATCCTCAATCCTCAATCCTCAATCCTCAATCCTCAAACCTCAATCCTCAATCCTCAATATTCAATCATCAATACTCAATCTTCAATCCTCAATCCTCAATCCTCAATCCTCAATCCTCAATCCTCAATCCTCAATCCTCAGTCGTCGAATCTCAATCCCCGTCGCTTAGCACTCATCCTCAATCCTCAGTCCTCAATCCTCAATCCTCAAACCTAAATCCTCTACCGTCAGTCCTCGTCCTCAATCCTCAAACCTCAATCCTCAATCCTCAATATCCAATCATCAATACTCAATCTTCAATCCTCAATCCTGAATCCTCAATCCTCAATCCTCAATCCTCAATCCTCAATATTCAATCATCAATACTCAATCTTCAACCCTCAATCTTCAATCCTCAATACTCAATCTTCAATCCTCAATCCTCAATCCTCAATCCTCAATCCTCAATCTTCAATCCTCAACACTCAATCTTCAATCCTCAATCCTCAATCCTCAATCCTCAATCCTCATTCTTCAATCCTCAATACCCAATCCTCAATCTTCAATCCTCAATCCTCAATCCTCAATCCCAATTCCTCAATCCTCATTCTTCAATCCTCAATACCCAATCCTCAATTTCAATCCTCAATCCTCAATCCTCATTTCTCAATCCTCAATCCTCAACCCTCAGCCCTCATCCTCCATCCTCAGTGCTCAATCCTCTATCCTCAATCTTCAATCCTCAATACCCAATCTTCAATCCTCATTCCTCAATCCTCAATCCTCAATCCTCAATCTTCAATCCTCAATACTCAATCTGCAACCCTCAATCCTCAAACGTCAATCCTCAATCCTCAATCCTCAATCTTCAACCCTGAATCCTCAATCCTCAATACTCAATCCTCAATCTTCCATCCTCAATACTCAATCTTCAATCCTCAATCCTCAATCCTCAATCCTCAATATTCAATCATCAATACTCAATCTTCAATCCTCATTCCTCAATCCCCAATTCTCAATCCTCAATCCTCAATCCTCAATCCTCAGTCCTCATACTCAATTCTCAATTCTCAATCCTCAATCCTCAATCCTCAATCTTCAATCCTCAATAATCAATCTCCAATCCTCAATCCTCAATCCTCGATCCTCAATCCTCAGGCATCAATACTCAATCTTCAATACTCAATCCTCAATCCTCAATCCTCAATCCTCAATCCTCAGACCTCAATCCTCAATCCTCAATATTCAATCATCAATACTCAATCTTCAACCCTCAATCTTCAATCCTCAATACTCAATCTTCAATCCTCAATCCTCAATCCTCGATCCTCAATCCTCAATCCTCAGGCATCAATACTCAATCTACAATATTCAATCCTCAATCCTTAATCCTCAATCCACAATCCTCAACCTTCAATACTCAATACTCAATCTTCAATCCTGAATCCTCAATCCTCAATACTCAATCCTCAATCCGCAATATTCAGTCCTCAATACTCAATCTTCAATCATCAATCCTCAATCCTTAATTCTCAGTCGTCAATCCTCAGTCATCAATCCTCAATCTTCAATACTCAATCGTCAATCCTTAGTCCTCAATCCTCAATCCTCAATCCTCGTTCCTCAAACCTCAATCCTCAACTCTCAGTCTTCATCCTCAATCCTCAAACCTCAATACTCAATCCTCAATATTCAATCGTCAATACTCAATCTTCAATCCCCAATCCTCAAACCTCAATCCTCAATCCTCATTCTTCAATCCTAAATACCCAATCCTTAATCTGCAATCCTCAATCCTCAATCCTCAATTCTCAATCCTCAATCCTTAATCCTCAGACCTCAAACATCAATATTCAACCCTCAGTCCTCGTCCACAATCCACAACACTCAATCCTCAGTCCTCAATACTCAATCCTCAATATTCAATCATCAATACTCAATCTTCAATCCTCAATCCTGAATCCTCAATGCTCAATCCTCAATCCTCAATCCTCAATATTCAATCATCAATACTCAATCTTCAACCCTCAATCTTCAATCCTCAATACTCAATCTCCAATCCTCAATCCTCAATCCTCAATCCTCAATCCTCAATCTTCAATCCTCAACACTCAATCTTCAATCCTCAATCCTCAATCCTCAATCCTCAATCCTCATTCTTCAATCCTCAATACCCAATCCTCAATCTTCAATCCTCAATCCTCAATCCTCAATCCCAATTCCTCAATCCTCATTCTTCAATCCTCAATACCCAATCCTCAATTTCAATCCTCAATCCTCAATCCTCATTTCTCAATCCTCAATCCTCAACCCTCAGCCCTCATCCTCCATCCTCAGTACACAATCCTCTATCCTCAATCTTCAATCCTCAATACCCAATCTTCAATCCTCATTCCTCAATCCTCAATCCTCAATCCTCAATCTTCAATCCTCAATACTCAATCTGCAACCCTCAATCCTCAAACATCAATCCTCAATCCTCATTCCTCAATCCTCAATACCCAATCCTCAATCCTCAGTACTCAATCCTCAATCCTCAATCCTCAATCTTCAACCCTGAATCCTCAATCCTCAATACTCAATCCTCAATCTTCAATCCTCAATACTCAATCTTCAATCCTCAATCCTCAATCCTCAATCCTCAATATTCAATCATCAATACTCAATCTTCAATCCTCATTCCTCAATCCCCAATTCTCAATCCTCAATCCTCAATCCTCAATCCTCAGTCCTCATGCTCAATTCTCAATTCTCAATCCTCAATCCTCAATCCTCAATCTTCAATCCTCAATAATCAATCTCCAATCCTCAATCCTCAGTCCTCGATCCTCAATCCTCAGGCATCAATACTCAATCTTCAATACTCAATCCTCAATCCTCAATCCTCAATCCTCAATCCTCAGACCTCAATCCTCAATCCTCAATATTCAATCATCAATACTCAATCTTCAATCCTCAATCGTCAATCCTCAATTCCCAAACCTCAATCCTCAGTCCTCAGTCGTCGAATCTTAATCCCCGACGCTTAGCACTCATCCTCAATCCTCAGTCCTCAATCCACAATCCTCAAACCTAAATCCTCTGCCGTCAGTCCTCGTCCTCAATCCTCAAACCTCAATCCTCAATCCTCAATATTCAAACATCAATACTCGATCTTCAATCCTCAATCCTCAATCCTCAATCCTCAATCCTCAATCCTCAATCCTCAATCCTCAATCCTCAATATTCAATCCTCAATCCTCAATCCTCGATCCTCAATCCTCAATCCTCAGGCATCAATACTCAATCTACAATATTCAATCCTCAATCCTTAATCCTCAATCCACAATCCTCAACCTTCAATACTCAATACTCAATCTTCAATCCTGAATCCTCAATCCTCAATCCTCAATCCTCAATCCGCAATATTCAGTCCTCAATACTCAATCTTCAATCACCAATCCTCAATCCTTAATTCTCAGTCGTCAATCCTCAGTCATCAATCCTCAATCTTCAATACTCAATCGTCAATCCTTAGTCCTCAATCCACAATCCTCAATCCTCGTTCCTCAAACCTCAATCCTCAACCCTCAGTCTTCATCCTCAATCCTCAAACCTCAATACTCAATCCTCAATATTCAATCGTCAATACTCAATCTTCAATCCCCAATCCTCAAACCTCAATCCTCAATCCTCATTCTTCAATCCTAAATACCCAATCCTTAATCTGCAATCCTCAATCCTCAATCCTCAATTCTCAATCCTCAATCCTTAATCCTCAGACCTCAAACATCAATATTCAGCCCTCAGTCCTCGTCCTCAATCCACAACACTCAATCCTCAGTCCTCAATACTCAATCCTCAATATTCAATCATCAATTCTCAATCTTCAATCCTCAATCCTCAATCCTCAATCCTCAATCCTCAATCCTCAATCCTCAATATTCTATCATCAATACTCAATCCTCAATCCACAGGCATCAATACTCAATCTACAATATTCAATCCTCAGTCCTTAATCCTCAATCCACAATCCTCAACCTTCAATACTCAATACTCAATCTTCAATCCTCAATCCTCAATCCTCAAACCTCAATCCTCAATCCTCAATCCTCAGGCATCAATACTCAATCTTCAATGCTCAATCCTCAATCCCCAATCCTCAATCCTCATTCCCCAACCCTCAATCCTCATTCCTCAAACCTCAACCCTCAACCCTCAGTCCTCATACTCAATTCTCAATTCTCAATCCTCAATCCTCAATCCTCAATCTTCAATCCTCAATAATCAATTTCCAATCCTCAATCCTCAATTCTCGATCCTCAATCCTCAGGCATCAATACTCAATCTTCAATCCTCAATCCTCAATCCTCAATCCTCAATCCTCAATCCTCAATCCTCAATATTCAATCCTCAATACTCAATCTTCAATCCTCAATCCTCAATCCTCAATATTCAATCCTCAATACTCAATCTTCAATCATCAATACTCAATCTTCAACCCTCAATCTTCAATCCTCAATACTCAATCCTCAATCCTCAATATTCAACCCTCAGCCCCCATCCTCCATCCTCAATACTCAATCCTCAATCCCCAATCTTCAATCCTCAATTCCCAATCTTCGATCCTCGATCCTCAATCCTCAATATTCAATCCTCAATACTCAATCTTCAATCATCAATCCTCAATCCCCAATTCTCAGTCGTCAATCCTCAGTCATCAATCCTCAATCTTCAATACTCAATCGTCAATCCTTAGTCCTCAATCCTCAATCCTCAATCCTCAATCCTCATTCCTCAATATTCAATCATCAATACTCAATCTTCAACCCTCAATCTTCAATCCTCAATACTCAATCTTCAATCCTGAATCCTCAATCCTCAATCCTCAATCCTGAATCCTCAATCCTCAGGCATCCATACTCAATCTACAATATTCAATCCTCAATCCTTAACCCTCAATCAACAATCCTCAAGCTTCAATACTCAATACTGAATCTTCAATCCTCAATCCTCAATCCTCAATCCTCAACCCTCAATCCTCAATCTTCAATCCTCAATTCTCAATCTTCAATCCTCGATCCTCAATCCTCAATCCTCAATATTCAATCATCAATACTCAATCTTCAACCCTCAATCTTAAATCCTAAATACTCAATCTTCAATCCTCAATCCTCAATCCTCAATCCTCAATCCTCAATCCTCAATCCTCAGGCATCAATACTCAATCTACAATATTCAATCCTCAGTCCTTAATCCTCAATCCACAATCCTCAACCTTCAATACTCAATACTCATTCTTCAATCCTCAATCCTCAATCCTCAATCCTCAATCCTCAATCCTCAATCCTCGGGCATCAATACTCAATCTTCAATGCTCAATCCTCAATCCTCAATCCTCAATCCTCATTCCCAAACCCTCAATCCTCATTCCTCAAACCTCAACCCTCAACCCTCAGTCCTCATACTCAATTCTCAATTCTCAATCCTCAATCCTCAATCCTCAATCTTCAATCCTCAATAATCAATCTCCAATCCTCAATCCTCAATTCTCGATCCTCAATCCTCAGGCATCAATACTCAATCTTCAATACTCAACCCTCAATCCTCACTCCTCAATCCTCAATCCTCAAACCTCAATCCTCAATCCTCAATATTCAATCATCAATACTCAATCTTCAATCCGCAATCCTCAATCCTCAATCCTCAACCCTCAATCCTCAACCCTCAATCCTCATTCCTCAAACCTCAATCCTCAACCCTCAGTCCTCATACTCAATTCTCAATTCTCAATCCTCAATTCTCAATCCTCAATCTTCAGTCCTCAATAATCAATCTCCAATTCTAGATCCTCAATCCCCAATCTTCAATCCTTAATCCTCAATCTTCAATCCCCAATCCCCAGTACTCAATCTTCAATCCTCAATGCTCAATCCTCAATCCTCAATCCTCAGTCCTCAAACCTCAATCTTCAATCCTCAAACCTCAATCCTCAACCTTCAGTCCTCATTGTCCAACCTCAATCCTCAATCCTCAATCCTCAATCTTCAATCCCCAATACTCAATCTTCAATCCTCAATCCTCAATACTCAATCCTCAATCCTCAAGCCTCAGGCATCAATACTCAATCTTCAATACTCAATCCTCAATCCTCAATCGTCAACCCTCAATCCTCAACCATCAATCCTCATTCCTCAAACCTCAATCCTCAACCCTCAGTCCTCATCCTCAATTCTCAATTCTCAATCCTCAATCCTCAATCCTCAATCTTCAATCCTCAATAATCAATCTCCGATCCTAGGTCCTCAATCCCCAACCTTCAATCGTTAATCCTCAATCTTCAATCCTCAATCCCCAGACATCAATCTTCAATACTCAATGCTCAATCCTCAATCCTCAATCCTCAGTCCTCAATCCCCAATCCTTAATCCTCAAACCTCAATCCTCAACCGTCAGTCCTCGTCCTCAATCCTCAAACCTCAATCATCAATCCTCAATATTCAATCATCAATACTCAATCTTCAATCCTCAATCCTCAAACCTCAATCCTAAATCCTCATTCTTCAATCCTAAATACCCAATCCTCAATTTCCAATCCTCAATCCTCAATCCTCAATTCTCAATCCTCAATCCTTAATCCTCAGACCTCAAACATCAATATTCAACCCTCAGTCCTCGTCCTCAATCCACAACCCTCAATCCTCAGTCCTCAATATTCAATCATCAATATTCAATCTTCAATCCTCAATCCTCAATCCTCAATCCTCAATCCTCAACCCTCAATTTTCAACCCTGAATCCTCAATCCTCAATACTCAATCCTCTATCTTCAATCCTCAATACTCAATCTTCAATCCTTAATCCTCAATCTGCAATCCCGAATTCCCAGTACTCAATCTTCAATCCTCAATGCTCAATCCTCAATCCTCAATCCTCAGTCCTCAGTCCTCAATCTTCAATCCTCAAACCTCAATCCTCAGCCGTCAGTCCTCATTCTCCATCCTCAATCCTCAATCCTCAATCCTCAATCCTCAATCCTCAACCATCAACCCTCATTCCTCAAACCTCAATCCTCAACCCTCAGTCCTCATCCTCAATTCTCAATTCTCAATCCTCAATCGTCAATCCTCAATCTTCAATCCTCAATCCTCAATATTCAATCGACAATACTCAATCATCAATCCTCAATCCTCAAACCTCAATCCTCAATCCTCATTCTTCAATCCTAAATACCCAATCCTCAATCTTCAATCCTCAATCCTCAATCCTCAATTCTCAATCCTCAATCCTTAATACTCAGACCTCAAACATCAATATTCAACCCTCAGCCCTCGTCCTCAATCCACAATCCTCAATCCACAAACCTCAATCCTCAATCCTCAATATTCAATCATCAATACTCGATCTTCAATCCTCAATCCTCAATCCTCAATCCTCAATCCTCAATCCTCAATCCTCAATCCTCAATATTCAATCATCAATACTCAATCTTCAACCCTCAATCTTCAATCCTCAATACTCAATCTTCAATCCTCAATCCTCAATCCTCGATCCTCAATCCTCAATCCTCAATATTCTATCATCAATACTCAATCCTCAATCCTCAGGCATCAATACTCAATCTACAATATTCAATCCTCAGTCCTTAATCCTCAATCCACAATCCTCAACCTTCAATACTCAATACTCAATCTTCAATCCTCAATCCTCAATCCTCAATCCTCAATCCTCAATCCTCAATCCTCAGGCATCAATACTCAATCTTCAATGCTCAATCCTCAATCCCCAATCCTCAATCCTCATTCCCCAACCCTCAATCCTCATTCCTCAAACCTCAACCCTCAACCCTCAGTCCTCATACTCAATTCTCAATTCTCAATCCTCAATCCTCAATCCTCAATCTTCAATCCTCAATAATCAATCTCCAATCCTCAATCCTCAATTCTCGATCCTCAATCCTCAGGCATCAATACTCAATCTTCAATCCTCAATCCTCAATCCTCAATCCTCAATCCTCAATCCTCAATCCTCAATATTCAATCCTCAATACTCAATCTTCAATCCTCAATCCTCAATCCTCAATATTCAATCCTCAATACTCAATCTTCAATCATCAATACTCAATCTTCAACCCTCAATCTTCAATCCTCAATACTCAATCCTCAGTCCTCAATATTCAACCCTCAGCCCCCATCCTCCATCCTCAATACTCAATCCTCAATCCCCAATCTTCAATCCTCAATTCTCAATCTTCGATCCTCGATCCTCAATCCTCAATATTCAATCCTCAATACTCAATCTTCAATCATCAATCCTCAATCCCCAATTCTCAGTCGTCAATCCTCAGTCATCAATCCTCAATCTTCAATACTCAATCGTCAATCCTTAGTCCTCAATCCTCAATCCTCAATCCTCAATCCTCATTCCTCAATATTCAATCATCAATACTCAATCTTCAACCCTCAATCTTCAATCCTCAATACTCAATCTTCAATCCTGAATCCTCAATCCTCAATCCTCAATCCTCAATCCTCAATCCTCAGGCATCCATACTCAATCTACAATATTCAATCCCCAATCCTTAACCCTCAATCAACAATCCTCAAGCTTCAATACTCAATACTGAATCTTCAATCCTCAATCCTCAATCCTCAATCCTCAATCCTCAATCCTCAATCTTCAATCCTCAATTCTCAATCTTCAATCCTCGATCCTCAATCCTCAATCCTCAATATTCAATCATCAATACTCAATCTTCAACCCTCAATCTTAAATCCTAAATACTCAATCCTCAATCCTCAATCCTCAATCCTCAATCTTCAATCCTCAATTCTCAATCTTCAATCCTCGATCCTCAATCCTCAATCCTCAATATTCAATCATCAATACTCAATCCTCAATCCTCAATCCTCAATCCTCAATCCTCAGGCATCAATACTCAATCTACAATATTCAATCCTCAGTCCTTAATCCTCAATCCACAATCCTCAACCTTCAATACTCAATACTCAATCTTCAATCCTCAATCCTCAATCCTCAATCCTCAATCCTCAATCCTCAATCCTCAGGCATCAATACTCAATCTTCAATGCTCAATCCTCAATCGTCAATCCTCAATCCTCATTCCCCAACCCTCAATCCTCATTCCTCAAACCTCAACCCTCAACCCTCAGTCCTCATACTCAATTCTCAATTCTCAATCCTCAATCCTCAATCCTCAATCTTCAATCCTCAATAATCAATCTCCAATCCTCAATCCTCAATTCTCGATCCTCAATCCTCAGGCATCAATACTCAATCTTCTATACTCAACCCTCAATCCTCACTCCTCAATCCTCAATCCTCAAACCTCAATCCTCAATCCTCAATATTCAATCATCAATACTCAATCTTCAATCCGCAATCCTCAATCCTCAATCCTCAACCCTCAATCCTCAACCCTCAATCCTCATTCCTCAAACCTCAATCCTCAACCCTCAGTCCTCATACTCAATTCTCAATTCTCAATCCTCAATTCTCAATCCTCAATCTTCAGTCCTCAATAATCAATCTCCAATTCTAGATCCTCAATCCCCAATCTTCAATCCTTAATCCTCAATCTTCAATCCCCAATCCCCAGTACTCAATCTTCAATCCTCAATGCTCAATCCTCAATCCTCAATCCTCAGTCCTCAAACCTCAATCTTCAATCCTCAAACCTCAATCCTCAACCTTCAGTCCTCATTGTCCAACCTCAATCCTCAATCCTCAATCCTCAATCTTCAATCCCCAATACTCAATCTTCAATCCTCAATCCTCAATACTCAATCCTCAATCCTCAAGCCTCAGGCATCAATACTCAATCTTCAATACTCAATCCTCAATCCTCAATCGTCAATCCTCAATCCTCAACCATCAATCCTCATTCCTCAAACCTCAATCCTCAACCCTCAGTCCTCATCCTCAATTCTCAATTCTCAATCCTCAATCCTCAATCCTCAATCTTCAATCCTCAATAATCAATCTCCGATCCTAGGTCCTCAATCCCCAACCTTCAATCGTTAATCCTCAATCTTCAATCCTCAATCCCCAGACATCAATCTTCAATCCTCAATGCTCAATCCTCAATCCTCAATCCTCAGTCCTCAATCCCCAATCCTTAATCCTCAAACCTCAATCCTCAACCGTCAGTCCTCGTCCTCAATCCTCAAACCTCAATCATCAATCCTCAATATTCAATCATCAATACTCAATCTTCAATCCTCAATCCTCAAACCTCAATCCTAAATCCTCATTCTTCAATCCTAAATACCCAATCCTCAATTTCCAATCCTCAATCCTCAATCCTCAATTCTCAATCCTCAATCCTTAATCCTCAGACCTCAAACATCAATATTCAACCCTCAGTCCTCGTCCTCAATCCACAACCCTCAATCCTCAGTCCTCAATATTCAATCATCAATATTCAATCTTCAATCCTCAATCCTCAATCCTCAATCCTCAATCCTCAACCCTCAATTTTCAACCCTGAATCCTCAATCCTCAATACTCAATCCTCTATCTTCAATCCTCAATACTCAATCTTCAATCCTTAATCCTCAATCTGCAATCCCGAATTCCCAGTACTCAATCTTCAATCCTCAATGCTCAATCCTCAATCCTCAATCCTCAGTCCTCAGTCCTCAATCTTCAATCCTCAAACCTCAATCCTCAACCGTCAGTCCTCATTCTCCATCCTCAATCCTCAATCCTCAATCCTCAATCCTCAATCCTCAATCCTCAACCATCAACCCTCATTCCTCAAACCTCAATCCTCAACCCTCAGTCCTCATCCTCAATTCTCAATTCTCAATCCTCAATCGTCAATCCTCAATCTTCAATCCTCAATCCTCAATATTCAATCGACAATACTCAATCATCAATCCTCAATCCTCAAACCTCAATCCTCAATCCTCATTCTTCAATCCTAAATACCCAATCCTCAATCTTCAATCCTCAATCCTCAATCCTCAATTCTCAATCCTCAATCCTTAATACTCAGACCTCAAACATCAATATTCAACCCTCAGCCCTCGTCCTCAATCCACAATCCTCAATCCTCAAACCTCAATCCTCAATCCTCAATATTCAATCATCAATACTCGATCTTCAATCCTCAATCCTCAATCCTCAATCCTCAGTCCTCAATCCTCAATCCTCAATCCTCAATATTCAATCATCAATACTCAATCTTCAACCCTCAATCTTCAATCCTCATTACTCAATCTTCAATCCTCAATCCTCAATCCTCGATCCTCAATCCTCAATCCTCAATATTCTATCATCAATACTCAATCCTCAATCCTCAGGCATCAATACTCAATCTACAATATTCAATCCTCAGTCCTTAATCCTCAATCCACAATCCTCAACCTTCAATACTCAATACTCAATCTTCAATCCTCAATCCTCAATCCTCAATCCTCAATCCTCAATCCTCAATCCTCAGGCATCAATACTCAATCTTCAATGCTCAATGCTCAATCCCCAATCCTCAATCCTCATTCCCCAACCCTCAATCCTCATTCCTCAAACCTCAACCCTCAACCCTCAGTCCTCATACTCAATTCTCAATTCTCAATCCTCAATCCTCAATCCTCAATCTTCAATCCTCAATAATCAATCTCCAATCCTCAATCCTCAACTCTCGATCCTCAATCCTCAGGCATCAATACTCAATCTTCAATCCTCAATCCTCAATCCTCAATCCTCAATCCTCAATCCTCAATCCTCAATATTCAATCCTCAATACTCAATCTTCAATCCTCAATCCTCAATCCTCAATATTCAATCCTCAATACTCAATCTTCAATCATCAATACTCAATCTTCAACCCTCAATCTTCAATCCTCAATACTCAATCTTCAATCCTGAATCCTCAATCCTCAATCCTCAATCCTCAATCCTCAATCCTCAGGCATCCATACTCAATCTACAATATTCAATCCTCAATCCTTAACCCTCAATCAACAATCCTCAAGCTTCAATACTCAATACTGAATCTTCAATCCTCAATCCTCAATCCTCAATCCTCAATCCTCAATCCTCAATCTTCAATCCTCAATTCTCAATCTTCAATCCTCGATCCTCAATCCTCAATCCTCAATATTCAATCATCAATACTCAATCTTCAACCCTCAATCTTAAATCCTAAATACTCAATCTTCAATCCTCAATCCTCAATCCTCAATCCTCAATCCTCAATCCTCAATCCTCAGGCATCAATACTCAATCTACAATATTCAATCCTCAGTCCTTAATCCTCAATCCACAATCCTCAACCTTCAATACTCAATACTCAATCTTCAATCCTCAATCCTCAATCCTCAATCCTCAATCCTCAATCCTCAATCCTCAGGCATCAATACTCAATCTTCAATGCTCAATCCTCAATCCTCAATCCTCAATCCTCATTCCCCAACCCTCAATCCTCATTCCTCAAACTTCAACCCTCAACCCTCAGTCCTCATACTCAATTCTCAATTCTCAATCCTCAATCCTCAATCCTCAATCTTCAATCCTCAATAATCAATCTCCAATCCTCAATCCTCAATTCTCGATCCTCAATCCTCAGGCATCAATACTCAATCTTCAATACTCAACCCTCAATCCTCACTCCTCAATCCTCAAACCTCAAACCTCAATCCTCAATCCTCAATATTCAATCATCAATACTCAATCTTCAATCCGCAATCCTCAATCCTCAATCCTCAACCCTCAATCCTCAACCCTCAATCCTCATTCCTCAAACCTCAATCCTCAACCCTCAGTCCTCATACTCAATTCTCAATTCTCAATCCTCAATTCTCAATCCTCAATCTTCAGTCCTCAATAATCAATATCCAATTCTAGATCCTCAATCCCCAATCTTCAATCCTTAATCCTCAATCTTCAATCCCCAATCCCCAGTACTCAATCTTCAATCCTCAATGCTCAATCCTCAATCCTCAATCCTCAGTCCTCAAACCTCAATCTTCAATCCTCAAACCTCAATTCTCAACCTTCAGTCCTCATTGTCCAACCTCAATCCTCAATCCTCAATCCTCAATCTTCAATCCCCAATACTCAATCTTCAATCCTCAATCCTCAATACTCAATCCTCAATCCTCAAGCCTCAGGCATCAATACTCAATCTTCAATACTCAATCCTCAATCCTCAATCGTCAATCCTCAATCCTCAACCATCAATCCTCATTCCTCAAACCTCAATCCTCAACCCTCAGTCCTCATCCTCAATTCTCAATTCTCAATCCTCAATCCTCAATCCTCAATCTTCAATCCTCAATAATCAATCTCCGATCCTAGGTCCTCAATCCCCAACCTTCAATCGTTAATCCTCAATCTTCAATCCTCAATCCCCAGACATCAATCTTCAATCCTCAATGCTCAATCCTCAATCCTCAACCCTCAGTCCTCAATCCCCAATCCTTAATCCTCAAACCTCAATCCTCAACCGTCAGTCCTCGTCCTCAATCCTCAAACCTCAATCATCAATCCTCAATATTCAATCATCAATACTCAATCTTCAATCCTCAATCCTCAAACCTCAATCCTAAATCCTCATTCTTCAATCCTAAATACCCAATCCTCAATTTCCAATCCTCAATCCTCAATCCTCAATTCTCAATCCTCAATCCTTAATCCTCAGACCTCAGACATCAATATTCAACCCTCAGTCCTCGTCCTCAATCCACAACCCTCAATCCTCAGTCCTCAATATTCAATCATCAATATTCAATCTTCAATCCTCAATACTCAATCCTCAATCCTCAATCCTCAACCCTCAATTTTCAACCCTGAATCCTCAATCCTCAATACTCAATCCTCTATCTTCAATCCTCAATACTCAATCTTCAATCCTTAATCCTCAATCTGCAATCCCGAATTCCCAGTACTCAATCTTCAATCCTCAATGCTCAATCCTCAATCCTCAATCCTCAGTCCTCAGTCCTCAATCTTCAATCCTCAAACCTCAATCCTCAACCGTCAGTCCTCATTCTCCATCCTCAATCCTCAATCCTCAATCCTCAATCCTCAATCCTCAACCATCAACCCTCATTCCTCAAACCTCAATCCTCAACCCTCAGTCCTCATCCTCAATTCTCAATTCTCAATCCTCAATCGTCAATCCTCAATCTTCAATCCTCAATCCTCAATATTCAATCGACAATACTCAATCATCAATCCTCAATCCTCAAACCTCAATCCTCAATCCTCATTCTTCAATCCTAAATACCCAATCCTCAATCTTCAATCCTCAATCCTCAATCCTCAATTCTCAATCCTCAATCCTTAATACTCAGACCTCAAACATCAATATTCAACCCTCAGCCCTGGTCCTCAATCCACAATCCGCAATCCTCAAACCTCAATCCTCAATCCTCAATATTCAATCATCAATACTCGATCTTCAATCCTCAATCCTCAATCCTCAATCCTCAATCCTCAATCCTCAATCCTCAATCCTCAATATTCAATCATCAATACTCAATCTTCAACCCTCAATCTTCAATCCTCAATACTCAATCTTCAATCCTCAATCCTCAATCCTCGATCCTCAATCCTCAATCCTCAGGCATCAATACTCAATCTACACTATTCAATCCTCAATCCTTAATCCTCAATCCACAATCCTCAACCTTCAATACTCAATACTCAATCTTCAATCCTGAATCCTCAATCCTCAATCCTCAATCCTCAATCCGCAATATTCAGTCCTCAATACTCAATCTTCAATCATCAATCCTCAATCCTTAATTCTCAGTCGTCAATCCTCAGTCATCAATCCTCAATCTTCAATACTCAATCGTCAATCCTTAGTCCTCAATCCTCAATCCTCAATCCTCGTTCCTCAAACCTCAATCCTCAACCCTCAGTCTTCATCCTCAATCCTCAAACCTCAATACTCAATCCTCAATATTCAATCGTCAATACTCAATCTTCAATCCCCAATCCTCAAACCTCAATCCTCAATCCTCATTCTTCAATCCTAAATACCCAATCCTTAATCTGCAATCCTCAATCCTCAATCCTCAATTCTCAATCCTCAATCCTTAATCCTCAGACCTCAAACATCAATATTCAACCCTCAGTCCTCGTCCTCAATCCACAACACTCAATCCTCAGTCCTCAATGCTCAATCCTCAACATTCAATCATCAATACTCAATCTTCAATCCTCAATCCTGAATCCTCAATCCTCAATCCTCAATCCTCAATCCTCAATATTCAATCATCAATACTCAATCTTCAAACCTCAATCTTCAATCCTCAATACTCAATCTTCAATCCTCAATCCTCAATCCTCAATCCTCAATCCTCAATCTTCAATCCTCAACACTCAATCTTCAATCCTCAATCCTCAATCCTCAATCCTCAATCCTCATTCTTCAATCCTCAATACCCAATCCTCAATCTTCAATCCTCAATCCTCAATCCTCAATCCCAATTCCTCAATCCTCATTCTTCAATCCTCAATACCCAATCCTCAATTTCAATCCTCAATCCTCAATCCTCATTTCTCAATCCTCAATCCTCAACCCTCAGCCCTCATCCTCAATCCTCAATCCTCAATCCTCGTTCCTCAAACCTCAATCCTCAACCCTCAGTCTTCATCCTCAATCCTCAAACCTCAATACTCAATCCTCAATATTCAATCGTCAATACTCAATCTTCAATCCCCAATCCTCAAACCTCAATCCTCAATCCTCATTCTTCAATCCTAAATACCCAATCCTTAATCTGCAATCCTCAATCCTCAATCCTCAATTCTCAATCCTCAATCCTCAATCCTCAATATTCAATCCTCAATACTCAATCTTCAATCCTCAATCCTCAATCCTCAATATTCAATCCTCAATACTCAATCTTCAATCATCAATACTCAATCTTCAACCCTCAATCTTCAATCCTCAATACTCAATCCTCAATCCTCAATATTCAACCCTCAGCCCCCATCCTCCATCCTCAATACTCAATCCTCAATCCCCAATCTTCAATCCTCAATTCTCAATCTTCGATCCTCGATCCTCAATCCTCAATATTCAATCCTCAATACTCAATCTTCAATCATCAATCCTCAATCCCCAATTCTCAGTCGTCAATCCTCAGTCATCAATCCTCAATCTTCAATACTCAATCGTCAATCCTTAGTCCTCAATCCTCAATCCTCAATCCTCAATCCTCATTCCTCAATATTCAATCATCAATACTCAATCTTCAACCCTCAATCTTCAATCCTCAATACTCAATCTTCAATCCTGAATCCTCAATCCTCAATCCTCAATCCTCAATCCTCAGGCATCCATACTCAATCTACAATATTCAATCCTCAATCCTTAACCCTCAATCCACAATCCTCAAGCTTCAATACACAATACTGAATCTTCAATCCTCAATCCTCAATCCTCAATCCTCAATCCTCAATCCTCAATCTTCAATCCTCAATTCTCAATCTTCAATCCTCGATCCTCAATCCTCAATCCTCAATATTCAATCATCAATACTCAATCTTCAACCCTCAATCTTCAATCCTAAATACTCAATCTTCAATCCTCAATCCTCAATCCTCAATCCTCAATCCTCAATCCTCAATCCTCAGGCATCAATACTCAATCTACAATATTCAATCCTCAGTCCTTAATCCTCAATCCACAATCCTCAACCTTCAATACTCAATACTCAATCTTCAATCCTCAATCCTCAATCCTCAATCCTCAATCCTCAATCCTCAATCCTCAGGCATCAATACTCAATCTTCAATGCTCAATCCTCAATCCTCAATCCTCAATCCTCATTCCCCAACCCTCAATCCTCATTCCTCAAACCTCAACCCTCAACCCTCAGTCCTCATACTCAATTCTCAATTCTCAATCCTCAATCCTCAATCCTCAATCTTCAATCCTCAATAATCAATCTCCAATCCTCAATCCTCAATTCTCGATCCTCAATCCTCCGGCATCAATACTCAATCTTCAATACTCAACCCTCAATCCTCACTCCTCAATCCTCAATCCTCAAACCTCAATCCTCAATCCTCAATCCTCAATATTCAATCATCAATACTCAATCTTCAATCCGCAATCCTCAATCCTCAATCCTCAACCCTCAATCCTCAACCCTCAATCCTCATTCCTCAAACCTCAATCCTCAACCCTCAGTCCTCATACTCAATTCTCAATTCTCAATCCTCAATTCTCAATCCTCAATCTTCAGTCCTCAATAATCAATCTCCAATTCTAGATCCTCAATCCCCAATCTTCAATCCTTAATCCTCAATCTTCCATCCCCAATCCCCAGTACTCAATCTTCAACCCTCAATGCTCAACCCTCAATCCTCAATCCTCAGTCCTCAAACCTCAATCTTCAATCCTCAAACCTCAATCCTCAACCGTCAGTCCTCATTGTCCAACCTCAATCCTCAATCCTCAATCCTCAATCTTCAATCCCCAATACTCAATCTTCAATCCTCAATCCTCAATACTCAATCCTCAATCCTCAAGCCTCAGGCATCAATACTCAATCGTCAATACTCAATCCTCAATCCTCAATCGTCAATCCTCAATCCTCAACCATCAATCCTCATTCCTCAAACCTCAATCCTCAACCCTCAGTCCTCATCCTCAATTCTCAATTCTCAATCCTCAATCCTCAATCCTCAATCCTCAATCTTCAATCCTCAATAATCAATCTCCGATCCTAGGTCCTCAATCCCCAACCTTCAATCGTTAATCCTCAATCTTCAATCCTCAATCCCCAGACATCAATCTTCAATCCTCAATGCTCAATCCTCAATCCTCAATCCTCAGTCCTCAATCCCCAATCCTTAATCCTCAAACCTCAATCCTCAACCGTCAGTCCTCGTCCTCAATCCTCAAACCTCAATCATCAATCCTCAATATTCAATCATCAATACTCAATCTTCAATCCTCAATCCTCAAACCTCAATCCTCAATCCTCATTCTTCAATCCTAAATACCCAATCCTCAATTTCCAATCCTCAATCCTCAATCCTCAATTCTCAATCCTCAATCCTTAATCCTCAGACCTCAAACATCAATATTCAACCCTCAGTCCTCGTCCTCAATCCACAACCCTCAATCCTCAGTCCTCAATATTCAATCATCAATATTCAATCTTCAATCCTCAATCCTCAATCCTCAATCCTCAATCCTCAACCCTCAATTTTCAACCCTGAATCCTCAATCCTCAATACTCAATCCTCTATCTTCAATCCTCAATACTCAATCTTCAATCCTTAATCCTCAATCTGCAATCCCGAATTCCCAGTACTCAATCTTCAATCCTCAATGCTCAACCCTCACTCCTCAATCCTCAGTCCTCAGTCCTCAATCTTCAATCCTCAAACCTCAATCCTCAACCGTCAGTCCTCATTCTCCATCCTCAATCCTCAATCCTCAATCCTCAATCCTCAATATTCAATCGACAATACTCAATCATCAATCCTCAATCCTCAAACCTCAATCATCAATACTCATTCTTCAATCCTAAATACCCAATCCTCAATCTTCAATCCTCAATCCTCAATCCTGAATTCTCAATCCTCAATCCTTAATACTCAGACCTCAAACATCAATATTCAACCCTCAGCCCTCGTCCTCAATCCACAACCCTCAATCCTCAGTCCTCAATATTCAATCATCAATATTCAATCTTCAATCCTCAATCCTCAATCCTCAATCCTCGATCCCCAATCCTCAATTTTCAATCCTGAATCCTCAATCCTCAATACTCAATCCTCAATCTTCAATCCTCAATACCCAATCTTCAATCCTCAATCCTCAATCCTCAATCCTCAATCCTCAATCTTCAATCCTCAACACTAATCTTCAATCCTCAATCCCCAATCCTCAATCCTCAATCCTCATTCTTCAATCCTCAATACCCAATCCTCAATCTTCAATCCTCAATCCTCAATCCTCAATCCTAATTCCTCAATCCTCATTCTTCAATCCTCAATACCCAATCCTCAATTTCAATCCTCAATCCTCAATCCTCATTTCTCAATCCTCAATCTTCAACCCTCAGCCCTCATCCTCCATCCTCAGTACTCAATCCTCTATCCTCAATCTTCAATCCTCAATACTCAATCTTCGATCCTCATTCCTCAATCCTCAATCCTCAATCCTCAATCTTCAATCGCCAATACTCAATCTGCAATCCCCAATACTCAAACCTCAATCCTCAGTCCTCATTACTCAATTCTCAATACCCAATCCTCAATCCTCTATCCTCAATCCTCAATCCTCAATATTCAATCATCAATACTCAATCTTGAATACTCAACCTTCAATCCTCAATACGCAACCTTCAATCCTCAATCCTCAATCCTCAATCCTCAATCCTCAATCCTCAGGCATCAATACTCAATCTACAATATTCAATCCACAATCCTCAATCCTCAATCCTCAGGCATCAAAACTCAATCTACAATATTCAATCCACAATCCTTAATCCTCAATCCACAATCCTCAACCTTCAATACTCAATACTCAATCTTCAATCCTCAATCCTCAATCCTCAATCCTCAATCCTCAATCCTCAATCCTCAATACTCAATCCTCAATTCTCAATCTTCAATCATCAATCCTCAATCCTCAATTATCAGTCGTCAATCCTCAGTCATCAATACTCAATCTTCAATACTCAATCGTCAATCCTTAGTCCTCAATCCTCAATCCTCGATCCTCGATCCTCAAACCTCAATCCTCAACCCTCAGTCTTCATCCTCAATCCTCAAACCTCAATCCTCAACGCTCAATATTCAATCATCAATACTCAATCTTCAATCCTCAATCCTCAAACCTCAATCCTCAATCCTCATTCTTCAATACTAAACACCCAATCCTCAATCCTCAATCCTCAATCCTCAATCCTCAATCCTCAATCTTCAACCCTGAATCCTCAATCCTCAATACTCAATCCTCAATCTTCAATCCTCAATACTCAATCTTCAATCCTCAATCCTCAATCCTCAATCCTCAATATTCAATCATCAATACTCAATCTTCAATCCTCATTCCTCAATCCTCAATTCTCAATCCTCAGTCCTCAATCCTCAATCCTTAATCCTCAATCCTCAATCCTCAATCCTCAATCCTCAATCCTCAATCCTCAATCCTCAATCCGCAATATTCAATCCTCAATACTCAATCTTCAATCATCAATCCTCAATCCTCAATTCTCAGTCGTCAATCCTCAGTCATCAGTCCTCAATCTTCAATACTCAATCGTCAATCCTTAGTCCTCAATCCTCAATCCTCAATCATCGTTCCTCAAACCTCAATCCTCAACCCTCAGTCTTCATCCTCAATCCTCAAACCTCAATCCTCAATCCTCAATATTCAATCATCAATACTCAATCTTCAATCCACAATCCTCAAACCTCAATCCTCAATCCACATTCTTCAATCCTAAATACCCAATCCTTAATCTTCAATCCTCAATCCTCAATCCTCAATTCTCAATCCTCAATCCTTAATCCTCAGACCTCAAACATCAATATTCAACCCTCAGTCCTCGTCCTCAATCCACAACCCTCAATCCTCAGTCCTCAATATTCAATCATAAATATTCAATCTTCAATCCACAATCCTCAATCCACAATCCTCAATCCTCAATCCTCAGTCTTCAACCCTGAATCCTCAATACTCAATCCTCAATCTTCAATCCTCAATACTCAATCTTCAATCCTCAATCCTCAATCGTCAATCCTCAATCCTCAATTTTCAATCCTCAACACTCAATCTTCAATCCTCAATCCTCAATCCTCAATCCTCAATCCTCATTCTTCAATCCTCAATACCCAATCCTCAATCTTCAGTCCTCAATCCTCAATCCTCAATCCTAATTCCTCAATCCTCATTCTTCAATCCTCAATACCCAATCCTCAATTTCTATCCTCAATCCTCAATCCTCATTTCTCAATCCTCAACCCTCAACCCTCAGCCTTCATCCTCCATCCTCAGTACTCAATCCTCTATCCTCAATCTTCAATCCTCAATACTCAATCTTCAATCCTCATTCCTCAATCCTCAATCCTCAATCCTCAATCTTCAATCCTCAAACATCAATCCTCAATCCTCAATCCTCAATCCTCAATCCTCAATCCTCAATCCTCAGGCATCAATACTCAATCTTCAATGCTCAATCCTCAATCCTCAATCCTCAATCCTCATTCCCCAACCCTCAATCCTCATTCCTCAAACCTCAACCCTCAACCCTCAGTCCTCATACTCAATTCTCAATTCTCAATCCTCAATCCTCAATCCTCAATCTTCAATCCTCAATAATCAATCTCCAATCCTCAATCCTCAATTCTCGATCCTCAATCCTCAGGCATCAATACTCAATCTTCAATACTCAACCCTCAATCCTCACTCCTCAATCCTCAATCCTCAAACCTCAATCCTCAATCCTCAATATTCAATCATCAATACTCAATCTTCAATCCGCAATCCTCAATCCTCAATCCTCAACCCTCAATCCTCAACCCTCAATCCTCATTCCTCAAACCTCAATCCTCAACCCTCAGTCCTCATACTCAATTCTCAATTCTCAATCCTCAATTCTCAATCCTCAATCTTCAGTCCTCAATAATCAATCTCCAATTCTAGATCCTCAATCCCCAATCTTCAATCCTTAATCCTCAATCTTCAATCCCCAATCCCCAGTACTCAATCTTCAATCCTCAATGCTCAATCCTCAATCCTCAATCCTCAGTCCTCAAACCTCAATCTTCAATCCTCAAACCTCAATCCTCAACCTTCAGTCCTCATTGTCCAACCTCAATCCTCAATCCTCAATCCTCAATCTTCAATCCCCAATACTCAATCTTCAATCCTCAATCCTCAATACTCAATCCTCAATCCTCAAGCCTCAGGCATCAATACTCAATCTTCAATACTCAATCCTCAATCCTCAATCGTCAATCCTCAATCCTCAACCATCAATCCTCATTCCTCAAACCTCAATCCTCAACCCTCAGTCCTCATCCTCAATTCTCAATTCTCAATCCTCAATCCTCAATCCTCAATCTTCAATCCTCAATAATCAATCTCCGATCCTAGGTCCTCAATCCCCAACCTTCAATCGTTAATCCTCAATCTTCAATCCTCAATCCCCAGACATCAATCTTCAATCCTCAATGCTCAATCCTCAATCCTCAATCCTCAGTCCTCAATCCCCAATCCTTAATCCTCAAACCTCAATCCTCAACCGTCAGTCCTCGTCCTCAATCCTCAAACCTCAATCATCAATCCTCAATATTCAATCATCAATACTCAATCTTCAATCCTCAATCCTCAAACCTCAATCCTAAATCCTCATTCTTCAATCCTAAATACCCAATCCTCAATTTCCAATCCTCAATCCTCAATCCTCAATTCTCAATCCTCAATCCTTAATCCTCAGACCTCAGACATCAATATTCAACCCTCAGTCCTCGTCCTCAATCCACAACCCTCAATCCTCAGTCCTCAATATTCAATCATCAATATTCAATCTTCAATCCTCAATACTCAATCCTCAATCCTCAATCCTCAACCCTCAATTTTCAACCCTGAATCCTCAATCCTCAATACTCAATCCTCTATCTTCAATCCTCAATACTCAATCTTCAATCCTTAATCCTCAATCTGCAATCCCGAATTCCCAGTACTCAATCTTCAATCCTCAATGCTCAATCCTCAATCCTCAATCCTCAGTCCTCAGTCCTCAATCTTCAATCCTCAAACCTCAATCCTCAACCGTCAGTCCTCATTCTCCATCCTCAATCCTCAATCCTCAATCCTCAATCCTCAATCCTCAACCATCAACCCTCATTCCTCAAACCTCAATCCTCAACCCTCAGTCCTCATCCTCAATTCTCAATTCTCAATCCTCAATCGTCAATCCTCAATCTTCAATCCTCAATCCTCAATATTCAATCGACAATACTCAATCATCAATCCTCAATCCTCAAACCTCAATCCTCAATCCTCATTCTTCAATCCTAAATACCCAATCCTCAATCTTCAATCCTCAATCCTCAATCCTCAATTCTCAATCCTCAATCCTTAATACTCAGACCTCAAACATCAATATTCAACCCTCAGCCCTCGTCCTCAATCCACAATCCTCAATCCTCAAACCTCAATCCTCAATCCTCAATATTCAATCATCAATACTCGATCTTCAATCCTCAATCCTCAATCCTCAATCCTCAATCCTCAATCCTCAATCCTCAATCCTCAATATTCAATCATCAATACTCAATCTTCAACCCTCAATCTTCAATCCTCAATACTCAATCTTCAATCCTCAATCCTCAATCCTCGATCCTCAATCCTCAATCCTCAGGCATCAATACTCAATCTACACTATTCAATCCTCAATCCTTAATCCTCAATCCACAATCCTCAACCTTCAATACTCAATACTCAATCTTCAATCCTGAATCCTCAATCCTCAATCCTCAATCCTCAATCCGCAATATTCAGTCCTCAATACTCAATCTTCAATCATCAATCCTCAATCCTTAATTCTCAGTCGTCAATCCTCAGTCATCAATCCTCAATCTTCAATACTCAATCGTCAATCCTTAGTCCTCAATCCTCAATCCTCAATCCTCGTTCCTCAAACCTCAATCCTCAACCCTCAGTCTTCATCCTCAATCCTCAAACCTCAATACTCAATCCTCAATATTCAATCGTCAATACTCAATCTTCAATCCCCAATCCTCAAACCTCAATCCTCAATCCTCATTCTTCAATCCTAAATACCCAATCCTTAATCTGCAATCCTCAATCCTCAATCCTCAATCCTCAATCCTCAATCTTCAATCCTCAACACTCAATCTTCAATCCTCAATCCTCAATCCTCAATCCTCAATCCTCATTCTTCAATCCTCAATACCCAATCCTCAATCTTCAATCCTCAATCCTCAATCCTCAATCCCAATTCCTCAATCCTCATTCTTCAATCCTCAATACCCAATCCTCAATTTCAATCCTCAATCCTCAATCCTCATTTCTCAATCCTCAATCCTCAACCCTCAGCCCTCATCCTCAATCCTCAATCCTCAATCCTCGTTCCTCAAACCTCAATCCTCAACCCTCAGTCTTCATCCTCAATCCTCAAACCTCAATACTCAATCCTCAATATTCAATCGTCAATACTCAATCTTCAATCCCCAATCCTCAAACCTCAATCCTCAATCCTCATTCTTCAATCCTAAATACCCAATCCTTAATCTGCAATCCTCAATCCTCAATCCTCAATTCTCAATCCTCAATCCTCAATCCTCAATATTCAATCCTCAATACTCAATCTTCAATCCTCAATCCTCAATCCTCAATATTCAATCCTCAATACTCAATCTTCAATCATCAATACTCAATCTTCAACCCTCAATCTTCAATCATCAATCCTCAATCCCCAATTCTCAGTCGTCAATCCTCAGTCATCAATCCTCAATCTTCAATACTCAATCGTCAATCCTTAGTCCTCAATCCTCAATCCTCAATCCTCAATCCTCATTCCTCAATATTCAATCATCAATACTCAATCTTCAACCCTCAATCTTCAATCCTCAATACTCAATCTTCAATCCTGAATCCTCAATCCTCAATCCTCAATCCTCAATCCTCAGGCATCCATACTCAATCTACAATATTCAATCCTCAATCCTTAACCCTCAATCCACAATCCTCAAGCTTCAATACACAATACTGAATCTTCAATCCTCAATCCTCAATCCTCAATCCTCAATCCTCAATCCTCAATCTTCAATCCTCAATTCTCAATCTTCAATCCTCGATCCTCAATCCTCAATCCTCAATATTCAATCATCAATACTCAATCTTCAACCCTCAATCTTCAATCCTAAATACTCAATCTTCAATCCTCAATCCTCAATCCTCAATCCTCAATCCTCAATCCTCAATCCTCAGGCATCAATACTCAATCTACAATATTCAATCCTCAGTCCTTAATCCTCAATCCACAATCCTCAACCTTCAATACTCAATACTCAATCTTCAATCCTCAATCCTCAATCCTCAATCCTCAATCCTCAATCCTCAATCCTCAATCTTCAGTCCTCAATAATCAATCTCCAATTCTAGATCCTCAATCCCCAATCTTCAATCCTTAATCCTCAATCTTCAATCCCCAATCCCCAGTACTCAATCTTCAATCCTCAATCCTCAATACTCAATCCTCAATCCTCAAGCCTCAGGCATCAATACTCAATCTTCAATACTCAATCCTCAATCCTCAATCGTCAATCCTCAATCCTCAACCATCAATCCTCATTCCTCAAACCTCAATCCTCAACCCTCAGTCCTCATCCTCAATTCTCAATTCTCAATCCTCAATCCTCAATCCTCAATCTTCAATCCTCAATCCTCAATACTCAATCCTCAATCCTCAAGCCTCAGGCATCAATACTCAATCTTCAATACTCAATCCTCAATCCTCAATCGTCAATCCTCAATCCTCAACCATCAATCCTCATTCCTCAAACCTCAATCCTCAACCCTCAGTCCTCATCCTCAATTCTCAATTCTCAATCCTCAATCCTCAATCCTCAATCTTCAATCCTCAATAATCAATCTCCGATCCTAGGTCCTCAATCCCCAACCTTCAATCGTTAATCCTCAATCTTCAATCCTCAATCCCCAGACATCAATCTTCAATCCTCAATGCTCAATCCTCAATCCTCAATCCTCAGTCCTCAATCCCCAATCCTTAATCCTCAAACCTCAATCCTCAACCGTCAGTCCTCGTCCTCAATCCTCAAACCTCAATCTTCAATCCTCAATATTCAATCATCAATACTCAATCTTCAATCCTCAATCCTCAAACCTCAATCCTAAATCCTCATTCTTCAATCCTAAATACCCAATCCTCAATTTCCAATCCTCAATCCTCAATCCTCAATTCTCAATCCTCAATCCTTAATCCTCAGACCTCAGACATCAATATTCAACCCTCAGTCCTCGTCCTCAATCCACAACCCTCAATCCTCAGTCCTCAATATTCAATCATCAATATTCAATCTTCAATCCTCAATACTCAATCCTCAATCCTCAATCCTCAACCCTCAATTTTCAACCCTGAATCCTCAATCCTCAATACTCAATCCTCTATCTTCAATCCTCAATACTCAATCTTCAATCCTTAATCCTCAATCTGCAATCCCGAATTCCCAGTACTCAATCTTCAATCCTCAATGCTCAATCCTCAATCCTCAATCCTCAGTCCTCAGTCCTCAATCTTCAATCCTCAAACCTCAATCCTCAACCGTCAGTCCTCATTCTCCATCCTCAATCCTCAATCCTCAATCCTCAATCCTCAATCCTCAACCATCAACCCTCATTCCTCAAACCTCAATCCTCAACCCTCAGTCCTCATCCTCAATTCTCAATTCTCAATCCTCAATCGTCAATCCTCAATCTTCAATCCTCAATCCTCAATATTCAATCGACAATACTCAATCATCAATCCTCAATCCTCAAACCTCAATCCTCAATCCTCATTCTTCAATCCTAAATACCCAATCCTCAATCTTCAATCCTCAATCCTCAATCCTCAATTCTCAATCCTCAATCCTTAATACTCAGACCTCAAACATCAATATTCAACCCTCAGCCCTCGTCCTCAATCCACAATCCTCAATCCTCAAACCTCAATCCTCAATCCTCAATATTCAATCATCAATACTCGATCTTCAATCCTCAATCCTCAATCCTCAATCCTCAATCCTCAATCCTCAATCCTCAATCCTCAATATTCAATCATCAATACTCAATCTTCAACCCTCAATCTTCAATCCTCAATACTCAATCTTCAATCCTCAATCCTCAATCCTCGATCCTCAATCCTCAATCCTCAGGCATCAATACTCAATCTACACTATTCAATCCTCAATCCTTAATCCTCAATCCACAATCCTCAACCTTCAATACTCAATACTCAATCTTCAATCCTGAATCCTCAATCCTCAATCCTCAATCCTCAATCCGCAATATTCAGTCCTCAATACTCAATCTTCAATCATCAATCCTCAATCCTTAATTCTCAGTCGTCAATCCTCAGTCATCAATCCTCAATCTTCAATACTCAATCGTCAATCCTTAGTCCTCAATCCTCAATCCTCAATCCTCGTTCCTCAAACCTCAATCCTCAACCCTCAGTCTTCATCCTCAATCCTCAAACCTCAATACTCAATCCTCAATATTCAATCGTCAATACTCAATCTTCAATCCCCAATCCTCAAACCTCAATCCTCAATCCTCATTCTTCAATCCTAAATACCCAATCCT
The DNA here is from genome assembly GCF_051401765.1 of Calliopsis andreniformis. Lineage (NCBI taxonomy): Eukaryota > Metazoa > Arthropoda > Insecta > Hymenoptera > Andrenidae > Calliopsis > Calliopsis andreniformis. The sequence goes on along the minus strand of NW_027480513.1, from coordinate 1,375,527 downwards.
TAATCTGCAATCCTCAATCCATCAATCCTCATCCTCAATCCTCAATCTTCAATCCTCAACACTCAATCTTCAATCCTCAATCCTCAATCCTCAATCCTCAATCCTCATTCTTCAATCCTCAATACCCAATCCTCAATCTTCAATCCTCAATCCTCAATCCTCAATCCCAATTCCTCAATCCTCATTCTTCAATCCTCAATACCCAATCCTCAATTTCAATCCTCAATCCTCAATCCTCATTTCTCAATCCTCAATCCTCAACCCTCAGCCCTCATCCTCAATCCTCAATCCTCAATCCTCGTTCCTCAAACCTCAATCCTCAACCCTCAGTCTTCATCCTCAATCCTCAAACCTCAATACTCAATCCTCAATATTCAATCGTCAATACTCAATCTTCAATCCCCAATCCTCAAACCTCAATCCTCAATCCTCATTCTTCAATCCTAAATACCCAATCCTTAATCTGCAATCCTCAATCCTCAATCCTCAATTCTCAATCCTCAATCCTCAATCCTCAATATTCAATCCTCAATACTCAATCTTCAATCCTCAATCCTCAATCCTCAATATTCAATCCTCAATACTCAATCTTCAATCATCTATACTCAATCTTCAACCCTCAATCTTCAATCATCAATCCTCAATCCCCAATTCTCAGTCGTCAATCCTCAGTCATCAATCCTCAATCTTCAATACTCAATCGTCAATCCTTAGTCCTCAATCCTCAATCCTCAATCCTCAATCCTCATTCCTCAATATTCAATCATCAATACTCAATCTTCAACCCTCAATCTTCAATCCTCAATACTCAATCTTCAATCCTGAATCCTCAATCCTCAATCCTCAATCCTCAATCCTCAGGCATCCATACTCAATCTACAATATTCAATCCTCAATCCTTAACCCTCAATCCACAATCCTCAAGCTTCAATACACAATACTGAATCTTCAATCCTGAATCCTCAATCCTCAATCCTCAATCCTCAATCCTCAATCTTCAATCCTCAATTCTCAATCTTCAATCCTCGATCCTCAATCCTCAATCCTCAATATTCAATCATCAATACTCAATCTTCAACCCTCAATCTTCAATCCTAAATACTCAATCTTCAATCCTCAATCCTCAATCCTCAATCCTCAATCCTCAATCCTCAATCCTCAGGCATCAATACTCAATCTACAATATTCAATCCTCAGTCCTTAATCCTCAATCCACAATCCTCAACCTTCAATACTCAATACTCAATCTTCAATCCTCAATCCTCAATCCTCAATCCTCAATCCTCAATCCTCAATCCTCAATCCCCAATCCTCAGGCATCAATACTCAATCTTCAATGCTCAATCCTCAATCCTCAATCCTCAATCCTCATTCCCCAACCCTCAATCCTCATTCCTCAAACCTCAACCCTCAACCCTCAGTCCTCATACTCAATTCTCAATTCTCAATCCTCAATCCTCAATCCTCAATCTTCAATCCTCAATAATCAATCTCCAATCCTCAATCCTCAATTCTCGATCCTCAATCCTCAGGCATCAATACTCAATCTTCAATACTCAACCCTCAATCCTCACTCCTCAATCCTCAATCCTCAAACCTCAATCCTCAATCCTCAATCCTCAATATTCAATCATCAATACTCAATCTTCAATCCGCAATCCTCAATCCTCAATCCTCAACCCTCAATCCTCAACCCTCAATCCTCATTCCTCAAACCTCAATCCTCAACCCTCAGTCCTCATACTCAATTCTCAATTCTCAATCCTCAATTCTCAATCCTCAATCTTCAGTCCTCAATAATCAATCTCCAATTCTAGATCCTCAATCCCCAATCTTCAATCCTTAATCCTCAATCTTCCATCCCCAATCCCCAGTACTCAATCTTCAACCCTCAATGCTCAACCCTCAATCCTCAATCCTCAGTCCTCAAACCTCAATCTTCATTCCTCAAACCTCAATCCTCAACCGTCAGTCCTCATTGTCCAACCTCAATCCTCAATCCTCAATCCTCAATCTTCAATCCCCAATACTCAATCTTCAATCCTCAATCCTCAATACTCAATCCTCAATCCTCAAGCCTCAGGCATCAATACTCAATCGTCAATACTCAATCCTCAATCCTCAATCGTCAATACTCAATCCTCAACCATCAATCCTCATTCCTCAAACCTCAATCCTCAACCCTCAGTCCTCATCCTCAATTCTCAATTCTCAATCCTCAATCCTCAATCCTCAATCCTCAATCTTCAATCCTCAATAATCAATCTCCGATCCTAGGTCCTCAATCCCCAACCTTCAATCGTTAATCCTCAATCTTCAATCCTCAATCCCCAGACATCAATCTTCAATCCTCAATGCTCAATCCTCAATCCTCAATCCTCAGTCCTCAATCCCCAATCCTTAATCCTCAAACCTCAATCCTCAACCGTCAGTCCTCGTCCTCAATCCTCAAACCTCAATCATCAATCCTCAATATTCAATCATCAATACTCAATCTTCAATCCTCAATCCTCAAACCTCAATCCTCAATCCTCATTCTTCAATCCTAAATACCCAATCCTCAATTTCCAATCCTCAATCCTCAATCCTCAATTCTCAATCCTCAATCCTTAATCCTCAGACCTCAAACATCAATATTCAACCCTCAGTCCTCGTCCTCAATCCACAACCCTCAATCCTCAGTCCTCAATATTCAATCATCAATATTCAATCTTCAATCCTCAATCCTCAATCCTCAATCCTCAATCCTCAACCCTCAATTTTCAACCCTGAATCCTCAATCCTCAATACTCAATCCTCTATCTTCAATCCTCAATACTCAATCTTCAATCCTTAATCCTCAATCTGCAATCCCGAATTCCCAGTACTCAATCTTCAATCCTCAATGCTCAATCCTCACTCCTCAATCCTCAGTCCTCAGTCCTCAATCTTCAATCCTCAAACCTCAATCCTCAACCGTCAGTCCTCATTCTCCATCCTCAATCCTCAATCCTCAATCCTCAATCCTCAATCCTCAACCATCAATCCTCATTCCTCAAACCTCAGTCCTCAACCCTCAGTCCTCATCCTCAATTCTCAATTCTCAATCCTCAATCGTCAATCCTCAATCTTCAATCCTCAATAATCAATCTCCGATCCTAGATCCTCAATCCCTAATCTTCAATCGTTAATCCTCAATATTCAATCCTCAATCCCCAGTCATCAATCTTCAATCCTCAATGCTCAATCCTCAATCCTCAATCCTCAATCCTCAGTCCTCAATCCCCAATCCTCAATCCTCTAACCTCAATCCTCAACCGTCAGTCCTCGTCCTCAATCCCCAAACCTCAATCCTCAATCCTCAATATTCAATCGACAATACTCAATCATCAATCCTCAATCCTCAAACCTCAATCATCAATCCTCATTCTTCAATCCTAAATACCCAATCCTCAATCTTCAATCCTCAATCCTCAATCCTGAATTCTCAATCCTCAATCCTTAATACTCAGACCTCAAACATCAATATTCAACCCTCAGCCCTCGTCCTCAATCCACAACCCTCAATCCTCAGTCCTCAATATTCAATCATCAATATTCAATCTTCAATCCTCAATCCTCAATCCTCAATCCTCGATCCCCAATCCTCAATTTTCAATCCTGAATCCTCAATCCTCAATACTCAATCCTCAATCTTCAATCCTCAATACCCAATCTTCAATCCTCAATCCTCAATCCTCAATCCTCAATCCTCAATCTTCAATCCTCAACACTAATCTTCAATCCTCAATCCCCAATCCTCAATCCTCAATCCTCATTCTTCAATCCTCAATACCCAATCCTCAATCTTCAATCCTCAATCCTCAATCCTCAATCCTAATTCCTCAATCCTCATTCTTCAATCCTCAATACCCAATCCTCAATTTCAATCCTCAATCCTCAATCCTCATTTCTCAATCCTCAATCTTCAACCCTCAGCCCTCATCCTCCATCCTCAGTACTCAATCCTCTATCCTCAATCTTCAATCCTCAATACTCAATCTTCGATCCTCATTCCTCAATCCTCAATCCTCAATCCTCAATCTTCAATCGCCAATACTCAATCTGCAATCCCCAATACTCAAACCTCAATCCTCAATCCTCATTACTCAATTCTCAATACCCAATCCTCAATCCTCTATCCTCAATCCTCAATCCTCAATATTCAATCATCAATACTCAATCTTGAATACTCAACCTTCAATCCTCAATACGCAACCTTCAATCCTCAATCCTCAATCCTCAATCCTCAATCCTCAATCCTCAGGCATCAATACTCAATCTACAATATTCAATCCACAATCCTCAATCCTCAATCCTCAGGCATCAAAACTCAATCTACAATATTCAATCCACAATCCTTAATCCTCAATCCACAATCCTCAACCTTCAATACTCAATACTCAATCTTCAATCCTCAATCCTCAATCCTCAATCCTCAATCCTCAATCCTCAATCCTCAATACTCAATCCTCAATTCTCAATCTTCAATCATCAATCCTCAATCCTCAATTCTCAGTCGTCAATCCTCAGTCATCAATACTCAATCTTCAATACTCAATCGTCAATCCTTAGTCCTCAATCCTCAATCCTCGATCCTCGATCCTCAAACCTCAATCCTCAACCCTCAGTCTTCATCCTCAATCCTCAAACCTCAATCCTCAACGCTCAATATTCAATCATCAATACTCAATCTTCAATCCTCAATCCTCAAACCTCAATCCTCAATCCTCATTCTTCAATACTAAACACCCAATCCTCAATCCTCAATCCTCAATCCTCAATCCTCAATCCTCAATCTTCAACCCTGAATCCTCAATCCTCAATACTCAATCCTCAATCTTCAATCCTCAATACTCAATCTTCAATCCTCAATCCTCAATCCTCAATCCTCAATATTCAATCATCAATACTCAATCTTCAATCCTCATTCCTCAATCCTCAATTCTCAATCCTCAGTCCTCAATCCTCAATCCTTAATCCTCAATCCTCAATCCTCAATCCTCAATCCTCAATCCTCAATCCTCAATCCTCAATCCGCAATATTCAATCCTCAATACTCAATCTTCAATCATCAATCCTCAATCCTCAATTCTCAGTCGTCAATCCTCAGTCATCAGTCCTCAATCTTCAATACTCAATCGTCAATCCTTAGTCCTCAATCCTCAATCCTCAATCATCGTTCCTCAAACCTCAATCCTCAACCCTCAGTCTTCATCCTCAATCCTCAAACCTCAATCCTCAATCCTCAATATTCAATCATCAATACTCAATCTTCAATCCACAATCCTCAAACCTCAATCCTCAATCCACATTCTTCAATCCTAAATACCCAATCCTTAATCTTCAATCCTCAATCCTCAATCCTCAATTCTCAATCCTCAATCCTTAATCCTCAGACCTCAAACATCAATATTCAACCCTCAGTCCTCGTCCTCAATCCACAACCCTCAATCCTCAGTCCTCAATATTCAATCATAAATATTCAATCTTCAATCCACAATCCTCAATCCACAATCCTCAATCCTCAATCCTCAGTCTTCAACCCTGAATCCTCAATACTCAATCCTCAATCTTCAATCCTCAATACTCAATCTTCAATCCCCAATCCTCAATCGTCAATCCTCAATCCTCAATTTTCAATCCTCAATCCTCAGTCCTCAGTCGTCGAACCTCAATCCCCGACCCTTAGCACTCATCCTCAATCCTCGTTCCACAATCCTCAGTCCTCAGTCGTCGAACCTCAATCCCCGACCCTTAGCACTCATCCTCAATCCTCGTTCCTCAATCCTCAATCCTCAAACCTAAATCCTCTACCGTCAGTCCTCGTCCTCAATCCTCAAACCTCAATCCTCAATCCTCAATCTTCAATCCTCAATCCTCAATCCTCAATCCTCAATCCTCAGGCATCCATACTCAATCTACAATATTCAATCCTCAGTCCTTTATCCTCAATCCACAATCCTCAACCTTCAATACTCAATACTCAATCTTCAATCCTGAATCCTCAATCCTCAATCCTCAATCCTCAATCCTCAGGCATCCATACTCAATCTACAATATTCAATCCTCAATCCTTAACCCTCAATCCACAATCCTCAAGCTTCAATACTCAATACTGAATCTTCAATCCTCAATCCTCAATCCTCAATCCTCAATCCTCAATCCTCAATCTTCAATCCTCAATTCTCAATCTTCAATCCTCGATCCTCAATCCTCAATCCTCAATATTCAATCATCAATACTCAATCTTCAACCCTCAATCTTCAATCCTAAATACTCAAACTTCAATCCTCAATCCTCAATCCTCAATCCTCAATCCTCAATCCTCAATCCTCAGGCATCAATACTCAATCTACAATATTCAATCCTCAGTCCTTAATCCTCAATCCACAATCCTCAACCTTCAATACTCAATACTCAATCTTCAATCCTCAATCCTCAATCCTCAATCCTCAATCCTCAATCCTCAATCCTCAGGCATCAATACTCAATCTACAATGCTCAATCCTCAATCCTCAATCCTCAATCCTCATTCCCCAACCCTCAATCCTCATTCCTCAAACCTCAACCCTCAACCCTCAGTCCTCATACTCAATTCTCAATTCTCAATCCTCAATCCTCAATCCTCAATTCTCAATCCTCAATTCTCAATCCTCAATCTTCAGTCCTCAATAATCAATCTCGAATTCTAGATCCTCAATCCCCAATCTTCAATCCTTAATCCTCAATCTTCAATCCCCAATCCCCAGTACTCAATCTTCAATCCTCAATGCTCAATCCTCAATCCTCAATCCTCAGTCCTCAGACCTCAATCTTCAATCCTCAAACCTCAATCCTCAACCGTCAGTCCTCATTCTCCAACCTCAATCCTCAATCCTCAATCCTCAATCTTCAATCCCCAATACTCAATCTTCAATCCTCAATCCTCAATACTCAATCCTCAATCCTCAAGCCTCAGGCATCAATACTCAATCTTCAATACTCAATCCTCAATCCTCAATCGTCAATCCTCAATCCTCAACCATCAATCCTCATTCCTCAAACCTCAATCCTCAACCCTCAGTCCTCATCCTCAATTCTCAATTCTCAATCCTCAATCCTCAATCCTCAATCTTCAATCCTCAATAATCAATCTCCGATCCTAGGTCCTCAATCCCCAACCTTCAATCGTTAATCCTCAATCTTCAATCCTCAATCCCCAGTCATCAATCTTCAATCCTCAATGCTCAATCCTCAATCCTCAATCCTCAGTCCTCAATCCCCAATCCTTAATCCTCAAACCTCAATCCTCAACCGTCAGTCCTCGTCCTCAATCCTCAAACCTCAATCATCAATCCTCAATATTCAATCATCAATACTCAATCTTCAATCCTCAATCCTCAATCCTCAATCCTCAATCCTCAATCCTCAATCCTCAACCATCAATCCTCATTCCTCAAACCTCAATCCTCAACCCTCAGTCCTCATCCTCAATCCTCAATTCTCAATCCTCAATCGTCAATCCTCAATCTTCAATCCTCAATAATTAATCTCCGATCCTAGATCCTCAATCCCCAATCTTCAATCGTTAATCCTCAATATTCAATCCTCAATCCCCAGTCATCAATCTTCAATCCTCAATGCTCAATCCTCAATCCTCAATCCTCAATCCTCAGTCCTCAATCCCCAATCCTCAATCCCCTAACCTCAATCCTCAACCGTCAGTCCTCGTCCTCAATCCTCAAACCTCAATCCTCAATCCTCAATATTCAATCGACAATACTCAATCATCAATCCTCAATCCTCAAACCTCAATCCTCAATCCTCATTCTTCAATCCTAAATACCCAATCCTCAATCTTCAATCCTCAATCCTCAATCCTCAATTCTCAATCCTCAATCCTTAATACTCAGACCTCAAACATCAATATTCAACCCTCAGCCCTCGTCCTCAATCCACAACCCTCAATCCTCAGTCCTCAATATTCAATCATCAATATTCAATCTTCAATCCTCAATCCTCAATCCTCGATCCTCAATCCTCAATTTTCAATCCTGAATCCTCAATCCTCAATACTCAATCCTCAATCTTCAATCCTCAATACCCAATCTTCAATCCTCAATCCTCAATCCTCAATCCTCAATCCTCAATCTTCAATCCTCAACACTAATCTTCAATCCTCAATACCCAATCCTCAATCCTCAATCCTCATTCTTCAATCCTCAATACCCAATCCTCAATCTTCAATCCTCAATCCTCAATCCTCAGTCCTAATCCCTCAATCCTCATTCTTCAATCCTCAATACCCAATCCTCAATTTCAATCCTCAATCCTCAATCCTCATTTCTCAATCCTCAATCTTCAACCCTCAGCCCTCATCCTCCATCCTCAGTACTCAATCCTCTATCCTCAATCTTCAACCCTCAATACTCAATCTTCGATCCTCATTCCTCAATCCTCAATCCTCAATCCTCAATCTTCAATCCTCAATCCTCAATCCTCAATATTCAATCCTCAATACTCAATCTTCAATCATCAATCCTCAATCCTCAATTCTCAGTCGTCAATCCTCAGTCATCAATCCTCAATCTTCAATACTCAATCGTCAATCCTTAGTCCTCAATCCTCAACCCTCGATCCTCGTTCCTCAAACCTCAATCCTCAACCCTCAGTCTTCATCCTCAATCCTCAAACCTCAATACTCAACCCTCAATATTCAATCATCAATACTCAATCTTCAATACTCAATCCTCAAACCTCAATCCTCAATCCTCATTTTTCAATACTAAACACCCAATCCTCAATCCTCAATCCTCAATCCTCAATCCTCAATCCTCAATCTTCAACCCTGAATCCTCAATCCTCAATACTCAATCCTCAATCTTCAATCCTCAATACTCAATCTTCAATCCTCAATCCTCAATCCTCAATCCTCAATATTCAATCATCAATACTCAATCTTCAATCCTCAATCCTCAATCCTCAATCCTCAATTCTCAATCCTCAATCCTCAATACTCAATCCTTAATCCTCAATCCTCAATCCTCAATCCTCAATCCTCAATCCTCAATCCTCAATCCTCAATCCGCAATATTCAATCCTCAATACTCAATTTTCAATCATCAATCCTCAATCCTCAATTCTCAGTCGTCAATCCTCAGTCATCAATCCTCAATCTTCAATACTCAATAGTCAATCCTTAGTCCTCAATCCTCAATCCTCAATCATCGTTCCTCAAACCTCAATCCTCAACCCTCAGTCTTCATCCTCAATCCTCAAACCTCAATCCTCAATCCTCAATATTCAATCATCAATACTCAATCTTCAATCCACAATCCTCAAACCTCAATCCTCAATCCACATTCTTCAATCCTAAATACCCAATCCTTAATCTTCAATCCTCAATACTCAATCTTCAATCCTCAATCCTCAATCGTCAATCCTCAATCCTCAATTTTCAATCCTCAACACTCAATCTTCAATCCTCAATCCTCAATCCTCAATCCTCAATCCTCATTCTTCAATCCTCAATACCCAATCCTCAATCTTCAGTCCTCAATCCTCAATCCTCAATCCTAATTCCTCAATCCTCATTCTTCAATCCTCAATACCCAATCCTCAATTTCTATCCTCAATCCTCAATCCTCATTTCTCAATTCTCAACCCTCAACCCTCAGCCTTCATCCTCCATCCTCAGTACTCAATCCTCTATCCTCAATCTTCAATCCTCAATACTCAATCTTCAATCCTCATTCCTCAATCCTCAATCCTCAATCCTCAATCTTCAATCCTCAAACATCAATCCTCAATTCTCAATCCTCAATCCTCAGTCCTCAGTCGTCGAACCTCAATTTCCGACCCTTAGCACTTATCCTCAATCCTCGTTCCTCAATCCTCAATCCTCAAACCTAAATCCTCTACCGTCAGTCCTCGTCCTCAATCCTCAAACCTCAATCCTCAGTCCTCAATATTCAATCATCAATATTCAATCTTCAATCCTCAATCCTCAATCCTCAATCCTCAATCCTCAATTTTCAACCCTGAATCCTCAATCCTCAATACTCAATCCTCTATCTTCAATCCTCAATACTCAATCTTCAATCCTTAATCCTCAATCTGCAATCCCGAATCCCCAGTACTCAATCTTCAATCCTCAATGCTCAATCCTCAATCCTCAATCCTCAGTCCTCAGTCCTCAATCTTCAATCCTCAAACCTCAATCCTCAACCGTCAGTCCTCATTCTCCATCCTCAATCCTCAATCCTCAATCCTCAATCTTCAATCCCCAATACTCAATCTTCAATCCTCAATCCTCAATCCTCAATCCTCAATCCTCAATCCTCAGGTATCAATACTCAATCTTCAATACTCAATCCTCAATCCTCAATCCTCAATCCTCAATCCTCAATCCTCAACCATCAATCCTCATTCCTCAAACCTCAATCTTCAAACCTCAGTCCTCATCCTCAATTCTCAATTCTCAATCCTCAATCGTCAATCCTCAATCTTCAATCCTCAATAATCAATCTCCGATCCTAGATCCTCAATCCCCAATCTTCAATCGTTAATCCTCAATATTCAATCCTCAATCCCCAGTCATCAATCTTCAATCCTCAATGCTCAATCCTCAATCCTCAATCCTCAATCCTCAATCCTCAGTCCTCAAACCCCAATCCTCAATCCTCTAACCTCAATCCTCAACCGTCAGTCCTCGTCCTCAATCCTCAAACCTCAATCCTCAATCCTCAATATTCAATCGACGATACTCAATCATCAATCCTCAATCCTCAAACCTCAATCCTCAATCCTCATTCTTCAATCCTAAATACCCAATCGTCAATCTTCAATCCTCAATCCTCAATCCTCAATTCTCAATCCTCAATCCTTAATACTCAGACCTCAAACATCAATATTCAACCCTCAGCCCTCGTCCTCAATCCACAACCCTCAATCCTCAGTCCTCAATATTCAATCATCAATATTCAATCTTCAATCCTCAATCCTCAATCCTCAATCCTCGATCCTCAATCCTCAATTTTCAATCCTGAATCCTCAATCCTCAATACTCAATCCTCAATCTTCAATCCTCAATACCCAATCTTCAATCCTCAATCCTCAATCCTCAATCCTCAATCCTCAATCTTCAATCCTCAACACTAATCTTCAATCCTCAATCCCCAATCCTCAATCCTCAATCCTCATTCTTCAATCCCCAATACCCAATCCTCAATCTGCAATCCTCAATCCTCAATTCTCAGTCGTCAATCCTCAGTCATCAATCCTCAATCTTCAATACTCAATCGTCAATCCTTAGTCCTCAATCCTCAAACCTCGATCCTCGTTCCTCAAACCTCAATCCTCAACCCTCAGTCTTCATCCTCAATCCTCAAACCTCAATACTCAACCCTCAATATTCAATCATCAATACTCAATCCTCAAACCTCAATCCTCAATCCTCATTCTTCAATACTAAACACCCAATCCTCAATCCTCAATCCTCAATCCTCAATCCTCAAACCTCAATCTTCAACCCTGAATCCTCAATCCTCAATACTCAATCCTCAATCTTCAATCCTCAATACTCAATCTTCAATCCTCAATCCTCAATCCTCAATCCTCAATATTCAATCATCAATACTCAATCTTCAATCCTCAATCCTCAATCCTCAATTCTCAATCCTCAATCCTCAATCCTCAATCCTTAATCCTCAATCCTCAATCCTCAATCCTCAATCCTCAATCCTCAATCCTCAATCCTCAATCCGCAATATTCAATCCTCAATACTCAATCTTCAATCATCAATCCTTAATCCTCAATTCTCAGTCGTCAATCCTCAGTCATCAATCCTCAATCTTCAATACTCAATCGTCAATCCTTAGTCCTCAATCCTCAATCCTCAATCATCGTTCCTCAAACCTCAATCCTCAACCCTCAGTCTTCATCCTCAATCCTCAAACATCAATCCTCAATCCTGAATATTCAATCACCAATACTCAATCTTCAATCCACAATCCTCAAACCTCAATCCTCAATCCACATTCTTCAATCCTAAATACCCAATCCTTAATCTTCAATCCTCAATCCTCAATCCTCAATTCTCAATCCTCAATCCTTAATCCTCAGACCTCAAACATCAATATTCAACCCTCAGTCCTCGTCCTCAATCCACAACCCTCAATCCTCAGTCGTCAATATTCAATCATAAATATTCAATCTTCAATCCTCAATCCTCAATCCTCAATCCTCAATCCTCAATCCTCAGTCTTCAACCCTGAATCCTCAATACTCAATCCTCAATCTTCAATCCTCAATACTCAATCTTCAATCCTCAATCCTCAATCGTCAATCCTCAATCCTCAATTTTCAATCCTCAACACTCAATCTTCAATCCTCAATCCTCAATCCTCAATCCTCAATCCTCATTCTTCAATCCTCAATACCCAATCCTCAATCTTCAGTCCTCAATCCTCAATCCTCAATCCTAATTCGTCAATCCTCATTCTTCAATCCTCAATACCCAATCCTCAATTTCTATCCTCAATCCTCAATCCTCATTTCTCAATCCTCAACCCTCAACCCTCAGCCCTCATCCTCCATCCTCAGTACTCAATCCTCTATCCTCAATCTTCAATCCTCAATACTCAATCTTCAATCCTCATTCCTCAATCCTCAATCCTCAATCCTCAATCTTCAATCCTCAAACATCAATCCTCAATTCTCAATCCTCAATCCTCAGTCCTCAGTCGTCGAACCTCAATCCCCGACCCTTAGCACTCATCCTCAATCCTCGTTCCTCAATCCTCAATCCTCAAACCTAAATCCTCTACCGTCAGTCCTCGTCCTCAATCCTCATACCTCAATCCTCAATCCTCAATATTCAATCATCAATACTCAATCCTCAATCTTCAATCCTCAATACCCAATCTTCAATCCTCAATCCTCAATCCTCAATCCTCAATCCTCAATCTTCAATCCTCAACACTAATCTTCAATCCTCAATCCCCAATCCTCAATCCTCAATCCTCATTCTTCAATCCTCAATACCCAATCCTCAATCTTCAATCCTCAATCCTCAATCCTCAATCCTAATTCCTCAAACCTCATTCTTCAATCCTCAATACCCAATCCTCAATTTCAATCCTCAATCCTCAATCCTCATTTCTCAATCCTCAACCTTCAACCCTCAGCCCTCATCCTCCATCCTCAGTACTCAATCCTCTATCCTCAATCTTCAATCCTCAATACTCAATCTTCGATCCTCATTCCTCAATCCTCAATCCTCAATCCTCAATCTTCAATCGCCAATACTCAATCTGCAATCCCCAATACTCAAACCTCAATCCTCAATCCTCATTACTCAATCCTCAATACCCAATCCTCAATCCTCAATCCTCAATCCTCAATCCTCAATATTCAATCATCAATACTCAATCTTGAATCCTCAATCTTCAATCCTCAATACTCAATCCGCAATCCTCAATCCTCAATCCTCAATCCTCAATCCTCAATCCTCAATCCTCAATCCTCAATCCGCAATATTCAATCCTCAATACTCAATCTTCAATCATCAATCCTCAATCCTCAATTCTCAGTCGTCAATCCTCAGTCATCAATCCTCAATCCTCAATACTCAATCGTCAATCCTTAGTTCTCAATCCTCAATCCTCAATCATCGTTCCTCAAACCTCAATCCTCAACCCTCAGTCTTCATCCTGAATCCTCAAACCTCAATCCTCAATCCTCAATATTCAATCATCAATACTCAATCTTCAATCCCCAATCCTCAAACCTCAATCCTCAATCCACATTCTTCAATCCTAAATACCCAATCCTTAATCATCAATCCTCAATCCTCAATCCTCAATTCTCAATCCTGAATCCTTAATCCTCAGACCTCAACATCAATATTCAACCCCCAGTCCTCGTCCTCAATCCACAACCCTCAATCCTCAGTCCTCAATATTCAATCATAAATATTCAATCTTCATTCCTCAATCCTCAATCCTCAATCCTCAATCCTCAATCCTCAGTCTTCAACCCTGAATCCTCAATACTCAATCCTCAATCTTCAATCCTCAATACTCAATCTTCAATCCTCAATCCTCAATCGTCAATCCTCAATCCTCAATTTTCAATCCTCAACACTCAATCATCAATCCTCAAACCTCAATCCTCAATCCTCAATATTCAATCATCAATACTCAATCTTCAATCCCCAATCCTCAAACCTCAATCCTCAATCCACATTCTTCAATCCTAAATACCCAATCCTTAATCTTCAATCCTCAATCCTCAATCCTCAATTCTCAATCCTCAATCCTTAATCCTCAGACCTCAAACATCAATATTCAACCCTCAGTCCTCGTCCTCAATCCACAACCCTCAATCCTCAGTCCTCAATATTCAATCATAATTATTCAATCTTCATTCCTCAATCCTCAATCCTCAATCCTCAATCCTCAATCCTCAGTCTTCAACCCTGAATCCTCAATCCTCAATCCTCAATCTTCAATCCTCAATTCTCAATCTTCAATCCTCGATCCTCAATCATCAATCGTCAATCCTCAATCCTCAGGCATCAATACTCAATCTTCAATGCTCAATCCTCAATCCTCAATCCTCAATCCTCATTCCCCAACCCTCAATCCTCATTCCTCAAACCTCAATTCTCAACCCTCAGTCCTCATACTCAATTCTCAATTCTCAATCCTCAATCCTCAATCCATAATCTTCAATCCTCAATAATCAATCTCCAATCCTCAATCCTCTATCCTCGATCCTCAATCCTCAGGCATCAATACTCAATCTTCAATACTCAATCCTCAAACCTCGATCCTCAATCCTCAATCCTCAAACCTCAATCCTCAATCCTCAATATTCAATCATCAATACTCAATCTTCAATCCTCAATCCTCAATCCTGAATACTAATTCCTCAATCCTCATTCTTCAATCCTCAATACCCAATCCTCAATTTCAATCCTCAATCCTCAATCCTCAATCCTCAAACCTCAATCCTCAATCCTCAATATTCAATCATCAATACTCAATCTTCAATCCGCAATCCTCAATCCTCAATCCTCAACCCTCAATCCTCATTCCTCAAACCTCAATCCTCAACCCTCAGTCCTCATACTCAATTCTCAATTCTCAATCTTCAGTCCTCAATAATCAATCTCCAATTCTAGATCCTCAATCCCCAATCTTCAATCCTTAATCCTCAATCTTCAATCCCCAATCCCCAGTACTCAATCTTCAATCCTCAATGCTCAATCCTCAATCCTCAATCCTCAGTCCTCAGTCCTCAATCTTCAATCCTCAAACCTCAATCCTCAACCGTCAGTCCTCATTCTCCATCCTCAATCCTCAATCCTCAATCCTCAATCTTCAATCCCCAATACTCAATCTTCAATCCTCAATCCTCAATCCTCAATCCTCAATCCTCAATCCTCAGGTATCAATACTCAATCTTCATTACTCAATCCTCAATCCTCAATCCACAATCCTCAATCCTCAATCCTCAACCATCAATCCTCATTCCTCAAACCTCAATCCTCAACCCTCAGTCCTCATCCTCAATCCTCAATCCTCAATTCTCAATCCTCAATCCTTAATACTCAGACCTCAAACATCAATATTCAACCCTCAGCCCTCGTCCTCAATCCACAACGCTCAATCATCAGTCCTCAATATTCAATCATCAATATTCAATCTTCAATCCTCAATCCTCAATCCTCAATCCTCAATCCTCAATCCTCAGGCATCAGTACTCAATCTACAATATTCAATCCACAATCCTCAATCCTCAATCCTCAGGCATCAAAACTCAATCTACAATATTCAATCCACAATCCTTAATCCTCAATCCACAATCCTCAACCTTCAATACTCAATACTCAATCTTCAATCCTCAATCCTCAATCCTCAATCCTCAATCCTCAATCCTCAATCCTCAATATTTAATCCTCAATACTCAATCTTCAATCATCAATCCTCAATCCTCAATTCTCAGTCGTCAATCCTCAGTCATCAATTCTCAATCTTCAATACTCAATCGTCAATCCTTAGTCCTCAATCCTCAATCCTCGATCCTCGTTCCTCAAACCTCAATCCTCAACCGTCAGTCTTCATCCTCAATCCTCAAACCTCAATCCTCAACCCTCAATATTCAATCATCAATACTCAATCTTCAATCCTCAATCCTCAAACCTCAATCCTCAATCCTCATTCTTCAATACTAAACACCCAATCCTCAATCCTCAATCCTCAATCCTCAATCCTCAATCCTCAATCTTCAACCCTGAATCCTCAATCCTCAATACTCAATCCTCCATCTTCAATCCTCAATACTCAATCTTCAATCCTCAATCCTCAATCGTCAATCCTCAATCCTCAATTTTCAATCCTCAACACTCAATCTTCAATCCTCAATCCTCAATCCTCAATCCTCAATCCTCAATCCTCAATCCTCAATCCTCAGGCATCAATACTCAATCTTCAGTGCTCAATCCTCAATCCTCAATCCTCAATCCTCATTCCCCAACCCTCAATCCTCATTCCTCAAACCTCAACCCTCAACCCTCAGTCCTCATACTCAATTCTCAATTCTCAATCCTCAATCCTCAATCCTCAATCTTCAATCCTCAATAATCAATCTCCATTCCTCAATCCTCAATTCTCGATCCTCAATCCTCAGGCATCAATACTCAATCTTCAATACTCAACCCTCAATCCTCACTCCTCAATCCTCAATCCTCAAACCTCAATCCTCAATCCTCAATATTCAATCATCAATACTCAATCTTCAATCCGCAATCCTCAATCCTCAATCCTCAACCTTCAATCCTCATTCCTCAAACCTCAATCCTCAACCCTCAGTCCTCATACTCAATTCTCAATTCTCAATCCTCAATTCTCAATCCTCAATCTTCAGTCCTCAATAATCAATCTCCAATTCTAGATCCTCAATCCCCAATCTTCAATCCTTAATCCTCAATCTTCAATCCCCAATCCCCAGTACTCAATCTTCAATCCTCAATGCTCAATCCTCAATCCTCAATCCTCAGTCCTCAGACCTCAATCTTCAATCCTCAAACCTCAATCCTCAACCGTCAGCCCTCATTCTCCAACCTCAATCCTCAATCCTCAATCCTCAATCTTCAATCCCCAATACTCAATCTTCAATCCTCAATCCTCAATACTCAATCCTCAATCCTCAAGCCTCAGGCATCAATACTCAATCTTCAATACTCAATCCTCAATCCTCAATCCTCTATCCTCAATCCTCAATCATCAATCCTCATTCCTCAAACCTCAATCCTCAACCCTCAGTCCTCATCCTCAATACTCAATTCTCAATCCTCAATCCTCAATCCTCAATCTTCAATCCTCAATAATCAATCTCCGATCCTAGGTCCTCAATCTCCAACCTTCAATCGTTAATCCTCAATCTTCAATCCTCAATCCCCAGTCATCAATCTTCAATCCTCAATGCTCAATCCTCAATCCTCAATCCTCAGTCCTCAATATTCAATCATCAATATTCAATCTTCAATCCTCAATCCTCAATCCTCAATCCTCAATCCTCAATCCTCAATCCTCAATTTTCAACCCTGAATCCTCAATCCTCAATACTCAATCCTCTATCTTCAATCCTCAATACTCAATCTTCAATCCTTAATCCTCAATCTGCAATCCCGAATCCCCAGTACTCAATCTTCAATCCTCAATGCTCAATCCTCAATCCTCAATCCTCAGTCCACAGTCCTCAATCTTCAATCCTCAAACCTCAATCCCCAACCGTCAGTCCTCATTCTCCATCCTCAATCCTCAATCCTCAATCCTCAATCTTCAATCCCCAATACTCAATCTTCAATCCTCAATCCTCAATCCTCAATCCTCAATCCTCAATCCTCAGGTATCAATACTCAATCTTCAATACTCAATCCTCAATCCTCAATCCTCAATCCTCAATCCTCAATCCTCAACCATCAATCCTCATTCCTCAAACCTCAATCCTCAACCCTCAGTCCTCATCCTCAATTCTCAATTCTCAATCCTCAATCGTCAATCCTCAATCTTCAATCCTCAATAATCAATCTCCGATCCTAGATCCTCAATCCCCAATCTTCAATCGTTAATCCTCAATATTCAATCCTCAATCCCCAGTCATCAATCTTCAATCCTCAATGCTCAATCCTCAATCCTCAATCCTCAATCCTCAGTCCTCAATCCCCAATCCTCAATCCTCTAACCTCAATCCTCAACCGTCAGTCCTCGTCCTCAATCCTCAAACCTCAATCCTCAAACCTCAATATTCAATCGACAATGCTCAATCATCAATCCTCAATCCTCAAACCTCAATCCTCAATCCTCATTCTTCAATCCTAAATACCCAATCCTCAATCTTCAATCCTCAATCCTCAATCCTCAATTCTCAATCCTCAATCCTTAATACTCAGACCTCAAACATCAATATTCATCCCTCAGCCCTCGTCCTCAATCCACAACGCTCAATCCTCAGTCCTCAATATTCAATCATCAATATTCAATCTTCAATCCTCAATCCTCAATCCTCAATCCTCGATCCTCAATCCTCAATTTTCAATCCTGAATCCTCAATCCTCAATACTCAATCCTCAATCTTCAATCCTCAATACCCAATCTTCAATCCTCAATCCTCAATCCTCAATCCTCAATCCTCAATCTTCAATCCTCAACACTAATCTTCAATCCTCAATCCCCAATCCTCAATCCTCAATCCTCATTCTTCAATCCTCAATACCCAATCCTCAATCTTCAATCCTCAATCCTCAATCCTCAATCCTCATTCCTCAATCCTCATTCTTCAATCCTCAATACCCAATCCTCAATTTCAATCCTCAATCCTCAATCCTCATTTCTCAATCCTCAATCTTCAACCCTCAGCCCTCATCCTCCATCCTCAGTACTCAATCCTCTATCCTCAATCTTCAATCCTCAATACTCAATCTTCGATCCTCATTCCTCAATCCTCAATCCTCAATCCTCAATCCTCAATCTTCAATCGCCAATACTCAATCTGCAATCCCCAATACTCAAACCTCAATCCTCAATCCTCATTACTCAATCCTCAATACCCAATCCTCAATCCTCAGTCCTCAATCCTCAATCCTCAATATTCAATCATCAATACTCAATCTTGAATACTCAATCTTCAATCCTCAATACTCAACCTTCAATCCTCAATCCTCAATCCTCAATCCTCAATCCTCAATCCTCAGGCATCAGTACTCAATCTACAATATTCAATCCACAATCCTCAATCCTCAATCCTCAGGCATCAAAACTCAATCTACAATATTCAATCCACAATCCTTAATCCTCAATCCACAATCCTCAACCTTCAATACTCAATACTCAATCTTCAATCCTCAATCCTCAATCCTCAATCCTCAATCCTCAATCCTCAATCCTCAATATTCAATCCTCAATACTCAATCTTCAATCATCAATCCTCAATCCTCAATTCTCAGTCGTCAATCCTCAGTCATCAATCCTCAATCTTCAATACTCAATCGTCAATCCTTAGTCCTCAATCCTCAATCCTCGATCCTCGTTCCTCAAACCTCAATCCTCAACCGTCAGTCTTCATCTTCAATCCTCAAACCTCAATCCTCAACCCTCAATATTCAATCATCAATACTCAATCTTCAATCCCCAATCCTTAGTACTCAATCTTCAATCCTCAATGCTCAATCCTCAATCCTCAATCCTCAGTCCTCAATCCTCAATCCTCAATCCTCAATCCTCAATCTTCAACCCTGAATCCTCAATCCTCAATACTCAATCCTCCATCTTCAATCCTCAATACTCAATCTTCAATCCTCAATCCTCAATCGTCAATCCTCAATCCTCAATTTTCAATCCTCAACACTCAATCTTCAATCCTCAATCCTCAATCCTCAATCCTCAATCCTCATTCTTCAATCCTCAATACCCAATCCTCAATCTTCAATCCTCAATCCTCAATCCTCAATCCTAATTCCTCAATCCTCATTCTTCAATCCTCAATACCCAATCCTCAATTTCAATCCTCAATCCACAATCCTCATTTCTCAATCCTCAATCCTCAACCCTCAGCCCTCATCCTCCATCCTCAGTACTCAATCCTCTATCCTCAATCTTCAAGCCTCAATACTCAATCTTCAATCCTCATTCCTCAGTCGTCGAACATCAATCCCCGACCCTTAGCACTCATCCTCAATCCTCATCCCTCAATCCTCAATCCTCAAACCTAAATCCTCTACCGTCAGTCCTCGTCCTCAATCCTCAAACCTCAATCCTCAATCCTCAATATTCAATCATCAATTCTCAATCTTCAATCCTCAATCCTCAATCCTCAATCCTCAATCCTCAATCCTCAATCCTCAATATTCTATCATCAATACTCAATCTTTAACCCTCAATCTTCAATCCTCAATACTCAATCTTCAATCCTCAATCCTCAATCATCAATCCTCAATCCTCAATCCTCAATATTCAATCCTCAATACTCAATCTTCAATCCTCAATCCTCAATCCTCAATATTCAATCCTCAATACTCAATCCTCAATCCCCAATCTTCAATCCTCAATTCTCAATCTTCGATCCTCGATCCTCAATCCTCAATATTCAGTCCTCAATACTCAATCTTCAATCATCAATCCTCAATCCCCAATTCTCAGTCGTCAATCCTCAGTCATCAATCCTCAATCTTCAATACTCAATCGTCAATCCTTAGTCCTCAATCCTCAATCCTCAATCCTCAATCCTCATTCCTCAATATTCAATCATCAATACTCAATCTTCAACCCTCAATCTTCAATCCTCAATACTCAATCTTCAATCCTGAATCCTCAATCCTCAATCCTCAATCCGCAATCCTCAGGCATCAATACTCAATATACAATATTCAATCCTCAATCCTTAACCCTCAATCCACAATCCTCAAGCTTCAATACTCAATACTGAATCTTCAATCCTCAATCCTCAATCCTCAATCCTCAATCCTCAATCCTCAATCCTCAATCTTCAAACCTCAATTCTCAATCTTCAATCCTCGATCCTCAATCCTCAATCCTCAATATTCAATCATCAATACTCAATCTTCAACCCTCAATCTTCAATCCTCAATACTCAATCTTCAATCCTCAATCCTCAATCCTCAATCCTCAATCCTCAATCCTCAATCCTCAGGCATCAATACTCAATCTACAATATTCAATTCTCAGTCCTTAATCCTCAATCCACAATCCTCAACCTTCAATACTCAATACTCATTCTTCAATCCTCAATCCTCAATCCTCAATCCTCAATCCTCAACCCTCAGTCCTCATCCTCAATTCTCAATTCTCAATCCTCAATCGTCAATCCTCAATCTTCAATCCTCACTAATCAATCTCCGATCCTAGATCCTCAATCCCCAATCTTCAATCGTTAATCCTCAATATTCAATCCTCAATCCCCAGTCATCAATCTTCAATCCTCAATGCTCAATCCTCAATCCTCAATCCTCAATCCTCAGTCCTCAATCCCCAATCCTCAATCCTCTAACCTCAATCCTCAACCGCCAGTCCTCGTCCTCAATCCTCAAACCTCAATCCTCAAACCTCAATATTCAATCGACAATACTCAATCATCAATCCTCAATCCTCAAACCTCAATCCTCAAACCTCAAACCGCAACCCTCAATATTCAATCATCAATACTCAATCTTCAATCCTCAATCCTCAAACCTCAATCCTCAATCCTCATTCTTCAATACTAAACACCCAATCCTCAATCCTCAATCCTCAATCCTCAATCCTCAATCCTCAATCTTCAACCCTGAATCCTCAATCCTCAATACTCAATCCTCCATCTTCAATCCTCAATACTCAATCTTCAATCCTCAATCCTCAATCATCAATCCTCAATCCTCAATTTTCAATCCTCAACACTCAATCTTCAATCCTCAATCCTCAATCCTCAATCCTCAATCCTCATTCTTCAATCCTCAATACCCAATCCTCAATCTTCAATCGTCAATCCTCAATCCTCAATCCTAATTCCTCAATCCTCATTCTTCAATCCTCAATACCCAATCCTCAATTTCAATCCTCAATCCTCAATCCTCATTTCTCAATCCTCAATCCTCAACCCTCAGCCCTCATCCTCCATCCTCAGTACTCAATCCTCTATCCTCAATCTTCAATCCTCAATACTCAATCTTCAATCCTCATTCCTCAATCCTCAATCCTCAATCCTCAATCTTCAATCCTCAAACATCTATCCTCAATTCTCAATCCTCAATCCTCAGTCCTCAGTCGTCGAACATCAATCCCCGACCCTTAGCACTCATCCTCAATCCTCATCCCTCAATCCTCAATCCTCAAACCTAAATCCTCTACCGTCAGTCCTCGTCCTCAATCCTCAAACCTCAATCCTCAATCCTCAATATTCAATCATCAATTCTCAATCTTCAATCCTCAATCCTCAATCCTCAATCCTCAATCCTCAATCCTCAATCCTCAATATTCAATCATCAATACTCAATCTTTAACCCTCAATCTTCAATCCTTAATACTCAATCTTCAATCCTCAATCCTCAATCCTCAATCCTCAATCCTCAATCCTCAATCCTCAATATTCAATCCTCAATACTCAATCTTCAATCCTCAATCCTCAATCCTCAATATTCAATCCTCAATACTCAATCTTCAATCATCAATACTCAATCTTCAACCCTCAATCTTCAATCCTCAATACTCAATCCTCAATCCTCAATATTCAACCCTCAGCCCCCATCCTCCATCCTCAATACTCAATCCTCAATCCCCAATCTTCAATCCTCAACTCTCAATCTTCGATCCTCGATACTCAATCCTCAATATTCGATCCTCAATACTCAATCTTCAATCATCAATCCTCAATCCCCAATTCTCAGTCGTCAATCCTCAGTCATCAATCCTCAATCTTCAATACTCAATCGTCAATCCTTAGTCCTCAATCCTCAATCCTCAATCCTCAATCCTCATTCCTCAATATTCAATCATCAATACTCAATCTTCAACCCTCAATCTTCAATCCTCAATACTCAATCTTCAATCCTGAATCCTCAATCCTCAATCCTCAATCCTCAATACTCAGGCATCAATACTCAATCTACAATATTCAATCCTCAATCCTTAACACTCAATCCACAATCCTCAAGCTTCAATACTCAATACTGAATCTTCAATCCTCAATCCTCAATCCTCAATCCTCAATCCTCAATCCTCAATCTTCAATCCTCAATTCTCAATCTTCAATCCTCGATCCTCAATCCTCAATCCTCAATATTCAATCATCAATACTCAATCTTCAACCCTCAATCTTCAATCCTCAATACTCAATCTTCAATCCTCAATCCTCAATCCTCAATCCTCAATCCTCAATCCTCAATCCTCAGGCATCAATACTCAATCTACAATATTCAATTCTCAGTCCTTAATCCTCAATCCACAATCCTCAACCTTCAATACTCAATACTCAATCTTCAATCCTCAATCCTCAATCCTCAATCCTCAATCCTCAATCCTCAATCCTCAGGCATCAATACTCAATCTTCAATGCTCAATCCTCAATCCTCAATCCTCAATCCTCATACCCCAAGCCTCAATCCTCATTCCTCAAACCTCAACCCTCAACCCTCAGTCCTCATACTCAATTCTCAATTCTCAATCCTCAATCCTCAATCCTCAATCTTCAATCCTCAATAATCAATCTCCATTCCTCAATCCTCAATTCTCGATCCTCAATCCTCAGGCATCAATACTCAATCTTCAATACTCAACCCTCAATCCTCACTCCTCAATCCTCAATCCTCAAACCTCAATCCTCAATCCTCAATATTCAATCATCAATACTCAATCTTCAATCCGCAATCCTCAATCCTCAACCCTCAACCCTCAATCCTCATTCCTCAAACCTCAATCCTCAACCCTCAGTCCTCATACTCAATTCTCAATTCTCAATCCTCAATTCTCAATCCTCAATCTTCAGTCCTCAATAATCAATCTCCAATTCTAGATCCTCAATCCCCAATCTTCAATCCTTAATCCTCAATCTTCAATCCCCAATCCGCAGTACTCAATCTTCAATCCTCAATGCTCAATCCTCAATCCTCAATCCTCAGTCCTCAGACCTCAACCTTCAATCCTCAAACCTCAATCCTCAACCGTCAGTCCTCATTCTCCAACCTCAATCCTCAATCCTCAATCCTCAATCTTCAATCCCCAATCCTCAATCTTCAATCGTCAATCCTCAATCCTCAATCCTAATTACTCAATCCTCATTCTTCAATCCTCAATACCCAATCCTCAATTTCAATCCTCAATCCTCAATCCTCATTTCTCAATCCTCAATCCTCAACCCTCAGCCCTCATCCTCCATCCTCAGTACTCAATCCTCTATCCTCAATCTTCAATCCTCAATACTCAATCTTCAATCCTCATTCCTCAATCCTCAATCCTCAATCCTCAATCTTCAATCCTCAAACATCTATCCTCAATTCTCAATCCTCAATCCTCAGTCCTCAGTCGTCGAACATCAATCCCAGACCCTTAGCACTCATCCTCAATCCTCATCCCTCAATCCTCAATCCTCAAACCTAAATCCTCTACCGTCAGTCCTCGTCCTCAATCCTCAAACCTCAATCCTCAATCCTCAATATTCAATCATCAATTCTCAATCTTCAATCCTCAATCCTCAATCCTCAATCCTCAATCCTCAATCCTCAATCCTCAATATTCAATCATCAATACTCAATCTTTAACCCTCAATCTTCAATCCTTAATACTCAATCTTCAATCCTCAATCCTCAATCCTCAATCCTCAATCCTCAATCCTCAATCCTCAATATTCAATCCTCAATACTCAATCTTCAATCCTCAATCCTCAATCCTCAATATTCAATCCTCAATACTCAATCTTCAATCATCAATACTCAATCTTCAACCCTCAATCTTCAATCCTCAATACTCAATCCTCAATCCTCAATATTCAACCCTCAGCCCCCATCCTCCATCCTCAATACTCAATCCTCAATCCCCAATCTTCAATCCTCAACTCTCAATCTTCGATCCTCGATACTCAATCCTCAATATTCGATCCTCAATACTCAATCTTCAATCATCAATCCTCAATCCCCAATTCTCAGTCGTCAATCCTCAGTCATCAATCCTCAATCTTCAATACTCAATCGTCAATCCTTAGTCCTCAATCCTCAATCCTCAATCCTCAATCCTCATTCCTCAATATTCAATCATCAATACTCAATCTTCAACCCTCAATCTTCAATCCTCAATACTCAATCTTCAATCCTGAATCCTCAATCCTCAATCCTCAATCCTCAATACTCAGGCATCAATACTCAATCTACAATATTCAATCCTCAATCCTTAACACTCAATCCACAATCCTCAAGCTTCAATACTCAATACTGAATCTTCAATCCTCAATCCTCAATCCTCAATCCTCAATCCTCAATCCTCAATCTTCAATCCTCAATTCTCAATCTTCAATCCTCGATCCTCAATCCTCAATCCTCAATATTCAATCATCAATACTCAATCTTCAACCCTCAATCTTCAATCCTCAATACTCAATCTTCAATCCTCAATCCTCAATCCTCAATCCTCAATCCTCAATCCTCAATCCTCAGGCATCAATACTCAATCTACAATATTCAATTCTCAGTCCTTAATCCTCAATCCACAATCCTCAACCTTCAATACTCAATACTCAATCTTCAATCCTCAATCCTCAATCCTCAATCCTCAATCCTCAATCCTCAATCCTCAGGCATCAATACTCAATCTTCAATGCTCAATCCTCAATCCTCAATCCTCAATCCTCATACCCCAAGCCTCAATCCTCATTCCTCAAACCTCAACCCTCAACCCTCAGTCCTCATACTCAATTCTCAATTCTCAATCCTCAATCCTCAATCCTCAATCTTCAATCCTCAATAATCAATCTCCATTCCTCAATCCTCAATTCTCGATCCTCAATCCTCAGGCATCAATACTCAATCTTCAATACTCAACCCTCAATCCTCACTCCTCAATCCTCAATCCTCAAACCTCAATCCTCAATCCTCAATATTCAATCATCAATACTCAATCTTCAATCCGCAATCCTCAATCCTCAACCCTCAACCCTCAATCCTCATTCCTCAAACCTCAATCCTCAACCCTCAGTCCTCATACTCAATTCTCAATTCTCAATCCTCAATTCTCAATCCTCAATCTTCAGTCCTCAATAATCAATCTCCAATTCTAGATCCTCAATCCCCAATCTTCAATCCTTAATCCTCAATCTTCAATCCCCAATCCGCAGTACTCAATCTTCAATCCTCAATGCTCAATCCGCAATCCTCAGTCCTCAGACCTCAACCTTCAATCCTCAAACCTCAATCCTCAACCGTCAGTCCTCATTCTCCAACCTCAATCCTCAATCCTCAATCCTCAATCTTCAATCCCCAATACTCAATCTTCAATCCTCAATCCTCAATACTCATTCCTCAATCCCCAAGCCTCAGGCATCAATACTCAATCTTCAATACTCAATCCTCAGTCCTCAATCCTCTATCCTCAATCCTCAACCATCAGTCCTCATTCCTCAAACCTCAATCCTCAACCCTCAGTCCTCATTCTCAATTCTCAATTCTCAATCCTCAATCCTCAATCCTCAATCTTCAATCCTCAATAATCAATCTCCGATCCTAGGTCCTCAATCCCAAACCTTCAATCGTTAATCCTCAATCTTCAATCCTCAATCCCCAGTCATCAATCCCCAATCCTTAATCCTCAAACCTCAATCCTCAACCGTCAGTCCTCGTCCTCAATCCTCAAACCTCAATCATCAATCGTCAATATTCAATCATCAATACTCAATCTTCAATCCTCAATCCTCAAACCTCAATCCTCAATCCTCATTCTTCAATCCTAAATACACAATACTCAATTTCCAACCCTCAATCCTCAATCCACAATTCTCAATCCTCAATCCTTAATCCTCAGACCTCAAACATCAATATTCAACCCTCAGTCCTCGTCCTCAATCCACAACCCTCAATCCTCAGTCCTCAATATTCAATCATCAATATTCAATCTTCAATCCTCAATCCTCAAACCTCAATCCTCAATCCTCAATCCTCAATTTTCAACCCTGAATCCTCAATCCTCAATACTCCATCCTCTATCTTCAATCCTCAATACTCAATCTTCAATCCTTAATCCTCAATCTGCAATCCCGAATCCCCAGTACTCAATCTTCAATCCTCAATGCTCAATCCTCAATCCTCAATCCTCAGTCCTCAGTCCTCAATCTTCATTCCTCAAACCTCAATCCTCAACCGTCAGTCCTCATTCTCCATCCTCAATCCTCAATCCTCAATCCTCAATCTTCAATCCCCAATACTCAATCTTCAATCCTCAATCCTCAATCCTCAATCCTCAATCCTCAATCCTCAGGTATCAATACTCAATCTTCAATACTCAATCCTCAATCCTCAATCCTCAATCCTCAATCCTCAATCCTCAATCCTCAACCATCAATCCTCATTCCTCAAACCTCAATCCTCAACCCTCAGTCCTCATCCTCAATTCTCAATTCTCAATCCTCAATCGTCAATCCTCAATCTTCAATCCTCAATAATCAATCTCCGATCCTAGATCCTCAATCCCCAATCTTCAATCGTTAATCCTCAATATTCAATCCTCAATCCCCAGTCATCAATCTTCAATCCTCAATCCTCAATCCTCAATCCTCAATCCGCAATCCTCAATCCTCAATCCCCAATCCTCAATCCTCAATCCTCAATCCTCAATCCGCAATATTCAATCCTCAATACTCAATCTTCAATCATCAATCCTCAATTCTCAGTCGTCAATCCTCAGTCATCAATCCTCAATCTTCAATACTCAATCGTCAATCCTTAGTTCTCAATCCTCAATCCTCAATCATCGTTCCTCAAACCTCAATCCTCAACCCTCAGTCTTCATTCTCAATCCTCAAACCTCAATCCTCAATCCTCAATATTCAATCATCAATACTCAATCGTCAATCCCCAATCCTCAAACCTCAATCCTCAATCCACATTCTTCAATCCTAAATACCCAATCCTTAATCTTCAATCCTCAATCCTCAATCCTCAATTCTCAATCCTCAATCCTTAATCCTCAGACCTCAAACATCAATATTCAACCCTCAGTCCTCGTCCTCAATCCACAACCCTCAATCCTCAGTCCTCAATATTCAATCATAAATATTCAATCTTCATTCCTCAATCCTCAATCCTCAATCCTCAATCCTCAATCCTCAGTCTTCAACCCTCAGTCCTCATACTCAATTCTCAATTCTCAATCCTCAATTCTCAATCCTCAATCTTCAGTCCTCAATAATCAATCTCCAATTCTAGATCCTCAATCCCCAATCTTCAATCCTTAATCCTCAATCTTCAATCCCCAATCCGCAGTACTCAATCTTCAATCCTCAATGCTCAATCCTCAATCCTCAATCCTCAGTCCTCAGACCTCAACCTTCAATCCTCAAACCTCAATCCTCAACCGTCAGTCCTCATTCTCCAACCTCAATCCTCAATCCTCAATCCTCAATCTTCAATCCCCAATACTCAATCTTCAATCCTCAATCCTCAATCCTCAATCCTCAATCCTCAGGCATCAATACTCAATCTTCAATACTCAACCCTCAATCCTCACTCCTCAATCCTCAATCCTCAAACCTCAATCCTCAATCCTCAATATTCAATCATCAATACTCAATCTTCAATCCGCAATCCTCAATCCTCAACCCTCAACCCTCAATCCTCATTCCTCAAACCTCAATCCTCAACCCTCAGTCCTCATACTCAATTCTCAATTCTCAATCCTCAATTCTCAATCCTCAATCTTCAGTCCTCAATAATCAATCTCCAATTCTAGATCCTCAATCCCCAATCTTCAATCCTTAATCCTCAATCTTCAATCCCCAATCCGCAGTACTCAATCTTCAATCATCAATACTCAATCTTCAATCCGCAATCCTCAATCCTCAACCCTCAACCCTCAATCCTCATTCCTCAAACCTCAATCCTCAACCCTCAGTCCTCATACTCAATTCTCAATTCTCAATCCTCAATTCTCAATCCTCAATCTTCAGTCCTCAATAATCAATCTCCAATTCTAGATCCTCAATCCCCAATCTTCAATCCTTAATCCTCAATCTTCAATCCCCAATCCGCAGTACTCAATCTTCAATCCTCAATGCTCAATCCTCAATCCTCAATCCTCAGTCCTCAGACCTCAACCTTCAATCCTCAAACCTCAATCCTCAACCGTCAGTCCTCATTCTCCAACCTCAATCCTCAATCCTCAATCCTCAATCTTCAATCCCCAATACTCAATCTTCAATCCTCAATCCTCAATACTCATTCCTCAATCCCCAAGCCTCAGGCATCAATACTCAATCTTCAATACTCAATCCTCAGTCCTCAATCCTCTATCCTCAATCCTCAACCATCAGTCCTCATTCCTCAAACCTCAATCCTCAACCCTCAGTCCTCATTCTCAATTCTCAATTCTCAATCCTCAATCCTCAATCCTCAATCTTCAATCCTCAATAATCAATCTCCGATCCTAGGTCCTCAATCCCAAACCTTCAATCGTTAATCCTCAATCTTCAATCCTCAATCCCCAGTCATCAATCCCCAATCCTTAATCCTCAAACCTCAATCCTCAACCGTCAGTCCTCGTCCTCAATCCTCAAACCTCAATCATCAATCGTCAATATTCAATCATCAATACTCAATCTTCAATCCTCAATCCTCAAACCTCAATCCTCAATCCTCATTCTTCAATCCTAAATACACAATACTCAATTTCCAACCCTCAATCCTCAATCCACAATTCTCAATCCTCAATCCTTAATCCTCAGACCTCAAACATCAATATTCAACCCTCAGTCCTCGTCCTCAATCCACAACCCTCAATCCTCAGTCCTCAATATTCAATCATCAATATTCAATCTTCAATCCTCAATCCTCAAACCTCAATCCTCAATCCTCAATCCTCAATTTTCAACCCTGAATCCTCAATCCTCAATACTCCATCCTCTATCTTCAATCCTCAATACTCAATCTTCAATCCTTAATCCTCAATCTGCAATCCCGAATCCCCAGTACTCAATCTTCAATCCTCAATGCTCAATCCTCAATCCTCAATCCTCAGTCCTCAGTCCTCAATCTTCATTCCTCAAACCTCAATCCTCAACCGTCAGTCCTCATTCTCCATCCTCAATCCTCAATCCTCAATCCTCAATCTTCAATCCCCAATACTCAATCTTCAATCCTCAATCCTCAATCCTCAATCCTCAATCCTCAATCCTCAGGTATCAATACTCAATCTTCAATACTCAATCCTCAATCCTCAATCCTCAATCCTCAATCCTCAATCCTCAACCATCAATCCTCATTCCTCAAACCTCAATCCTCAACCCTCAGTCCTCATCCTCAATTCTCAATTCTCAATCCTCAATCGTCAATCCTCAATCTTCAATCCTCAATAATCAATCTCCGATCCTAGATCCTCAATCCCCAATCTTCAATCGTTAATCCTCAATATTCAATCCTCAATCCCCAGTCATCAATCTTCAATCCTCAATCCTCAATCCTCAATCCTCAATCCGCAATCCTCAATCCTCAATCCCCAATCCTCAATCCTCAATCCTCAATCCTCAATCCGCAATATTCAATCCTCAATACTCAATCTTCAATCATCAATCCTCAATCCTCAATTCTCAGTCGTCAATCCTCAGTCATCAATCCTCAATCTTCAATACTCAATCGTCAATCCTTAGTTCTCAATCCTCAATCCTCAATCATCGTTCCTCAAACCTCAATCCTCAACCCTCAGTCTTCATTCTCAATCCTCAAACCTCAATCCTCAATCCTCAATATTCAATCATCAATACTCAATCGTCAATCCCCAATCCTCAAACCTCAATCCTCAATCCACATTCTTCAATCCTAAATACCCAATCCTTAATCTTCAATCCTCAATCCTCAATCCTCAATTCTCAATCCTCAATCCTTAATCCTCAGACCTCAAACATCAATATTCAACCCTCAGTCCTCGTCCTCAATCCACAACCCTCAATCCTCAGTCCTCAATATTCAATCATAAATATTCAATCTTCATTCCTCAATCCTCAATCCTCAATCCTCAATCCTCAATCCTCAGTCTTCAACCCTGAATCCTCAATACTCAATCCTCAATCTTCAATCCTCAATACTCAATCTTCAATCCTCAATCCTCAATCGTCAATCCTCAATCCTCAATTTTCAATACTCAACACTCAATCTTCAATCCTCAATCCTCAATCCTCAATCCTCAATCCTCATTCTTCAATCCTCAATACCCAATCCTCAATCTTCAGTCCTCAATCCTCAATCCTCAATCCTAATTCCTCAATCCTCATTCTTCAATCCTCAATACCCAATCCTCAATTTCTATCCTCAATCCTCAATCCTCATTTCTCAATCCTCAACCCTCAACCCTCAGCCCTCAACGTCCATCCTCAGTACTCAATCCTCTAACCTCAATCTTCAATCCTCAATACTCAATCTTCAACCTCGTTCCTCAATCCTCAATCCTCAATCCTCAATCTTCAATCCTCAAACATCAATCCTCAATCCTCAAACCTCAATCCTCAATCCTCAATATTCAATCATCAATACTCAATCTTCAATCCGCAATCCTCAATCCTCAATCCTCAACCCTCAATCCTCATTCCTCAAACCTCAATCCTCAACCCTCAGTCCTCATACTCAATTCTCAATTCTCAATCCTCAATTCTCAATCCTCAATCTTCAGTCCTCAATAATCAATCTCCAATTCTAGATCCTCAATCCCCAATCTTCAATCCTGAATCCTCAATCCTCAATCCTCAATCCTCAATCCTCAGGCATCAATCCTCAATCTACTATATTCAATCCACAATCCTCAATCCTCAATCCTCAGGCATCAAAACTCAATCTACAATATTAAATCCACAATACTTAAACCTCAATCCACAATCGTCAACCTTCAATACTCAATACTCAATCTTCAATCCTCAATCCTCAATCCTCAATCCTCAATCCTCAATCCTCAATCCTCAATATTCAATCCTCAATACTCAATCTTCAATCATCAATCCTCAATCCTCAATTCTCAGTCGTCAATCCTCAGTCATCAATCCTCAATCTTCAATACTCAATCGTCAATCCTTAGTCCTCAATCCTCAATCCTCGATCCTCGTTCCTCAAACCTCAATCCTCAACCCTCAGTCTTCATCCTCAATCCTCAAACCTCAATCCTCAACCCTCAATATTCAATCATCAATACTCAATCTTCAATCCTCAATCCTCAAACCTCAATCCTCAATCCTCATTCTTCAATACTAAACACCCAATCCTCAATCCTCAATACTCAATCCTCAATCCTCAATCCTCAATCTTCAACCCTGAATCCTCAATCCTCAATACTCAATCCTCAATCTTCAATCCTCAATACTCAATCTTCAATCCTCAATCCTCAATCCTCAATCCTCAATATTCAATCATCAATACTCAATCTTCAATCGTCAATCCTCAATCCTCAATTCTCAATCCTCAATCCTCAATCCTCAATCCTTAATCCTCAATCCTCAATCCTCAATCCTCAATCCTCAATCCTCAATCCTCAATCCGCAATATTCAATCCTCAATGCTCAATCTTCAATCAGCAATCCTCAATCCTCAATTCTCAGTCGTCAATCCTCAGTCATCAATCCTCAATCTTCAATACTCAATCGTCAATCCTTAGTCCTCAATCCTCAACCTCAATCCTCGTTCCTCAAACCTCAATCCTCAACCCTCAGTCTTCATCCTCAATCCTCAAACCTCAATCCTCAATCCTCAATATTCAATCATCAATACTCAATCTTCAATCCTCAATCCTCAAACCTCAATCCTCAATCCTCATTCTTCAATCCTAAATACCCAATCCTCAATCTTCAATCCTCAATTCTCAATCCTCAATTCTCAATCCTCAATCCTTAATCCTCAGACCTCAAACATAAATATTCAATCCTCTTCCTCAATCCACAACCCTCAATCCTCAGTCCTCAATATTCAATCATCAATATTCAATCATCAATATTCAATCTTCAATCCTCAATCCTCAATCCTCAATCCTCAATCCTCAATCCTCAATCTTCAACCCTGAATCCTCAATCCTCAATACTCAATCCTCAATCTGCAATCCCCAATACTCAAACCTCAATCCTCAATCCTCATTACTCAATCCTCAATACCCAATCCTCAATCCTCAATCCTCAATCCTCAATCCTCAATATTCAATCATCAATACTCAATCTTGAATACTCAATCTTCAATCCTCAATACTCAACCTTCAATCCTGAATCCTCAATCCTCAATCCTCAATCCTCAATCCTCAGGCATCAATCCTCAATCTACTATATTCAATCCACAATCCTCAATCCTCAATCCTCAGGCATCAAAACTCAATCTACAATATTAAATCCACAATACCTAAACCTCAATCCACAATCGTCAACCTTCAATACTCAATACTCAATCTTCAATCCTCAATCCTCAATCCTCAATCCTCAATCCTCAATCCTCAATCCTCAATATTCAATCCTCAATACTCAATCTTCAATCATCAATCCTCAATCCTCAATTCTCAGTCGTCAATCCTCAGTCATCAATCCTCAATCTTCAATACTCAATCGTCAATCCTTAGTCCTCAATCCTCAATCCTCGATCCTCGTTCCTCAAACCTCAATCCTCAACCCTCAGTCTTCATCCTCAATCCTCAAACCTCAATCCTCAACCCTCAATATTCAATCATCAATACTCAATCTTCAATCCTCAATCCTCAAACCTCAATCCTCAATCCTCATTCTTCAATACTAAACACTCAATCCTCAATCCTCAATACTCAATCCTCAATCCTCAATCCTCAATCTTCAACCCTGAATCCTCAATCCTCAATACTCAATCCTCAATCTTCAATCCTCAATACTCAATCTTCAATCCTCAATCCTCAATCCTCAATCCTCAATACTCAATCCTCAATCTTCAATCCTCACTACTCAATCTTCAATCCTCAATCCTCAATCCTCAATCCTCAATCTTCAATCCTCAACACTCAATCTTCAATCCTCAATCCTCTATCCTCAATCCTCAATCCTCATTCTTCTATCCTCAATACCCAACCCTCAATCTTCAATCCTCAATCCTCAATCCTCAATCCTAATTCCTCAACCCTCATTCTTCAATCGTCAATACCCAATCCTCAATTTCAATCCTCAATCCGCAATCCTCATTTCTCAATCCTCAATCCTCAGCCCTCAGCCATCATCCTCCATCCTCAGTACACAATACTCTATCCTCAATCTTCAATCCTCAATACTCAGCCTTCAATCGTCATTCCTCAATCCTCAATCCTCAATCCTCAACCTTCTATCCTCAACACTCAATCTGCAATCCTCAATCCTCAAACCTCAATCCTCAATCCTCATTCCTCAATCCTCAATACCCAATCCTCAATCCTCAATCCTCAATCCTCAATCCTCAATATTCAATCATCAATACTCAATCTTCAATCCTCCATCTTCAATCCTCAATACTCAATCTTCAATCCTCAATCCTCAATCCTCAATCTTCAATCCTCAATTCTCAATCTTCAATCCTCGATCCTCAATCATCAATCCTCAATCCTCAATCCTCAGGCATCAATACTCAATCTTCAATGCTCAATCCTCAATCCACAATCCTCAATACTCATTACCCAACACTCAATCCTCATTCCTCAAACCTCAATCCTCAACCTTCAGTCCTCATACTCAATTCTCAATTCTCAATCCTCAATCCTCAATCCTCAATCTTCAATCCTCAATAATCAATCTCCAATCCTCAATCCTCAATCCTCGATACTCAATCCTCAGGCATCAATCCTCAATCCTCAATCCTCAATCCTCAGGCATCAATACTCAATCTACAATATTCAATCCACAATCCTTAATCCTCAATCCACAATCCTCAACCTTCAATACTCAATACTCAATCTTCAATCCTCAATCCTCAATCCTCAATCCTCAATCCTCAATCCTCAATCCTCAATATTCAATCCTCAATATTCAATCTTCAATCATCAATCCTCAATCCTCAATTCTCAGTCGTGAATCCTCAGTCATCAATCCTCAATCTTCAATACTCAATCGTCAATCCTTAGTCCTCAATCCTCAATCCTCAATCCTCGTTCCTCAAACCTCAATCCTCAACCCTCAGTCTTCATCCTCAATCCTCAAACCTCAATCCTCAACCCTCAATATTCAATCATCAATACTCAATCTTCAATCCTCAATCCTCAAACCTCAATCCTCAATCCTCATTCTTCAATCCTAAATACCCAATCCTCAATCTTCAATCCGCAAACCTCAATCCTCAATCCTCAATCCTCAATCCTCAATCTTCAAACCTGAATCCACAATCCTCAATACTCAATCCTCAATCTTCAATCCTCAATACTCAATCTTCAATCCTCAATCCTCAATCCTCAGTCCTCAATCCTCAATCTTCAATCCTCAACACTCAATCGTCAATCCTCAATCCTCAATTTTCAATCCTCAACACTCAATCTTCAATCCTCAATCCTCAATCCTCAATCCTCAATCCTCATTCTTCAATCCTCAATACCCAATCCTCAATCTTCAGTCCTCAATCCTCAATCCTCAATCCTAATTCCTCAATCCTCATTCCTCAATCCTCAATACCCAATCCACAATTTCTATCCTCAATCATCAATCCTCATTTCTCAATCCTCAACCCTCAACCCTCAGCCCTCAACGTCTATCCTCAGTACTCAATCCTCTATCCTCAATCTTCAATCCTCAATACTCAATCTTCAATCCTCATTCCTCAATCCTCAATCCTCAATCCTCAATCTTCAATCCTCAAACATCAATCCTCAATCCTCAAACCTCAATCCTCAATCCTCAATATTCAATCATCAATACTCAATCTTCAATCCGCAATCCTCAATCCTCAATCCTCAACCCTCAATCCTCATTCCTCAAACCTCAATCCTCAACCCTCAGTCCTCATACTCAATTCTCAATTCTCAATCCTCAATTCTCAATCCTCAATCTTCAGTCCTCAATAATCAATCTCCAATTCTAGATCCTCAATCCCCAATCTTCAATCCTTAATCCTCAATCTTCAATCCCCAATCCCCAGTACTCAATCTTCAATCCTCAATGCTCAATCCTCTATCCTCAATCCTCAGTCCTCAGACCTCAATCTTCAATCCTCAAACCTCAATCCTCAACCGTCAGTCCTCATTCTCCAACCTCAATCCTCAATCCTCAATCCTCAATCTTCAATCCCCAATACTCAATCTTCAATCCTCAATCCTCAATACTCAATCCTCAATCCTCAAGCCTCAGGCATCAATACTCAATCTTCAATACTCAGTCCTCAATCCTCAATCCTCAATCCTCAATCCTCAACCATCAATCCTCATTCCTCAAACCTCAATCCTCAACCCTCAGTCCTCATCCTCAATTCTCAATTCTCAATCCTCAATCCTCAATCCTCAATCTTCAATCCTCAATAATCAATCTCCGATCCTAGGTCCTCAATCCCCAACCTTCAATCGTTAATCCTCAATCTTCAATCCTCAATCCCCAGTCATCAATCTTCAATCCTCAATGCTCAATCATCAATCCTCAATCCTCAGTCCTCAATCCCCAATCCTTAATCCTCAAACCTCAATCCTCAACCGTCAGTCCTCGTCCTCAATCCTCAAACCTCAATCATCAATCCTCAATATTCAATCCTCAATACACAATCTTCAATCCTCAATCCTCAAACCTCAATCCTCAATACTCATTCTTCAATCCTAAATACCCAATCCTCAATTTCCAATACTCAATCCTCAATCCTCAATTCTAAATCCTCAATCCTTAATCCTCAGACCTCAAACATCAATATTCAACCCTCAGTCCTCGTCCTCAATCCACAACCCTCAATCCTCAGTCCTCAATATTCAATCATCAATATTCAATCTTCAATCCTCAATCCTCAATCCTCAATCCTCAATCCTCAATCCTCAACTTTTAACCCTGAATCCTCAATCCTCAATACTCAATCCTCTATCTTCAATCCTCAATACTCAATCTTCAATCCTTAATCCTCAATCTGCAGTCCCGAATCCCCAGTACTCAATCTTCAATCCTCAATGCTCAATCCTCAATCCTCAATCCTCAGTCCTCAGTCCTCAACCTTCAATCCTCAAACCTCAATCCTCATCCTCAATTCTCAATTCTCAATCCTCAATCGTCAATCCTCAACCATCAATCCTCATTCCTCAAACCTCAATCCTCAACCCTCAGTCCTCATCCTCAATTCTCAATTCTCAATCCTCAATCGTCAATCCTCAATCTTCAATCCTGAATAATCAATCTCCGATCCTAGATCCTCAATCCCCAATCTTCAATCGTTAATCCTCAATATTCAATCCTCAATCCCCAGTCATCAATCTTCAATCCTCAATGCTCAATCCTCAATCCTCAATCCTCAATCCTCAGTCCTCAATCCACAATCCTCAATCCTCTAACCTCAATCCTCAACCGTCAGTCCTCGTCCTCAATCCTCAAACCTCAATCCTCAATCCTCAATATTCAATCGACAATACTCAATCATCAATCCTCAATCCTCAAACCTCAATCCTCAATCCTCATTCTTCAATCCTAAATACCCAATCCTCAATCTTCAATCCTCAATCCTCAATCCTCAATTCTCAATCCTCAATCCTTAATACTCAGACCTCAAACATCAATATTCAACCCTCAGCCCTCGTCCTCAATCCACAACCCTCAATCCTCAGTCCTCAATATTCAATCATCAATATTCAATCTTCAATCCGCAATCCTCAATCCTCAATCCTCGATCCTCAATCCTCAATTTTCAATCCTGAATCCTCAATCCTCAATACTCAATCCTCAATCTTCAATCCTCAATACCCAATCTTCAATCCTCAATCCTCAATCCTCAATCCTCAATCCTCAATCTTCAATCCTCAACACTAATCTTCAATCCTCAATCCCCAATCCTCAATCCTCAATCCTCATTCTTCAATCCTCAATCCTCAATCCTCATTTCTCAATCCTCAATCTTCAACCCTCAGCCCTCATCCTCCATCCTCAGTACTCAATCCTCTATCCTCAATCTTCAATCCTCAATACTCAATCTTCGATCC